>NC_052057.2:47642073-48005881 GCF_903992535.2 Arvicola amphibius
CACTCCCTATGAGATCATGGGGACCATTTTCATTCAAACCACCACAGTGCCTTATCCTGGATGAATATGTATTTGTTTGCACCTCATGAAGAAAAGCCATACAAGGAGATCAGTTACCTGCTTGCCATCCCTTCTGCCACTCCTAGCTCTGTGTTAATATTTACTAAGGGTTGGTGAGGGGTGACTCAGTGGGTTAAGCCCTTGCTGTGCAAGCAAGAGGACCTGAGTTTAGCTCCCCAGAACCCAGGTAAATGTCAAGCCAGCTAGAGAGCTCTGGGTTTGACCTAGAGACCCCGCCTCAGAGAATAAGGCAGAAGATTTGATTGCAGAATATTCTGGGCTAGGGGACAGTGAGGTAGCTGTGAATTAAGACACCTGCTTTCAAGCCTGATGACCAGAGTTTGACCCTTAGATCCCACACAGTGGATGAAGAGAACTGAGTTCTGCAAGCTGTCCTCTGACCTCTACATGTGTGCCAAGATATGTGCATGCCTATACACATCACACATACATACATGCATGCATACACACAAAATAAAAAATATTTCAAAAAAAATCCCTGACATCAACCTTTAGCCTTTTCACTTAAGCACACATCTGCACATGTGTGCCCAAACACATGTGAATGCATTTGCACACATGCATTCACCACAGACACACACTGAAAAGAAGACAAGACATTTCCTTATTGACTAGGCCTAGGAGTGTGTGGCTCAGTGATGGAGGGCACACTTCGCATGCATGAGGTTCTGGGTTCAGTCCCTAGCACTCACATGTGCATGTGCACACGCACACACACTATTTATACACAAAATATGTGACACTTATACATTATATATGTTATATATACATGTATGTGTGTGTATATATATGTTTGTATATATATACATATATATATATATATATATACATACACACACATACATGAGATGACGTCCAGGTGGTAGGATTTTAACTTTATTCTAGAAACACTAAAAAATGTATTGCTACCATTTCAAAATACGACACATCTTAAATTGTCCTGGGAGTGTGGCCAGGTTTGTCACTGGGCAATGCAATGACGTTCTTCTCCTTTTTGTGATGCTGGAGAATGAACCAAGAGCCTCATGCACTGTAGACAAGTTCTGTACCACTGAGCCACATCCCCAGGCTCCACAGCTTCATTCCTTCATTATGTTCATTTTTGAGACCGGGTCTTACTAGGCAGCTGAGGCTGACCCTGGAACTCTTATTCCTCCTGCCTCAGACTCCCAAGACGGGGCCTATAGCTATGTGCCACCCCATACCAAGTCTTTCCTTCATTCTTTATAAGAATAAAATAGAGGAGGCTGGAGAGATGGCTCAGCGGTTAAGAACACTGGCTGTTCTTACAGAGGACCCGAGTTCAATTCCCAGCACCCACATGGCAGCTCACAAGTTCCAGGGGATCTGACACCTTCATGTCAACGTACATAAAATAAAGTTAAATAAAATTATTAAAAGAAATAAAAGAGAAGGAAATGAATAAGCAAATATTTCAACATAGTCTCAATGGAGGCTAAGAAAAACACAAGCCAGTTCTTTATTTGTTATTGTGAACTGTGTTCGAATCCAGTGCCTTGTGTTCGTCAGGTGCTTGTTCTACAGCTGTCTCTCTCTGACCGACCCTCACTTTCACTTTTATTTTGGAGTCTTATTAAGTTGCCCAGGTTAGACTTAAATTTGTCATCCCCCTGTGTCAGCCTTGCTAGTCACTAGGTTTAGACCCTCCCTCCCTCTTCACCTCCTCTGGTAAACTAGGAAATCTACTTCCTCATGCTGGGAAAGCACTCCACTGTTCAGCAACACCCCAGCTCATTATTCTGAGAATAAACTGCACCTCAGAATAAAGGCTCAACCACGCTTCCACACTTCACAGAAACAAACGTAGCTCAAGCTCGGGCTGCCTGGAAGAAACAGGATAGGTCTCACAAAAGATCACGTGAGAAGGACAGCTTCTCTCTGCCCAGGGCTGTGTTTGCAGAAGCAATGAAGACATTTAGATGAGCCTGTTTATTAGCCTTACACATCTGGTCAGAATCAATTTGACCTTAATATTTCCTAAGTGCCGCCTGCAGATCACCTATCAGAACTAGTTCCGATCTAACACTTCGCTGAAGGTGAAGTCCTTCCACTGCCCCCTGTTTTAATTTAAGAGATTCAACCAAATCAGCTATACATCACCATGGTTACCGAATCCTCCAACTTCTGTGAAGCAGTGATCTTCGCCACAAATCTGAAGGTGGCATACAAAGACGAAGTTTGTTTCTTACCTAGCATGGTGGCCCACAAGTACAGTCCCAGTGTTCCAGAGGCTGACAGAGAGTTATGAGTTCAAAACCAGCCTAGGATTAGGACATAGTAAGTTTCAGGCCAGTCCAGTGTGAGACAATGTTTCAAAAAAGAAAGCGTTGAAACTCATTTACTAATATTTTAAAGTTAAATTGGAGACCCAGCACCCATGTCTTCTTCCAGACTACAGACGCCGCATGAGCTGCCTCAGGCTTCCATCCCATCCTTGTCCCATGGACTGTATTCCCTGAAACCACAAGCCAAAATAAACACTTCCTATACCTGCAGTTAAAATTTACCTGAGCTGAGTGTAATTTCCAGTATAAACTTACGACAAAGGTCAGAGCACTGGAATGCTACAGTTTCCAGTGAGGCTGTAATTTCAGTCACACCCCACAACAAGCAAGGCCGGTAGGAGTTCAGGTGAGGTCACATTACAGCTCAAAGCGCGAGCAGACAGCTAACAGCTTTGCTCAACTAGTCTAAAAGCTTGGTCATCCATAAGAAAAAGGAAGACAAGTCGGGTGGTGGTGGCGCACACCTTTAATCCCAGCACTTGGGAGGCAGGGCAGGCGGATCTCTATGAGTTCGAGGCCAGCCTGGTCTACAAGAGCTAGTTCCAGGACAGACTCCAAAGCTACAGAGAAACCCTGTCTCAAAAAACCAAAAAATAAAATAAAATAAAATAGGAAGACATGGCCTACTGGTGTGGCGTCATGCTCAAAAACAGGAGGAAATCAGGTTACTATTTCAGTAACCTTTCTTTTACATTATGGCATAAGAAGATTCATAACTGACAAACTATGGGTGTCTCTCACTGAACCTGGAACTAAAAGACTCAGCTAGAGGGGACGGCCAGAAAGCCCCAGGGATCTCCTGTCTGCTTCTACAATACTCGGAATACAGGCATGAGCTGGAATGTGGCCATGTGATGGGAATGTGGCCATGTGATGGGAATGTGGCCATGTGATGGGAATGTGGACATGTGATGGGAATGTGGCTATGTGATGGGAATGTGGACATGTGATGGGAATGTGGCTATGTGATGGGAATGTGGACATGTGATGGGAACACAGGCATGAGTCAGGAATTCAGGCATGTACTGTGAATAGGGGCAAGAGCTGGGACTATGGACATGCACACTATTACAGGTTTTATATGTATATTGAGGATTCAAACTCAGGTCCGCATACCCACACAGCAAGCTTTTTCTCCGCTGACTGAGTCATCTCCCCAGCACCCATAACATTATTTTACATTCTAGCTGCATAGCATGAGTAGATGACAATTTCATTTTTTTGCTGTTTAGGGATCAAATTCCCGGTCTCATAAATGCTGGGCAACCACTCAGCCACTGAGCTACTCCCCGGCCCCTCTTGTACTGCTCCTGAATTTTCATCATTGAACTTACTGCAGGGTGCTGGGGACCAACTGAAGTGCATACAAGATAACCACTGAGCTGTATCTCCAACCCTTTCCTTTCCCGTCCCTCCACCCCCAGACAGGGTTTCTCTGCCTAGCTTGGCTGTCCTGACACTGAGTCTGTAGACCAGGCTGCCCTTAAACTCAGAGATCCACGAGCCTTGGCCTTCCGAGTGCTGGGAACAAAGGTGTGAGCCACCTGCTCCTCTGTGTCTTATAAATGACCACGTATTTGGACTAGTAGACTGTAGTGATGAGCCGGCAGGCTGTGTTCCTGCCGCCCAGCTCCAGGCCGCCTGGCTAGCTTATGCCCCAAAATAACAACACACAGATTGTATTCATTTAAATACCGCCTGGCCCATTAGTTTCAGCCTCTTATTATCTAATTCTCACATCGGGCTTTAACCCATATTTAGTAATCTGTGTAGCACCACAAATGGTGTCTTACCGGGAAAGATTCAGCATGCCTGACCTGGGGGCTGTCTCCATCGCGTCTGTCTCAGAGAGGAGAGGCATGGCGATTGCCTGAAGCGGCTGACTAACTTCCCTTTTTCCCAGTATTCTGTTCTGTCTACTCCACCCACCTAAGGGCTGGCCTATCAAATGGGCCAAGGCAGTTTATTTATTAACCAGTGAGAATCTTCCATCAGCAGACGGTTCTCAATCCTCTAGCTACAGCTTTGCCTCTGTCCATCATGGCATAACAAATTCTACCTGAAGGGACTGGTGGCCAAGAATAAACATTCTCCCAAGGTTTCTAATGGGCACTGCCAAAACGCCAGAGAGGAAAGGGTCTTGTATGTTCTCCTGGGCAGAGCTCACCTCTGAAGGCGCAACACAGCATCCATCTTTTCACCTGCACAACCTTTCCCTTTCCTTCCTTCCTTCCTCCCTCCCTCCCTCCCTCCCTCCCTCCCTCCCTCCCTCCCCTCCTCCTCCTCCTCCTCCTCCTCCTCCTCCTCCTCCTCCTCCTCCTCCTCCTCCTTCCTTCCTTCCTTCCTTTCTTTTTTACCTGTACCCCAGGCTGGCCCCAGACATGCTTTGTAGCTAAGAACACCTTCACCTCTTGGCATGTATTGCCACACCTGGTTTATGCACTGCTAAGGATTGAACCCAGGACCTTGCTCGCTCATGCTTGGCCACCTCTGCCAACGGGTGCTGGAATTACACGCATGTATTGCCACACCTGGCTTATGCAGTGCTAAGGATTGAACCCAGGACCTTGCTCGCTCATGCTTGGCCACCTCTGCCAACCGAGATACAGCCCCAGGCCACTTACATACATAGCATGTTGAAAGAGGCTCTTAGGCATGGCTCCTCCTTTCTGACCTCTGCCCTCCAGCTACACCTGTCACTGTGGTTTCTGTTGTCCCGTCTGCACTGAAATCTGCCTCGTTAGCATTTTATTCCCAAGACCAGTGGTTCTGGAAGGTCTTCTGTTTGAGTTGATTTCATTGGTTAATAAAGAAACTGCCTGGCTCATTTGATTGGCCAGCCCTTAGGTGGGCGGAGTAGACAGAACAGGAAGAAGGAAGTGAGGTAGATGGCTCAGAAAGATGCCATACCTCTGCTCTCTGGGTCAGACCCGATGAAGCTCCGGCCCAAGATGGACGTACGCTAGAATCTTCCCGGTAGGCACCACTTCGTGTGCTACACTTGAAGCCCTGTCTCGCCCACCACTCCAGCGCTGGAAAGACCATGGTTTTCACGCTCTGCTACAACTGAAATCACCCGGGAACTTCTTAAGGAAGGGACAACTCACTGGCTGAAAATATGGCTCGGGGAACAAGGCGGAAACCCCGGTATCTACAACCACAGGAAAATTACTGCTGAAAACACTGAAAGCACCCAGAATTCTGAGTAAATGTGGAATGGGGGATGACCCAGGCAGCAGGAGTGTTTCCGCAGCTCTTGCACCGGGGAGCTGGATACCGGAGGATAAGGGGTTCAAGGCTAATCCCTGCTACAAGAACCATAAATGATGAAAAGCAGCCGGGCGGTGGTGGCGCACGCCTTTAATCCCAGCACTCGGGAGGCAGAGGCAGGCGGATCTCTGAGTTCGAGGCCAGCCTGGTCTACAAGAGCTAGTTCCAGGACAGGCTATAGAAACTACAGGGAAACCCTGTCTCGAAAAAAAAAAAAAAACCAAAAAAAAAAATATGATGAAAAGCAAAGGAAAGGGAAAGTACTGAGCAGCTTCCAGGACCCCAAGGAAGGAAAGCTCAGTATCCACAGTCGCAATGGTCTGACCCAGGGCACAAGAGGGAAAGTGGGGAAAATGGTGTAGGCCAATGACAGTAGACCAAGAAAGCACTCACGTTCATTACTTTTGGACAGGGTCTCACTATGCAGCCCTGCCTAGCCTGACGTTCACAGCATAGACCAGGCTGGCCTTGAACCCACCAGGATCTGCCTGCCTTTGCCTCCCCAGTACTGGAGACAAGGTAAGGGTGTACGGCCACACCACGCTGTATTCGAACTTCTGGATGTTAGAAAGTAGGCCAAGCTTGATTTCTTAAATAACTGCAACTGCTTTTTTAATTGAGTCAAACCATCTAAGCTGAAATTATTTGGCAAACGAGGTTGTGTCAACTTCACAGAAGCTCTCTAGGTTTTCTGTTTGGTTGATTGGTTTTCGGTTTTTCATGACAGGGTTTGTCTGTGTTACCTGGCTGTCCTGGAACTCACTCTGTAGACCAAGCCGGCCACCAGATCCTTCTGCCTCTGCCTCCCAAGTGCTGGGATTGAAGGTGTGCACCACCGCCGCCCAGTTTGTCTTGTTGTTTGAACAAAATGGACAACCCTACAGATTTCCCCTACTAACTGTGGTGGCACTCTGCATAACACTGAAGCTCAGCACAGCCTTGCCCTGGAGATTTGGAAGGTGTGCTGGGGAAGAAAAGCCTCCCTCCAATACACATACTGCAAGGCATGCTGGGAAAGGAAAGCCTCCCTCCAACACACAGACTGCAGGCTTTTAAACAAACTCCTGGGACATTTGGGAGCCAAGGAAGAAAGACCATGAGCTGAAGGCCAGCTTGAACTACATAACAAGGTTGAGGCCAGCCTGTGACAAGTAGAAAGACCTGGATTCCAAAAACCAAAAATAAGAAAAAGAAAATAACCTATAATCTGACACTACGGGTGTGAAGAAAGAAGGATCAGGAGTTTAAAGTCACCCTTGACTACATAGCAAATTCATAGCTAGCCTCAGCTACATGACACATTGTCTCAAACAACACACACACACACACACACACACACACACGGTGCACAGTGGGGACAAATCTATAATCTCTGCATAGAGAACTATCAGGAATTTGAAGCCTGCTTGGCCCACAGAGTAAATTCCAGGTCAGCCTATCCTACACACAGTGAGAGACCAGCCGCAAAAGAGCAACCCAAACAAAAAGTGTAACAGTTACAGGGCCTCGTGGTGAACACTTTCAGTCCCAGGACTTGGGAGGCAGAGCCAGAAGGAGCCCTTTGACTTGAGGCCAGCCAGAGCTACATTGTAAGTTCAAGACCAGCCAGAGCTACCTAGTAAGACCCCGGGGGAGAGGGAGAGAGGGAGAGAGAGAGGGAGAGAAAAAGAGAAAGACCCACAAACATAACTGGGCCAGGGTTAAGTTATAGCTCACTTGTCCACTCTTTATCCAGCACTGACAAAACCCCAAGTCTAATCCCAGTTTCGGTAAAAACTCAGAGAAGTTGTTTTCTGGCAGAATATGCTTTCTTCTGGTCTGAATGATCTTGCTAATCTCAGTTTGGCAGGAAGGCGACCAGGGCCACTCTCTGATTGAAAACCCACTTCAAAGCCAGCACCAGATGAGAACACATTATTGCCTCCTCAGCTCCTCCTGGGAGTGCCTGCATCACACTTGGAGGACATGCCATAGTGGTCTGCAAGGCATGCTGGGAAAGAAAGCTTCCCTCCAAACCTGGTCTTTTCCTAAATTACTATGCTAAGAAAGAATTCTTCAGTGACCTAAAACAAGATTGGATGAAGCACCTTCACACCAATACATCATTCTTCTTTCCTTATCCTGACTTAGTAAAGACGGCCAACCCAACCCACTAAACAGCCTTTATTCTCCAGAACCTTTGAACGGAGTTACTTGTAAAGTGCCTAAACTCTTGGTTTGCCTACAGAGAGGAGAAAACCATAGCTCCGACAGGTCAACACTCTGTTAAAGCCTAGATAAGTGGTCCAGGCCTGTAATCCCAGTGTTTGGGAGGTGGAGGCAGTATCAAGAGTTCAAGACCAGACTGGGCTACTCATCCAGGCCAGACAGAATTACATAAAGAGACCCTGTCTACAAAAAAAACCAAACAAAACCAGCTGGAGCTAAGAGCACTGGCCCTGGGTTCATTCCCAGCACCTGCATGGAGGCTCATAACCCTCCATAGCTACATTCCCAAGTGATTCAACGTGCCCTTCTGGCCTCTGTGGGCATGGCACCCACATGGTACACAGACATACATGCAGACAAAACACCCCTAAATAAAAATAAATAATAAATAATGTAATGCATGTTCACATACTTAAAAAAAGAGCGGGGTGGTGGTGCTGCATGCCTTTAATCTCAGCGCTAAAGAGGCAGGGGCAGGTTGGTCCATGAGTCTGAGGCCAGGACAGCCTGGGATTACACAGAGAAACCTTATCACAAAAAGACCAAAAACCAAACAAACCACAAAGCCCCCAGTATTAAGGTTCAGAGTTGGGCAGAGGTAGAAGGTGACTTGATTGTGGAGGAGCGTTGAGAACCTGGATAAGGTAGACTTCTCAAAAATACTGTCCTCTCATGGGGTTCAGCCTTAGCTGCGGGCTGCTTCTGACAGTAAAAACAACCCTCCTACCGTGGAATAACCTAAACAGTTACACTGTCCTGCCCACGGGGGGCG
This sequence comes from Arvicola amphibius, assembly GCF_903992535.2. Classification (NCBI taxonomy): domain Eukaryota; kingdom Metazoa; phylum Chordata; class Mammalia; order Rodentia; family Cricetidae; genus Arvicola; species Arvicola amphibius. The sequence goes on from NC_052057.2 coordinate 47,650,711, forward strand.
CAACCTACATAGGCAGGGTACAGGGCAGAGAAATGCCACCCTATCAGGTTAAAGAAGGCCAGAGCGCGCCTTAGCTCGGGCCAAGGTTATTTCCCCGACGTCGGAGGACACAAAACAAACGCTGCCGAGCAAACAGAAAGCACAGCCTGCAAACAAGGACCTTTACAGCCCTCCGGTTCTCCCAGTCTCCTTTTCCAGGGCTGAGCTGAGAGGTGCCGGGGAGAGAATCGAAGGTCAGAGCGGTTCCTCCCGGCCTGCTGTCTCCAGGTCGGATCGCTAAGGCCTGGGGCCGTTGGGAAGCTGCCCGCGACCGCTTCTGTTTTTCGGGGAATCACAATCCCTTTCGCTAAAAATATTTAACTCCTCCTCTGCCTGCGGGTGGGAAAGCGAAGGTGGGGGCAGGGTGGTTTTTTAAATGCAGAAGGCTTTGGCCCAAGACACTGCAAACCCAAGAAAGCAGCGACGCTATTTAAGACCTAGGAAAGGTTTAACAGCTGTCATGGAGACGACAGACGAGAACTTCACCTGTTTCCAGACGCACGTCTGCCCTCGGACTTCAAGGATGCGAACACAACCGGACTAGGGGTCCTGGGGAAGCGCGCACTCGGGAAAGCAAGGGTGACATCGGGTGGACCGGTTGCATTGCAAGGATGCAAATACAACACCTCAGGGAATCAGAAGAAGCGATAGGGAGTGGGGTGATGCGCGTTCACGGATGCGACTTGGGGGTGTTCCTATTGCAGTGCAAGGATGCAAACGTGACACCCGCAAGGGCCCACGGGCAACCAGGACAAACGATGGGGGTTTCGTTCAGGGGAGCAGGGGCGACACGGGGCATTCCCTTCGCTCTGCTCACCACTTGCTGCGCGCCGCGGAAAGTGGCGTCCAGCAGCATCAGTTTCCAGGGGTCGGACACCGCTCCGGGCAATGGGATGTACACGTAGTAGGCGGCCAGCGCCAGCAGCGCGGCCAGTAGGACGCACGATGACCTCATTGTCCTCAAGCCGGGATGTCCGGAGCTGACCACTGTACGGTGCGATGCTACCCGGAGACCGCCGGCAAGTTTCTGCCAGCCTCAGCTGCTGCTTCACGTGTTCCTCTTAAGGCTGCGAGCCAATCACAGGCTGCGTCGGGAGGAAGTGGGAGCACGGACGTGCCCCCTCCGCGGTGTCCTTGCGAAGAGCTGCGGGCTCGCCAGGTTGCAGGAAGCGCTGTGGTGCTGCAGCGCCTGGAGGACGAACAGCAGCCTCTGGCGGGCACTGTGAGTATGACAGGCTGCGATGCCAGGCTGCCTTCTGCAGGTTTGCGAAGGGGTTCCAGGGCAGCCTGAGCTGCTTGAAACAGTCTCAGAAGAAAAACTAACAGGAACAAACAAAAAGTTGGGTTTAACATAAAACATACCTTACTTCATTCACTCTACAAATAATACACCGCCCACACCAAAACCCAGAAGAGCTGGAGAACAAGACCGTGAAGTCTCCTGTATGCGGTCTGGTGACTAAATGCAGGGCTATGTCAGGCAAGCACTTTACCGCTGTGCTGCAACCTAGCCCTTGGATTTTGTTTTTGAAACAGAATCTCAGGCTATCATAAAACCATCCTCTTGCCTCAGGTTCTACATACTGAGTTTACAGGCATTTGCCACCGTCTGGAGCTTTATGTATACATATTACATTTTTTTGACTCTTTGAGACAGTTCCATGGAGCCCAGGCTATCCCTTTTCTGTAGCTGTGAACTTCAAATCCTTCTACCTAGCTGAATTTCCCAAGTACAGTTACTGGTTAACAGGCTGCACTCGATCTTTTTAATTTTTTGTCTCATTATTGGGGGGGGGGGTGTGAAGTACAAGGAAAATACATACGAGAAGCCCAATAATAACAACAACTATTGTTGCTCGGAAAACAGAGGCCTTGAAAGAAGCAGAGAGGCATGCTGGCACACTTTCAATCCCAGAACTTGAGCGGCAGAGGCAGGAGAATTTCTATGCATTTGAGGCCTGCCTAGTCTACATAGTGAGTCCCAAACCAGCCAGGGTTACATAGTCAGATCTTGTCTAAGAAAGGGAGGTACAGAGGGAGTGAGGGAAAAGGAAGGAAAGAAGGGAGGAAGGGGGAGGAGAGGGGAGGGAAGAAAGGAAGAAAAGAGAGAAAGAAAGGAAGGAAAGAAGGAAGGAAGAAGGCAGAAAGAAAGGAAGGAAGGAAGGAAGGAAAGAAGGAAGGAAGGAAGGGAGAGAGAGAGAGAAAGAGAGAGAGAGAGAGAGAGAGAGAGAGAGAGAGAGAGAGAGAGAGAAAGAAAGAAAGAAAGAAAGAAAGAAAGAAAGAAAGAAAACAGAAAGTGTGTTATCCCTAGTCATCAGGCTGGTGAGAGCTGGGATTTAAGCTGAATCCATATCTAGGACTCATGATGTTTTGTCCCCCGTAGCTCCTGCTAAGGAATGAGAACACAAGCTGAGGAGAAAGTTCTCTTGCCCAGCACGTAAAAAGCTGTGACTTTACTCCTGGCATTGCGAGAGCAGGGTGTGTCGTCACAGGCTCCTAAGCCCAGGATTCAGCAAGTGTTCGGATCGGAATTTCAAGGTCACCCTTGACTGTGGCAGTACCAGTAAAGAAAGGAGGTTGAGTCCCGAGCAGGTTGTCCAAGGGCGAGCCTGGAACCTTCCAGAGACGTGTCCTCTCTGTCGAGCAGCACGTCAAATATGCCATGGGAAAGGCCATGGAGGAACGTTGCCTTAAGCTATTACAAGAGTTTTACCTCTTGAAGAATTCATGTTCTGAACTGCCTGACCCAGAGCTGCAAGCAAACTCACAAGCAGATATTATCAAACTATCACTTTCAGCATTTCCTGTGGGTCACTCGTTGTTTTCGAGCCTTGCTTTCAGAGGTGCTCTTGAGCCTCTTTGCCACACCTTACACACAGTACCTTGTTCTGATTTGAAGGCATGGAGAAGGTACACAAGAGAAAAGGGGAACAAAGTTTATGACTAAAGCTACCTGTTCAGCTTGTAAAAGTTGACCGAATGGGGAGTCCCATGGTATGGCAAGATGGATTACATTGTTTTCTTAAACGTAAGTCAAATAAAAACAAACCGGGCACATAGTCTATAGTTTGAAATGATCTCAAAGCATATGGGTAACTTTGTTACTGTAACTGGAAGTTTCTCTCCCGCCCAACAGTTCCCATATAACCACTCTGAGGCTTGATATTTATTACAAACTGTTTTGCCTATTAGCTCAGTCTTATTATTAACTACATCTTACAACTTTAAATGAACCCATTTCTATTATTCTATATTTTACCACGAGGCTCATGGTTTGGTATCTCACATCTTGCTTCTCCAGTCGCTGCTACTGTCTCTCTGACTCCACTGTTTTTAATCCCTGTATCTGTCTATATTTCCAGCCCGGCTCTATTCTGCCTGGCTATTGGTCAAATAAATTTCTTTATTAACCAATGGTAATAAAGCATATTCATAGCATACAGAAGGGCATCCCACATCAGGTTACAATATCGTCTTATGATCCGTAGACTTTTGAGTAAATGCCATTTGATTATCTGATAAACTGAAATTCCAAGGGAAAAAAAGCCACAGATAGATCAAAGTGTCTTTAATGCTGATTAACTTGTTAGAGCTTAGTGATTGTGGGGGCCTGGAGTGGTATAGATCTGGAGCTAAACTATCTTAGGCTGATTTTGTTCACCTTCCCTCAACTCTTCCCAAAGGCCTCTTTTCATTAAAAAGTCATCTATGCTCAGGAACAGTCTTTCAGTCATTTGTGAGATGTAAAGTATCTTTGATAGTATTTGCCTCCTGATTAGGAATGATGGACTTAGTAACACATTGCTGGACTCTATGTTGTACTCCAGAAAAGCCTCTTCATAGCCTTTCCCCTTTCATCAGGCCGGTTGTCCTTCAACTTGGGTACATTCTGGACCTTTACGCCTTATCAGACGTGTGGATTTGAAACACATTCTTAGATCCTTTGCCTTACATGTACACTCTGGAGTTCATTTTGTTGTATGGAAGCTCTTCGGCTTTATGAAATCTCATTTTTATACTTCTGCTCTTTCTGTGCCTTTTGGTTCATGTCACAATATTTCTTTCCCAAACAGATGTCATGACACTCTCACTTCTGTTCTCAACTGTGTAAAAAGTTCAATTGTCATAGTTAAGTCTTGCATCCATTTGAATTGAGTGTATGTGAGTTGTAAGATGAGGATCTAATTGCTTTTTTATAAATAAACTTTATTATAAAAACTTGCAAAAAAAGATTCTTTTTCTAAAATAAATGAATGGATGATGAAGATAGAAAGAAAGAAAGAAGAGAGAGAGGGAGAGAGAGAGGAAGGAAGGAAGGAAGGAAGGAAGGAAGGAAAAAGAAAGAAGAAAGAAAGGAAGAAAAAAGAAAGAAAGGAAGGAAGGAAGGAAGGAAGAAAGAAAGAAAGAAAGAAAGAAAGAAAGAAAGAAAGAAAGAAAGAAAAAGAAAAAAAGAAAGAAAGAAAGAAGACAACCAGGGACTGGGGAGAAGGCTCAGTAGGTAGGAATGCAGTGAAGACTTCAAGATCTGAGTTTGAATCCACATCCCCCACGTAAAAAGCCACAGTGTACCTCCATGTACCTATAACCTCAGTCCTGTAGGACATAGAGACAACAAGATTGCTGGGGCTTGCTGGCTGCCAGGCTAGCTCCAGGGTCTGTTAGAGACTATCTCAGAGACTCAGAATAAGGCCGAGAGCAATAGAGAAGGACACCAGTGTTGTCTTCCCTTAGCTTACGTGTGCACGCCAATGCTGAGGTTACAGGCTTGCACCACAATGCCTAGTGTAGCATTTTCTTTGTAGATGTAGCTTTCCATAGATGGAAATTTTCATTAACTTGAGGAAGGTAACCTGGCAGATGTAAAGTTACCATTAGTTCCAAGGGAGTTGCATGTGATAGCTATTCTTGGTTGTCAACCTATGTCCAGAATAAAAAATAAAAAAAAGAAAAAACCACAAGCAGCTGGGTACTCCTGTGAGGGAGTTTTAGTTAATTGGGTCATCTGAGGTCAGAAGACCCACCCAAAATCTGAGCCCCACTTTCTCCTGTCACTCATTATCACTGGAAAGTTCATAGATCATTCTCCTGAGGCGTTCCTTCCCTGGTTAGAGCCTGCTTCCTCAGGATCCTGACATACATGTGTTGCATGAGTTTAATTGGTCTTACTAATAAAAATCCAGAGCCAGATATCAGGGCATATGCAGAAAGATCAGGAGCAAGCCACAGCCAACTCTTGGGTGCCATTTGTTACTGGAGGTTTCTCTCCCACCCCACAATTCCCAAATAACCACTCTGAGGCTTAATATTAGCTATAAACTCTTTGACCTATTAGCTCAGACTTATTATTAACTAGCTCTTACAACTTAACCCATTTCTATTATTCCATATTTTACCACAAGGCTCATGGTTTGTTATCTCACATCTTGCTTCTCCGGCAGCTGCTGGTATCTCTCTTGAGTCTGCCTTCTTTCTCCCTGTATTCAGTTTGGCTTTCCCACCTAGCTATATTCTGCCCTGCCATAGGCCAAAGCAGCTTTATTCATCAATCAATAAAAGCATCACATATTGGCAGCACACAGAAGGACATCCCACATCATACATTAAAGACCTGCTAAGACAACCAACTTCATGGACTGAACAACTACTAGATTCTTGATTGTTCTGTTGGGATACAGCTATTGTTGGGCTAGTTGGACCACAGCATGTAAGCCACTCTAATAAATGTATATTGATATATATGTATACATAATTTATTATATATGAGTATATGTATGCACATAATACATTTATTTTATCTCAGTTCTGTTCCTCTAGAGAATCCTGACTAATACAGCACACTTAAATTTCCTCCACTGGAAAGCTGTTCCTTCCTGTGCTCTGATAACCAAACTCAGGGCAGAGCTTTTTCCCTCTGCTACAGGAGTATCCCATATTCTGGAGCAGGCCTTGAATCCAGCCAGAAGACAATTAGTTACCTCGTACCGGTCCTGCCACTGTTGCCCAGTGGGCACATCTTGCCTATGCAGTCAGCACTGTCATGCAGGATCCAGGGCTGAGTAAACCTGTTGGTGCCTTCTTCTCCCCTCTACAGCCTACATCGCAGTGCCTGGGATGGGGAACAGAACAATCTTCTTTTTGTTTTTAAGTGTGTGGAGTATTTCATCTCGGAGATTTGCTTTTTTTGTGGTAGTTTGAATGTTTTGGGCCCCAGGGAGTGGCACTGTTAGGAGGTGTGGTCTTGTTGGAGGAAGCTGGATGGACACAGGTCTCTAATCCAGACTTTGAGGCTGGAGGGCATGCTGTTAATCTGGGCCACACCTTCTGTGTCATTGTGGAGCCACCTTTGAGGTCTTTTTCTCAGGCTTCACCCAGAGGGACACTCAGTTGATTTCCTGTTGGCTGCAAGATGTAGCAGTCTCAGCACCAGCACCGCCTCTGCCCACATGCTGCCATGTTCCCTGCCATGGGGGACTAAACATCTGAAACTGTAAGCGAGCCCCTCAATTAAATGTTTTCATTAATAAGAATTGCCATGGTCATGGTATCTCTTCACAGCAATAGTAAACCCCAACTAAGACAGTTTGTTTGTTTGGTTTTGGTTTTGGTTTTTGGTTTTTTGAGACAGGGTTTCTCTGTAGCTTTGTAGCCTGCCCTGGAACTAGTTCTTGTAAACAAGGCTGGCTTCGAACTCACAGAGATCTGCTTGCCTCTGCCTCTCTGCCTTCCCAGTGCTTGGATTAAAGGTGTGTGCCACCATCCCCCGGCACTAAGACAGTTTTGAAGTTTAGACTGTACTCTTGTTTTTTTGTTATTTACTGATCAACTGAAATTTACATTTCCTTCAGTACCAAGGCCTCATGAATCCTGAGCAAGAGCAAGCATTCTACTGCTTAGCTATTTTCTTAGTTATACTATGAAAATTTTATTTTGAGATAAGGTCTTGATAAATTTTTCAGCCTACCCTAAACCTGGAAATTCTCTTGCATCCACCTCCCAAGTGGATCACAATACCCCATGTTGCTTGTTTTTGTAAGATCTTGATGTAAATTAAAATTCTAGCCAGGTGTCTGTTCTTATCATCCCACCTACATTAAAGATCTAAGTTCTACTTTAGACTATTTGATGCAAAAATAAGCATAAGAAGAAATATAAACTGTAAGTCAGAAGCTCCACTCTGGGAGGTACAGCCCTCCAGAACTTGGGCTACTGTGTATTAGCTGCTCTCTCATCTTCATTTGTTATCATAACTCTAAAGGTAATCAACATTTTAATAATGCTATGGAGGCAACATCTAAGAGGAATCACAAACAATAATGATAATCAAACAGAAACAGTAAAAAACACACATTTATAGCCATAAAATTAATACATTTTAACAGATAGAAGCTTGAAAATAGTAATAGTCTTTGTTATAAACATGATTTTATAATTTTAGTTGTTAGATGTACATATAAAATTTGAGATTTTTGTTTGCTTAGTTTTAAACAAGAACTTGAATTTGCTTTGTAGCCCAGGATAGCCTAAAACTTACAATCCTTTTCCCTGATCTCTATTACTGGGGATATAGCTGTCCCCAACCTGCACAACTAAGATAATCAGATTTATGATTTTAATAATTCTGAACATGGTATGGTGATTGGCAAATATCTGTAGCCCCAACACTCAGGAGGCAAAGGCAGGAGGATCAGAGCTTCAAGGCAAGCATTGGATACATAGTCAATAAGGTTAGCCTGTGTAACATGAGACCCTCTCTCAATAAAAACAATAACCAAGAGTACCTTCTAACCTGATTACATGAGACCCTCTCTCAAACAAACAAACAAAAAACCAAACCAAACAAAAAACAAGAGTATCTTTTTTGTTTTGTATATTTTTATTTTTTTAAAATATTTATTTGTTTGTTTATTTGTTTATTATGTATACAATATTCTGTCTGTGTGTATGCCTGCATGCCAGAAGAGGGCACCAGACCCCATTACAGATGGTTGTGAGCCATCATGTGGTTGCTGGGAATTGAACTCAGGACCTTTGGAAGAGCAGGCAATGCTCTTAACCTCTGAGCCATCTCTCCAGCCCCTGCATAATTTTAAAATAAGTGCATTTTACGATGTCCAACTATTAAATAAAATCTTAAGAAGAGCCTCTCCAGTGATGCAAAATAACTCCAATTAGACCAGATTAGACCAAATCAAAATGTCCATGTTTAATGAATGCCACGCTCTCGGGTAGACGGGAGCATGGCTGGGAGAAGACAGGGAGAGCACACACAAAACCCGAAGACCAGGAGTTCCTTTTTCTGTGAGAGCCTAAATAGCCCTTCCTGGGGAAGGATCAGCACTTGGCAGGCTTTTTGACGGGCTTCCGGAGGTGGAGTCCAGGCCAAGGCAACTCCCAAGGGGAGAGACTGGGGTGACGCTTCCAACTCAATATTACACCAACTAGATTTTATTTTTTTTCTCTTTTCTTTTTTCTCTTTCTTTGCCTTCCTCCCTATCTCTCTTTTTAAGACACTTTTTAAAAAAATCACTGTAGCCCAGGCAGGTTTGGAAATTCCTACATAGACTAGACTGTCCTTGAACATTTTTTTAAGATAGTGACCCGTTGTGTAACTCTGGCTGGGTTGGAACTTGTTATATAAACCAGGCTGGTCACAAAACTGACAGAGCTCTGCCTCCCCAAATGCCTAGGACTAAAAGTGTGTGACCACACGGAGCTGGCCTTGAACTCTTGACCCTCCTGTCTCATCCTCTCATCCTCATAGCTTTTAGAATTATTATTATTATTAGTTTAGGTTTTGTTTGTTTTGTTTGATTTTGAAATCTGAGATGAAGAGGTTTCTACTTTAAGGTATCCAGGTTTCCCAGGAAGCTGGACTCTCACCTTCCTTCCCCCGCTTGTGGATGTGCTTGTGGGCCATTGAGATGGGTGGGCAGGCAGAGGCGTTTGTTGCTGAGCACCTGAGCTGGATCCCAGAGGTGCACATGGTGGAGGAGGGAACCGATACCACAAGCTGTGTGTCCACGCACATACACTTGCAAAAAATACATAAATAAATAAACATGATCTTTACAATGTTGTTCTTTCAGCTTTGGGGGAGAGTAGGGAAAAGACTTGGACCTTCTTGGTAACTCACAGGACATCACAAGTTTCATAAGCAACTTGACAAAGTTCATAAGGAGCATGACAAAGGTGACTCTCTTTCTTCACATTTAAATTGTAAAAATGGTCTGCATTCATGTCTGGTGAAATGTGTTGTGCAGCCATTAGAAGGAGAGTCACCCCAGGATGGAGTCTAGGCTCTCTGGCAGCAGGGGGAACCCCATATCTCTGTTCAGAAACATATTTATTAGCTGTCCATAAGGCTTGTGTTTGGGATCCAACAAGTTCCTCATGTCAAAAGTCCCTCTGATTTATTCTGCATGTTATCTGAAGGAAATCGCAGACTTAGTCCTTATTGTGTGCTGTCTGCATATCCAATAATACAAGACCTCCAAGTGTGCTTGGATAATCTGTGACTCAAGATAGGCAATGGATGGACAACTCTTCCAACAAAGCAAGTCTATAAATCACAGGAAACAATCACTGTTCTTTACATAATTTCCTCAAGGTCCAGGTACCTTCAACAAAATACACAAAAAATGTTACCCTACCTGCAGAGATGCGGCTAGATTCCCACTACACATTAAGAGTTTTTTTGAAAATGAGAAGAACTACCAATATAGGTCAGGAATGGTGGTACATGTCTATAAATCCAGTACCCCAAGGCAAAACAGGGGAAATCTGAGGCGGGTCTGGTGTAGGCAGCAATTTCCAGGACTGCCAGGGCAACCTAGTGAGATTTGTGTCAAATACACCACAAGCTAAGCTCTAATTCCAGAACCTGGGGGAGATGGAGACAGGAGAATTAGAAATTCAAGTTCATTCTTGGCTACCTAGTGACCTCAAGGCTGACCTGGGCTACAAGAACCCAGTCTCAAATAACATCCAAACAAAAACCAGCAGCAGCAAAGAACCAAATCAAGTTATGGGCAGTCACATCCCCATTTCTGAAGATAAACTGTAAAACTGTAAGACAACTCTAAAGCCATTGCTGACAATTCTGAGCCCTCTCAGTCTCAGCAGTAATGCTACCACCCCCCCCCCCAGGAACCAAGGACCTAACAGCTACACATGCACCTATGTTCTCCAGAAATTGGGGCAAGATAACCTTTAAGATGTTGACTCAGTTTCTGAACAATTACCCACACACGTATGTTTTGACTCAGTCCCTGGGAAACGGGGTCAAAGTGACCTCTTACCTCATCTGATCTGGCAACCGCTCTCCAGCCAATTATTGGTAATAGTCCTTTCTAATAAGCCAATCATAATAGTCAAAGAACAAGCCCCAGGCACCCCCTTGCTTCTGTGGCTTTTTCCTTTAAAAGTAGCCTGTACCAGCTATTTGGGGTCTTTCTGGGCTCTAATGCTGGAAGACCCTGTCATGACAGAATTAATAAAATCCTCATGCTTTTACATCCGCTGTGGTGTGAGAGGTGGTCTCTTGGGGAACGCCTCCTTCTCAGTGTTTGGACTCTAGGGTCCAACAAGACAATAAAATCACCACCAGCAAGGAAAGCACTTGAATTAGGAACAATGAAACAATGTAATTTGAAATTACTGATAATGATCTAATTATTCAATAGTATATGTAATGACTCTGCTTAATCTTCAAGGAGGAAGCATGTAAAATGTTAATGAAAAATTAAAGAAAATGATGTTTAATGAAGGAGAAAATGACCCAATATTTTATTATAGCATCCATAAAATAAGTTCAAGTGGGTGTGAGGAAAAGGTGAAAATAGCGAGTGAGAGCAGTGCCCATTTCCAGCGGGCAACTGGACCGAGCACCACGACTTCCACATTAGTGCTCATTAGGGAAACATTGTCTTTTTTTACATACATTAGCCAAAATTACCTGTCTATTGCAGATAATTAACATAGATATAAAGTTTCATGTTTTTCAGTTGTCCAGAAATGAGAGCAGTGTGACAGGATTAGAGCCTTCTGAGGCCGGGCATGGCAGAGTGCCTGCCTGCCATCCATTCACCCTGGGTCTAACTCCAGCAGAGCATAAACCAGCTATGAAGCTGCACGTCCAAATCCCTTCACCTGGAAGGGAGTTATTAACTATACAGCAAGTCTGAAGATGCCCGAGCTTCATGGGCTCCTGTTTTAAAGAGTTGTAATAGGTGCACATCAGTGTGTTTCATGGTTTTATCCCTACGCCTAACACGGTACCTGGAGGATAAATCCCAGTAACTAAATTGTTGTGCTCATTTGCTTCGTAGTGGTATGAAAACTGCCTGGTTACTTTATCTTATTTTTGGTGCGTTAATGTTTTGGAATAGGATCTCATGACCTTGAACTCCTGATTCCCCTGCCTCCACCTCCCAAGGGCTGAGACTGCAGGGTTGTGCCACCACAGCCACCCTGCTGGCTCACCTGAATTTTAGATTTCTGCTGATGTTCTGTTGCCCACAATGTGGGGTTCCCTCACTTTTCCATGCCCCTCTGGCACTCAGCACCTCACACCCTGTGAGAGTCCCCTGTGCTTTTGAACTTTTAGCACAGCAGTTACTGTGTTACACCGTGGATTTACATCTTCTTCAGGGTCCTATTGTCACCGGGCTCCAGATGTTGTGGGTTCCCACACCCAGGCCACTCCTTTGCACAGTCTTTGCCACAAGATTTAATAATGTTCTCATGAGCAGAGTGACTTCCTGGGGAAGCCCATGTCAGTTACACCGGGCCTAGTGACAAAGGCTTGCCAACCCAACCACTCGGAAGACTGCAGCAAGAAAACTGAGGTTCCAGAGTGAGTTCAAGTCCTGCCTGAGCAACTTAGTGAGACTCAAGAGAGCAAACTGGGAAATACAAAGGAATATTTGCCTAACACACAGGAGGCCCTAGGTTCGAGCAAAAGTATGACAAAAAAGAAAAGGGGGAAAAAGGAAAAAGAGAAGTCTAGTCAGGTGACAAAAAGATAAACCTCCAGGGAATAAAAACTAACTTGACAGTGGTCTGATTTGATCTTCCTCCTTCCCCCTCATATCCCTTTTTCAGGGTCTAGTTCTATAGAATAGGTTGGCCTCTAGAGTCCATCCTCCCACCTCTGCCTCTGAGTTCCGCACAGAAATTACCTTTAATCTGACTAATCTTTTTGCTGTCTGCATAGTGCATTTATTTTGGTTACATAGTTTATGTACTTATTAAAATGATCACAATGCCATTTTTCCTTAATCTATGAATGAGGTAATACAGTTCACTGGATTTTAAATACAATAACCCTCATTTATCATAATGGATAGCCACAGGAATTTTCTTTCATGTGTCTATGTCCAAAATATTTCTCTTTCTCTCCACTCCCCCTTCCTACCCCAAGATCTTGTAGTGGTACATTAATCAATAAATGGTCCCTCATGTTCTATTTGCTCATTTTATGTAAAAACAGTTAAATATTGCTTAAACACTTGACAGAATTCCCATTAAGATATAATCTGAAATCCACTTACATCATACAGTTATGTAACCGAGGTCAAATCGCCACTGCTTTTGAAGAGTTGGATACTGCAGTGATTTGAGTGAGATGTCCCCCACAGGGCCTGACATTTGAACACTTGGTGCCCAGGTGGTGGTGCTCTTTGGGGAGGTCTGGGAGGTGAGGCCTTTCTAGAGCAAATACATCACTGGGGGTGGGCTTTGAAGTCTCAAAGCTTTGCAGGACCCTCAGTTCACTTTCTCTTCCTCCTGCCTACAGTTCCAGAAGTGAGCTCTCAAATGCTCCCCATGCCTGCTGCCTGGTGCCACACTTCTCTGCCACAGTGGACACTTCACCCTCTAGGATCATAAGCCCAAATAAACCCATTTATATATCAGTTGCTTTGGTCACGGTGTTTTATCACAGTAATAGAAAAGTAACTGATACAGGTGCTTTATTTGTTTGGATGACCCGGAACTCACTCTGCCAGTTAGACTAGCTGGCTTCCTCTACCTCCTGAGTGCTAGGATTTCAGGTATGTGTCACCGTGCCAGGCCCCATTTTTATTTTAGCTGTATATAAACTTCCATTATTTCATTCACTTGAATTGCAACCACAATATGGCTAAATATAATCAAAGCACTCTGATTATCAGAGAACACTCTTCTGTAAAGGTTGAGTCACTCTCAAAATTGAACTGATAGTCACTTTGGGATCTCGGATGTAATGACGACAAGGAAGCAATTTACAGGTGTTGGCATATAACACATGAAAGACTATAATCCAACTGAGATCTCGGCAAATGAATTGCCTGGATGTATTAAACCTGATCAAGCCTTAACTGAATCTGTTTGGTAACACTGAACATTAACACTTTTCCATTCATAACTGGACTGCCTATGGTTCAAAAAGTCATTCAGTTTTTGGGTGATGTGCTCAAAATGTCATTTAAAATGTAAGTTATTTCACAACTATGAGATTCCATCTTACACCTGTAAGAATGGCCAAGATCAAAAACACCGATGACAGCTTATGCTGGAGAGGTTGTGGGGAAAGGAAACACTTCTGCATTGCTGGTGGGAGTGCAAGCTGGTACAACCCCTTTGGACGTCAGTGTGGTGATTTCTCAGAAAATTAGGAAAAAACCGTCCTCAAGACCCAGCAATACCACTTTTGGGTATATAACCAAAGGATGCTCAATCGTGCCACAAGGACATGTGCTCAACTATGTTCATAGCAGCATTGTTTGTCATAGCCAGAACCTGGAAACAACCTAAATGCCCCTCAACCAAAGAATGGATAAAAAAAAAATGTAGTATGTTTACACAATGGAGTACTACACAGCAGAAAAAAATAATGACATCTTGAAATTTGCAGGTAAATGGATGGATCTAGAAAACATCATTTTGAGTGAGGTAACCCAGACCCAGAAAGACAAATATCGTATGTACTCACTTATAAGTGGTTTTTAAACATAAAGCAAAGAAAACCAGCCTACAAATCACAATCCCAGAGAACCTAGACAACAATGAGAACGCTAAGAGAGACATACATGATCTAATCTACAAGGGAAGTAGAAAAAGACAAGATCTCCTGAGTAATTTGGGAGCATGGGGACCTTGGGAGAAGGTTGAAGGGGAGAAAAAGGCATGGAGGGGAGCAGAGAAAAATGTATAGCTCAATAAAATCAATTAAAAATCATTAAAAATTGTAAGTTATTTCAACCTTAATATAATTGTATTAATTCTGGGATGGCATCACTAAATTCATTATACCTGGTAAGAAACAGTATAATTACAAACGCACAATAAAATTAATTGAATATAGAAAATTGTGAATTTGTGGCCTTATTATTTCAATGTTTTTTTGCTATTTTCATGCTTTTAGGCACTGTGGATAAAATGGAGAGCAGAATAGCATTGTCCTTTCAAGTATCAGAGATAGGAAACAAAACCAACATCTCTCCAGTCATTTAACCAATACCATAAAGGAGATATTTGTGGTGCTAGGAGCTGGAGAATGGGCATTCTGACTGTGAGAGCAGTTGGAACAGTCCTTGGGAAGCTATAAATGGACAAGAATAAAGGTGATGAAATTAAGGGAATGGAGACAGGGAGCTGGGATGTAGCTCAGCATGCCCAGGTTCATGGATTTATTCCCCAGCACCAACAAACAGGGCATAGCACTGCATGCCTGTCATCTCAGTACCACACCTGTAATCTCAGCACTGGGGAAGTAGAGGCAGGAAGATCGGAAGATCAAGTTTATCCTTAGGTCTAGGATACCTTGTCTTAAACACACACACAAGCACACACACACACACACACACACACACACACACACACGGAACGAGAAGATAGAGGAACAAGCAGAGAAGGGCAGGCATAGACACTGATAAAGAAGTCAAATTTAGAACTTAAGAGAAGGGCGATATGAATGGAGATGAGTCTAACATATCAGAGTCCACAAGACTCCAGGTTCAATCCTTTGCATTACAGGGTTGGGGTGTGCAGCTATCATGTAATAAGCAGGTATAGTTTAGATCAAACATACATACTAAGATGAAGCATTTTATAAAAGACATGACTTTAGATTTGTGCCATGTCATCTTACATACTAAAAGTAATTCTTAGGATAAGTTTTGAGAATGTGCTATGGGCTAGAGACTGTTATTAGGTACTGGAGAGCAAAGCAATAAGGCTCCTATAGAATGCTTTATTTATTTATTCATTTACTTTTAGTTGGTTGTTTTGTTTGAGATAGGGTCATTGGAATATAAGACAGCCTGGAACTCACTATGTAGTCCATACTGACCTCTAATTCTTGATCCTCCTGCCTCAGCCTCCTGAATACCAATTTTTGTTTGTTTATTAGAGTCAAAGGCACACTCTAGTTCAGGTTGGCCTGGGACTCACTATGACGTTCAGACTAGCATTGAACTCTTGGCAATCTTCCTGCATCTCCTTCCTGAATGCAAGTCACCACACCTGCTCATTTTTCACTTTTAATTTATGTCTATGTCTGCATGAGCAGATGCCTTGTGTGTGCCTACTGCCTACAGAGGAGAGTGACAGATCATCTCTTCATCTCTTTAATCCCTTTAGCCTACTTTTAAAAGAGATAAAACATAGGTAGGTATCCGTAGTGCACGCCTTTAATCTCAGCACTCTGGAGGCAGAGGCAGGTGACTATCCAAGTTCAAGGCTATGCCGGTCTACACAGTGAGTTCAAGGACAACCAAAGCTACATGGAGGATACCTGTCTCAAAATACAGAAAACAAAAAAGAACAACAAAAGGTAAACCATACGTATTACGGTAAGTATATTGGTGCTTTTGTATGCATACTGTAAGAGAACAGATTAATAGACATGAGCCTCTTGATCTTGGTTTTGCCACTTTCTAGTTAGCTAAACTTGCATGACCTCTTTATTGTTGGCCTTGAAAACGGTCATCTGTAAAATTAAAAAAATGAAACCAGTGAACAGAGTGAGGTTTTCTTCCCTGAGCTAACAATTGCTAATCAAATTACCCAATTTAAACTAATGCTTTCCCTTTTTGCTCCACCTAGGGAGCTAATTCTAGTGCCCAGCGAAGCACCAGGGCTGCCTCTGCAGCGCTGCAAATCGGTATCAAGTGATTCACAGCCTAATGAGTCACATGAATAAAGCTAAGATTCATATACTAATTACTGACTATCGAAGTGTGCAAAACAGCTTCTTCTGGCTCACTCTGGCTATAAAGCTTGTTTTACAGGGAAGGGTGAAAGGATAGATACTATAGCATAGCCAATTTGAAAGAGTGACAATTTCATTGGAAAATGCTAATAGTTTTTTTAAAAAATTGATAAAAATTTCATGGCTATTCATTAAAACAAAGCTTCAAATGAAATTCTTAGCAGGTATGACTCTTTGTAAATATGTGTGTGTGTGTGTGTGTGTGTGTGTATGTGCGTGCGTGTGTATGCCTGTGTTTATAGATGCAGCCAGTGTGAGTTATATGAGACTCTGTCTCAAAACAGAAACAAAACCAGGGTAATCTACACATTGCAACCTTTAATACTTGACTTCATGGTTGTGTAGTGAGATGTAGTAGGGAAGATGTAAATAAACAGCCAGTGTCAGACAAAAATGGGCAGAGGCCAGGTGGTGGTAGTGCATGCCTTAAATCCCAGCACTAAGGAGAAAGAGGCAAGAGGATCTCTGCAAATTCAAAGTCAGCCTGTTCTACAGTGTGAGTTCCAGGGCAGAACTATAGAGAAAAACCCTGCCTCTAACACACACACACACACACACACACACACACACACACACACACACACACACCAGACCAGTACTGCTGAGGTTTACGTCTCGGAACTATTTCCTCAGAATCTGCACGCAGAGGGGTGCACTGAGGGCCGAGTTTGCATCTCAGGTTGTAATATGTAAATGTCACCCAGGTAGTGCTGGTTTTTATGTCATTAACTGTGGGATGACTATCAAAGACATCAGCAGCTGTGTAATGAAGCTGACTTGAGCCTGTAAGATGAGTTATAGGTGGTGTGGCGGCCAAAGAGAAACGGGGTTGCCTAAGCCCAGATCATGAGTGCATCCCAGATATTGGTCACTGTTGGACTTCGGTTTGCTGTGATCTCATTATGTTTGTGGTTCTTCCCTCTTAATTTCTGCAAGTGACTAGTGTAAGTGTTACAGCTCGAGAGAAAAAGTTTCCCTAGTGGAGGTGTTGCAGCACTGAGGATAAAGGGAGAAGGATGGAAGGGCAGAGAGGGCTTTCTGTTCCAGAGCCTCAATAAGTTTATAACTTAATTGGTAGAGCTACCTAGGACAGAGAAGACCTGAGGAAACAAGCTCCACCGGGAGCAGAAGCCAGGAGCAAATCCAGTCCTGGAAGCCAACCCAGTCCTGGGACACTGGCAGATCAAGATTGAGCCAGCGACCTGACTCAGAGTCAGTGATCTCCACCAGAACAGGTTGTAGAAGGAAGCCGCGGGGCTGTGTCCTACCACCCGGCTACCTTTACCCAAAATAATTACATGGAAACTGTATTCATTTAAATACTGCCTGGCCCGTTATCTGTAGCTTCTTATTGGTTGATTCTCATATCTTGCTTTAACCCATATTTAGTAATCTGTGTAGCACCACGAAGTGGATCGCTTACCAGGAGAGATCTTAACCTGCGTCCATCTCGGAGAGGAGAAACATGGCGACTCACTATGGCAACTGCCTGAAGCGGCTCCCCACTCCTGCTACCCAGCATTCTGTTCTGTCTACTCCGCCTACCTAATTTTCTGTTCTCTTAAAGGGCCAAGGCAGTTTTCTTTATTAATTAACCAATGAAAGTAACATAGACAGATAACTCTCCTCCATCATTTCCCCTTTTTCTGTTTAAACAAAAAAGAAAGGCTTCAACTTTAACATAGCAAAATTACATATAACAAAACAGTTATCAAGCAAGTATTACAGTTACAATATTTAGATCTATTTTATCTTTTATCATATCTAAGGAAAGCTATAACTATCTATTTATTCTTCAACTCCATCAAAGACTCCAGAAGGATATAAGACTACCTAAGTAAACAAGAAATATGCAACTTTCAAACTCTAGAAATGACAGAGACAACTCGCTGCCTGGACAGTCACCCAAAGTTCCTCTGTACCGTTGGGGCATCCATCTTCGGCCTTCAGGCCCATAGTGTCCAGCAGACATTTCCATGAAGCAGGAAATTCCAAAGACAGTTCAGTCACTTTCTGCTGTGTCCTGCAGATCGTCTTGCAGACTCCCTCACGAATCAGGAACCCCGAAAGACCATCTCACCCTTAGGCAAGTTCAGCAGTCCTCTCTCTGCGGGTTCTTTGTGTCCAGTTTATGCAACAGTCCAGGCAAGAGCAGTTTCTTGCCCAAATGGCTATCAAACTCCATAAGGAGCCTCTTCGATGCCCGTCGTCCTCTTGAAGTAGATTGGTGTTGCCAGGAGCAGATGTGTCTCATTGTCATGAAAACCCTAAGTTATTAAAACATTAAATGCCATATTCTGTAGTCTTTGAATATGAAGAATGCCTATCTGAAAATATATCTATGCACAACTAGAAAATCTAACATGACTACAAGCTTGACTATTATTGATGATTATCCATTAACAACCTATATTTCCTAATTATACATTACATTCTTAAATGAACTACACAATCACAATACCTTAATCAAGAGCAGAAATACATAGACATATAACAAAATTGACCTTAAAATCAATACCATGCAAATTATTCATCTCTATATCATATCCCCCTTTAAATGTAAAAGAACATTTATAAACAATATTTGGGAATATGGACATAGTAATCTCTCCAAACTGCTTCCTGCTGAATGGGGGCGCTGTTATTTAGGTCTTCCATAGAACATAACCTGTGTGCTAGGTACATCTCAGTCGGCAGTTGAGCGAAGTAATTTTTTGAGGGTGTTCACAGCAACCTTTCAGGAGGGCGTGGTCTATCATACCATATTGGGATAGAAGCAATCCACAGGGTGTCATCCTCTGTGAAAACAAAAGAAGACCCTCTTTTCCAAAGCATCACATTCTTAGATCCAAATTCTGAAATCATACCATTAAGATGTCCATTCTGGTCTAGCCTGGCAGCCCATATAATGAAATGTCTCTCTGTATTTAGCTCCTTTACAGTCAAAAATTTCAAAGAAAACACAATAAAATATATAATCCAGACTCTCTGTGAATTTTCCATTTTTTACATGGCTTATTTTCACTCTATCACTTTACTTTATTCTATCTCTTTAAAGACTTTACCCTTTTTTAAGGCATTAACTTTATTTTTTTATATTTTTTTCTCTCTCTCTCAAGCCTACGTACATTCATCCAACATTGTGAGCCATTTAAAGGTCTTTTCTGTCTGAATCTGTCCTATTGTGAATCTGTAATTCTTTACTATCCAAGAGCACTTCCTAAAAGGTTAAGCACTTCATAAAAACTTAAGTTGCGCCATGTAGAGGTAATATGGTACTGCCTGTTTCCAGCCAAGTCTAAACCTTAACTGCACTGTTATCATGGTAATTACAATAGTTCCTGCCTGAGGTCAGCACAGTTCAGCATCGCGGAGCAGAGCCAGAGCCGCTCCTGCCTCAGTCATTTGGTGCCCCTGAGCCGCACACAGTTTCAGGTACACAGCAGTCCACATTGGAGCCGCACTCAGTAGTTTAATTCTGTGACTGAGCGTGCAGCACAGAAACTCTTTTCATCCAAGTTACAGCCAAATCTGATGCACAGAGCACCGTGCAGCCTGGAAACATCTCTCTGTATGGCGGCAGAAATCCGCCATGCTCTCCTGCTCGCCTAAGCCTGATTCCGCCATCTGCCCAGGTGCAGGCAGGGAGCAGTGAGCCATTGGCATGATCTCAGAGTACTTTCATTCTGATCCCGAGCGGGCACACAAACATCCAGGCCCATAAAAGCCATTGAAATACTTTAAAGGCAGAGTTCACACTGGCGGCACAGCACCAGGAAGCCGCGTTTTAAAATGACTCAGCTTTTTCTCTGCTGCTATTGCCGAAACAGGAAATCTCTCTACGGCACGTCCCAGCAAACAGCAAAAAGCTGTGTTAAACTCTCTCTCTCCTTTATTTAAAGCCCTCTCAAGTTTTTAAGTGGATTTAGCTCATCGCGTTGGAGCGCCAATCTGTAGAAGGAAGCTGCGGGGCTGTATCCCACCACCCAGCTACCTTTACCCAAAATAATTACATGGAAACTGTATTCATTTAAATACTGCCTGGCCCGTTATCTGTAGCTTCTTATTGGTTGATTCTCATATCTTGCTTTAACCCATATTTAGTAATCTGTGTAGCACCACGAAGTGAATCGCTTACCAGGAGAGATCTTAACCTGCGTCCATCTCGGAGAGGAGAAACATGGCGACTCACTATGGCAACTGCCTGAAGCGTCTCCCCACTCCTGCTACCCAGCATTCTGTTCTGTCTACTCCGCCTACCTAATTTTCTGTTCTCTTAAAGGGCCAAGGCAGTTTTCTTTATTAATTAACCAATGAAAGTAACATAGACAGATAACTCTCCTCCATCAACAGGTCCAACTCCAAGCCTGGGACTTCTGCAGGAGGGGATCCAGACCAGGATTTACAGAAACAGGGCAAAGCTGGCAACCTAGGCCAAAGTAGGCCTGAGACAGCAAACTGCAAGGGAGCAGAGCAAAGCACAGAAGTGCTGAGCAATGTCCAGGAACACAGACAACCAATGGGGTAACTAGAACTGTGACACTGACTGTACCATGAGGAACAACCATCTGAGCTTTGGATTCACTGGCACCTAGGAGATTGTTCAACAGAATCTCAGCCAGCCCCAACCACACCTATTAGAGGAAAAGATGAATAGAAAAGGTAAGATCACACACTGCACCACAAAGAGCAACACAACACCAGTAAAACCTAAAGACCCTACAAAAGCAAGACCTGAACAACCAAATATGGATAAACCAGAAGAAAATGACCTAAAAAATAACTTCAAGAGAATGTTTGGAATTCTTAAAGATGAAATGAGAAATTCCCTTAAAGAAATTGAGGAAAAGACAAACAAAAAATTGGAAGACATCAGGAAATCCCTTAAGGAAAACCAAGAAAAAGAAATCAAACATATGAAAGAAACTACTCAGGACTTGAAAACTAAAATAGAAACAATAAAGAAAACACAAGCCAAAGGAATTATAGAAACAGAAATAATGAGGAAAAGATCAGGAACCACAAACACAAGCATGAACAGCAGAATACAAGAGATGGAAGAGAGATTCTCAAGCGCTGAAGATACAATAGAGGAAACAGACTCATCAGTTAAAGAAACATCAAATCTAACAAAAGATTAACCCAAAATATCCAAAAAATATTAGCCACAAACCCAGCCCTACACAAAATACTAGAAGGAAAACTCCAACCCAAGGAAGATGGCTACACCAACAAAAACACAGTCAATTGCTGATCTCATAACAGAAAATCCCAAAGAAGAAAAAAAATGCACAAATTAACATCACCAACGATGTAAACTAAATTAACAGGAGATATGCAATCACTGGTCATTAATATCCTTTAATGTAAATGAACTCAACTCACCTATAAAAAAGACACAGGTTAACAGATTGGATACGAAAACAGTATTCATCCTTCTTCTGCATACAAGAAATACATCAACCTCTCAAGGTGGACTTGACGTTCCCATGTTAGACTCGAGCATATTGTGTTTCAAAACATCCATCAAAGCTCCTTTTACTGAATCATTATTTATATTACAATATAAAGCTCTGTCTCTAGCTGCCACTTACACATATTCAAAACCAAAAGTATCATTTATAATAGATTGATTTAAGTGTATGAAGACTGTCTTCTGTTTTGTCTGTAAGTTTTACTTGAGAATTTACCAAGCCCTGCAGTTTAGCAGTACATACACAGGTAATATTTATTTGTTATGTATGCCATTTGGATATATGAATTTCTTTCATTAAGGTGATACTAGTCAATCCTTTCTTCCAAGACAAATGACTGCCATTACATTAGCTGTGTCATCTTTCACTTGTCATGTCTAGGCCTACTGATTGATCCCACCTGGCGAACTCTCATGGCATCAGGTTTATACCACAGAGTGGTAGCAAGAAAAAAATCTCCATACTTCAAGGGAAGTCATGGTCAAGCAAGTCCTTTGAATTATTCTCACATGCATGGAACAACTGAGAAACAAAAGAAGTTAGAGGAGCCACGGGTTTCTCTCAAGCCCAGATGACCCACAAGAAAAAGATTCTCATGAGATCTTGACAGTTAAAAAAGGGATTAATTTTAGCTGCTTGTACAGTCTTAAGACCCAGCAGGAAGATATCCAAAGAATACAGCAACTGATGCGATTTTTTAATGCTGTAAGGTATCACAATCCTTGGACATTAGGCTTAAAACCATATGAGTTGTTATTTACACAGCTATTTCTTTTTTTTAATTATGTATACAATATTCTGTCTGCATGTATGCCTGCAGGCCAGAAGAGGGCACCAGACCTCATTACAGATGGTTGTGAGCCACCATGTGGTTTCTGGGAATTGAACTCAGGACCTTTGGAAGAGCAGGCAATGCTCTTAACCTCTGAGCCATCTCTCCAGTCCCGACACAACTATTTCTCATTAATGATATTATTCTGGACAAGTTATAAGACCTCAGGCATTGACTCAGTTAAACACTGCAATGCCTACCTGAAGCCAAGAGAGACAGGTCCACTCTTGTTTTTAAATGATGGTTAAATTTCCTCCCTCTCTCCGTCTGTCTGTCTCTCTCGCATCTGGGAGGGGTCTCATCCTGCTATGTTAGCCTGGGGTCATCACTCTCAAGACCAGCCTTGGATGTGGGACTGCCTTCTCTATGGAGAAAGAAACAGGCAGTGGAGGTCCTGACTGGAAAAGCCTGAGGCTGGAAATGAAGTAGGGATGGTGGGCAAGTGTAGACTGGAGACCAGGGCAGAAGCAGCAGCATGGCCACCACATGGAGTCTTGTATGAGAAGGCAGTGTAGAGAACTATCAGGAAGCAGGAGAAAGGGAATTGTGGAGCCAAGATATTAATACTAAAAGGAGTTTTAAGGCTAAAACCTGATAAACATGGAGTGTAAAGTTCTAGTCTTAAAAAAGCTGTTAACAAGCTGAGCGGTGGTGGCGCACTCCTTTAATCCCAGCACTCGGGAGGCAGAGGCAGGCGGATCTCTGTGAGTTCGAGGCCAGCCTGGTCTGCAAGAGCTAGTTCCAGGACAGGCTCTAAAAAAGCTGCAGAGAAACCCTGACTCGGAAAACCAAAAAAAGAAAAAAAGAAAAAAAAAACTGTTAACAGGGCTAGAGAGATGGCTCAGTGGTTAAGAGCATTGCCTCGTCTTCCAAAGGTTCTGAGTTCAATTCCCAGCAACCACATGGTGGCTCACAACTATCTGTAATGAGGTCTCGTGCCCTCTTCTGGCCTGTAGGCATACACACAGACAGAATATTGTATACATAATAAATAAATAAATAAATAAATATTTTTTTTAAAAAAAGCTATTAACATAGTGCAGACAATTAGAAAATACAGGTTAATAGATATCCTCAAGATACTGATATAATTAATTGCAGGGATAAGCCTTACTCAGTTCCCTGTATAGGTTTTTAAAGTCAAGCTTAAAACAAGTAATTAGTAACAAAGTTTGTCTAATCAGATATACCTCGGCACCACTAAAATACTTCAGATATCTGCAGAATATGACATTTAAAATAATAATTAAAAAGTTTATATCAGACAGAGACTCCCAGATCCCAGCAGTAACCCAAGGTCTCCAAAGATTATGGGACACCATGGTAATGACTGTAATCACTGGGTGAGATGCCCCAATGCTATAACCAGCTGCCAGGAACCAACCCAGACTATGAGCATTGGAGAATTGATTGTACCACTTTTGCCTGGTCAGTCTTTTCCGTGTCTCTCTTCCACAGGAATCTCTCACCTTATGGGTCTGGTGAAGCCTGCTGTTATGATACTTCTGCCTCCAGTGTTATGGAGACCTGGGTATGACTGTGTATGGGCTGGTCCCCGTTATTTTTTTATAGATTCAGAGGCTGTTTGGTTTGTACTTATTTATCCTTTTGAGATCTCTGACAGTATTGATGGCAATAGCTTTGTTAGCTTGGCAGCATCAGAAGAATGTTCTAAGACATATAAAGGTCTGGAGATATAAAGGTTCATAAACTTTAAGGGTTTCAAAAGATAATTTAAGATATAAGTGCAAATTATAACGGTAAACATACATAATTAAATAAAATTGCTTCAGATTTCTTTTTCCTTCTATGTTATAGCTCTGATAAAGCTGATAGAGCAATGATACATACTGTTTAGGTCACAAGCTTAAGATTTAAAATTTTTTTCATTGTCTTCTGAATATAGGCTTACATGCTTTTAACCTAAATTTACAGTTTGTTAGGACTCAAAGATATGAGTGTATTTCTGCTGTTTTACAGATACCTGTTATCTGCTTTTTCTATGATTTTCAATATGGGCCTAAAAGTTTCAAATGTGTTATTTTTCTTTAAGTACATAAATTTGAACTTCTGTTCCTAGTTTAAACTTATCTCAACAGGTTTCCACTTGGCTGGCAGACACATCAAGCATCAGTTGCGACTACAATCTGCTCCATATGACTGTGAACCCTGGGCTTGCTGAAAGATGATGTGAACCAGTCCAGCCCATGGAAATGCTCCAACTCTTCAACAGAGTCCGTGCATCAGATGCTCCCGGTAATACCCCATTTCCTAAATCCCCTCTTTGTTTTTGACTAGCATTTCATGTTTGTTAGGCCCTGACAGCGATGTCCCAAAGTCAGTCGGAAGCAGTTACAAGAATACATCACCTTGTAACCCCTGGTTGAGACGCTAATTCAAAAGAAAACTCCCTTACATGGGGGGGACTATGTGCAGCACTGGATTGAAAAAAATGTTATTTCTATGTTGATCATTCCAGGGTACTAAAAAAATCCATGTTAAAACAAAAAAAAACAAAAAACAAAAAACAAACAATACAAAAGAGAACAAGAGAAGGATGGTTATTGGCCCCTCTTCATATTAAAGCAAGATCGAGGCCTATGATTGGGCTCTCATAGTCAAAAGAAAGGAGGGATAAGAGGGCCTGACTTTGCAAACTCCATTTTAAAGAAGGGGCTTCATCTAATGAAGTATGAGCCGATCTCAACTTCAGAAATGTGCTGCCATACCAGAATTTGAACAGATACCCTGAAAATGGCCAGTTAAGGAACTAGGGAACAGGGCCATAAAATTTAACCAGGTCTAGATTTTCCTAGAAGGCATCCTGTCCTTGAAGATACCTTGTCAGTAATTTATGGCTCTTTGTTAGGTTTTCTTGCCCCCAAACTACCTTACCCTATGCCCTCCTTTCTCAGTCCCAAGAGGACAGGACATGAACTCCCCTGATTAAGGCGCTTCCCCTTTAGAAGTTCTCCCCTCCCAGGGCTCCCTACCACACTTTCAGCACCCACCCTGTTGGGGTGCTGGAAAGGTGTTGGTACAAACTTAAGTTTGAATTAAAAACCCTCATGTAATTTGCATTGGAAATCCGGCTCCGTGAATTCATTTGGGGACCAGAAACTTGGGCATAACAAAGGGGAAGAAGGTGTTAGGTATTTTAAAAGAAAACTAAAGCTGGGTGGTGGTAGTAGACTCCTTTAATCCCAGCAGTTGGGAAGCACAGGCAGGTGGATCTCCTGAGTTCGAGGCCAGCATGGTCCACAAAAGTGAGTTCCAGGCCAGCCAGGACTGTTACACAGAGAAACCCTGTCTCAGGTAAAACAAACAAGCAAACAAAAACAAAACAAAAACACCCCCAAACCAAACCAAACCAAACCAAACCAAACAAAAAACCCCTCAGTTGTACTATTTTCTCTGTAGGTAATTTATTCTAGTTTATACACAAAGTAGAAGCTTTTAGGACCAAGTTAGTAAATAGGAAAAAAATCGCATTAAGATCAGACATAAGCCATCTAGATGGTGGCACACACCTTTAATAAATCCCAGCACTAGGGAGGCAGAGGCAGGTGGATTTCTGTGAGTTCAAGGCCAGCCTGGTCTACAGAGTGAGTTGCAGTACAGCTAGAGTTGTTCCTGTCTCAAAAAATCAAAAAAAAAAAAAAAAATAAATAAAACATCAGATATAAGAAAACTAAGTCAATGGATTGTGGCTCTAGCTTGTTAGCTGAGTGCTTGCCTAACGAGCACAAGGCCCTGGGTTGGATCCAGTACAGCATAAACTGGTGTGGTGGTAATGCAGTAATCCCAGTGCAGTGGGAAATAGAGGCAGGAGGAACAGCTGTTCAAGGTCATATTCAGGGAGGTAGTGAGCTAGAGGCCAGGCTGGGAACCACACCACCTTGTCTCACATGGGGGTGGGGAGGAGAGAAAATGAAGTCAACCTGAGCTTATTGATCTATTTTGATACAAAACTCTTAGAATATGGCTGTTTTTGGTCCAAACAGTTAGTATCAGTGCTATAAATATCACTGTAAACAGTACTCTGTAAGTTCTTGAATGCCAACTTGAACAACTGATAAAGTTTAAAAAGGAAAAAGAAGAGGTGCAGTCATTACAGGCTGGTTTATAAAAAATACTCAGGGCTGGAGAGATGGATCAGAGGGTAGGAACATTGGCTGTTCTTCTAGAGGAGCTGGGTTTGATTCCTAGCTCCCACATGGTGTTCCTGGGGACCTGATGTCTTCTTCTGGCCTCTGTAGGCACCAGGTATGACTGTGGTATACAGACACACATATTCACAAAACATCCATACACATACAATAAATTTTAAAAAGTATACTCAGGTACCTAGCCTGTGTTGTAGGAAATAAGTCATAGATATACATCAAAATAATGAAAATATTTGCTAACTTTTTTTCTGTTTTTCATAAATATGTGTATGTGTGTGTGTGTGTGTGTGTACATATATACTTTGGTATCTATATATGGCATGTGTTTGGTTGGAACCTCCAGCTCACCCCTGTATGATCCAGAAAGCCCTATTGCTGTTTCTCTCACCAAACCCCACTGGCTCAGAGAGCCTCTGAACAAAGGAAAATCATCAAAAGCCCAGTTCTGAATTTTTGCAGCTTCTTCTGAAGTTGCCAGTCACTCAAGTATCCACCCTAAAGTGCTCATCTTTTGACCATACTTGGGCACAAAACCAGCTACCCCTCACCTACAATCTACAAGATCTACCTGGTTTTGTGGGTACTTCTCAGGCCTCAAGCTCTGGGACTGGAGAACTCATCCGGGAGTTGCTTTGCTCAAATACATCTTTGCTCAAATAAATACTTTTTCAATTTGATTTGGTCTGGCTTACTGCATAGTTGGAGTTGGTATGGGGTGTATATCTATTAGTATACACATATATGTTAGTATATATACATATATACACATTTTTATTTGTTTTGTGTAGTGGCATTTTGGTGTGGGACAATTGTCTATGTTCTGTCAATTATGTTTTAAATAAATGCTGATTGGCCAGTAGCAGGCAGGAAGTATAGGCAGGACAACCCGACAGGAAGTAGAGGTGGGTCAGTGAGAACAGGAGAATTCTAGGAAGGAGGAAGCCCATTCCTCCCCAGTCCTGTCCCAATCACAGAAGAAGGAAGATGTGATTGCCCCGCTGAAAAAGGTACTGAGCCATGTGGCTAACATAGATAAAAATGAGTTAATATTAGTTATAAGAGTTAATAAGAAGCCTGAGCTAATGGGCCAATCAGTTTATCATTAATATAGACCTCTGTGTGATTTCTTCAGGGCTAAATGGCTGTGGAACCTGGTGGGAGGACAGAAACCAGGCAGGACAGAAACCCAGACAACAGCATTTCAATTGTATTTTAATAAATAAAGCTTGCCTGGGGATTGGGAGAGTAAAACAGTCTCACTGGTCAAGCCTTGCAGGCCAGGCAGTGGTAACATACAACTTTAATCCAAGTAGCCACACTAGTTGCCATAGAAACTGGGAGGTGCACACCTTTAATCCCAGAACTAGAGAGGATTATAAAATGGGAAGAAATAGCTCTCAGACACAGTCTCATTCTGAGATTCCTGGAGGCAGGATTGCCATTTTTGGACTGAGGTCAAGGTAAGAACCAGTGGCTGGCTATTTTGCTTTTCAGATCTTCAGGTTGAAGCCCAATTTCTCTCTCCGAGTTTTATCAATTGTTCTTCAGTTATGTTTTGAGACAGGGTATCCTATGTAACCTTGTTTGTCTTGGAACTTGCTTAATCAAGAGCAATGTACATGTCTTTTTTTTGTATTTCACATTAAAAACACTTTTAGATTTAACATGGTTTTATGTGTATTAGTGTTTTGCTGTATGAATGTATAAATATCATGTGTGTGTCTGATGCCCACAAAGATCAGAAGAAAGCATAGGAGTAATTGTCTAAAATAGTCCCCTCCCAAAGAGACAAGCGCCCCCCCTCCCCATGAGGCAGCTTCTGCCTCTCACAATTCTCCCCACTTCTCACCTCCCCCTCTCTGGTTCTCGTTTCTCTCTCTCTCTCTGCCTCTCTCTGTTCTTCCCCCTTCTCCCCTCCCTCCCTTCCTTTTCACCTCCATAACCCACTAAATAAATATCCATTTTCTCTGCATGCCATGCCTAGTAAGTCTGTTTTTCACCTGCTGTGGCTGATGCTGGTTAATTTTTACCACAACAACACTGTTTTCCTTTACATCCATTTGTTATTTCTGGATTCCTTTATATTTTGAGACAGGGTCTCAGAGTCCAGGCTGGCCTGGAACTTGATGTGCACCCAAGGATGACCTTAAACTGTAGCCACTCTGTGATGATGGGATTACAAGCGCGCACCACCACACCCCACTGAAGCCTCTACAGGCAGGACCTATACCTCATTCTTGGTG
Source organism: Arvicola amphibius (assembly GCF_903992535.2). NCBI lineage: Eukaryota > Metazoa > Chordata > Mammalia > Rodentia > Cricetidae > Arvicola > Arvicola amphibius. Next base: position 47,679,720 of record NC_052057.2, read on the forward strand.
GGTTTTTGTTTGTTTGTTTTTTGGAAAAGGGTTTCTGTGTGTAGCTTTGGAACTTGCCCTGGAACTCGCTCTGTAGCTTAGGCTGGCCTCAAACTCACAGAGATTCACCTGTCTCTGCCTCCCAGGAGCTGGAATTAAAGGTGTGCACCACCACTGTCTGGCTCTAATTTATGCTTTTACCCCCAAGCAAGTACAATGGCTTTCTGACGGTTAATACACATCTGCTGAGTAAATAAAAACCTGAATGCGAGATGGAATCTCCTCCTCATTTCTCATGCATGTGCTGCACAAGCTTTGGAAGGCTGCATAACTGTTCCTACATCCTCATCAGACAGTTGGGGAAGCTTGGCTCCCTAAGGCAATCCCAAAGGAAGCAGGCTGCTTCCAGTTTAAAGTACTTTAGAGATGAGAATGTTTGGAATGCCAGCCACACCCAATCTTAAGTATGCAAGCAAGCTCCAGAGGACAATTTCAATGCCTAGCCTATTTTTTTTTTCTTTCTTCCTAACGGCTACTACAGAATGGTAGTAAAAGGCAGGTCTTATATACTGGTAAGCAGAAAAAAACAAAAACAAAAAAAAACAAACAAACTATGATTACAGACAGTTTTACTTATTCTCTGAAGTACACGACAAACTTTTCAAATTGCTACAGAGTCTGACAAATATAGTTGTTCTTAAAGTAGTAGCTTTTACTGGAGAGTTGGCTCAGTAGTTAAAAGCACTTGTTGCTCTTACAGAGGACCAGGGTTCTTACAGAGGACCAGGGTTCAATTCCTAGCATCCACAAGGTAACTCATAATCCTCTGAAATTCCAGTCCCAGGGTATTCCAGCCTGCTTCTTCTTACCTTCAAGGGCACCCAGGCACTCATACGTTGCACATACATTCAGGGAAAATACATACATGCAGGCAAAAAAAAAAAAAAAAAAAAAAAAAAACAAACCACCCAGGCACATTAAAATTTAAAATAAATAAATCTGAAGAAAAAAGTTTTCTACCTTCTATTGAGATTTGGGGGCCTAGCAACAGATTCACTTCCCTTTCATTTAAGTCAACATTCACTTGGTAGTTTTGTTTTTTTTTCTAACTAAAGATAGTTGTTTTGAGACAGGGTCACCCTGTGTAATCCAAGCTGGTCTTGTCCTGCACCTCCAGTATCCTCCTCCTCAGTGGTTGGGGTCACATCTACACCCAGTAGAAGTGCATTTTTCTTAAACGATTCTATTGTAGAACAGTTTAGAAAGTAGAATATTGTAGAAACAATTTACAGAAGAGCAATACTGACCCCAGGAAAAAATTGGTCACTTCTTGTCTGTCCTGACTTCCCAGGACCTTCCTGCGCTTGGGGCGGGGTGGGAGGAGCAACCCTGAGGCGATTTTTGTCTCCGGAGATTCTAGAATCTCCTCACACAATTTTAAATTGCTCGGATGCAAGCTTGGCTTTAAAAACAGAACCTGGGAGGCAATAAGAGCGGAACGACTTGGGGCGCTTGGTGCTGTGTCTTGAAGGTGGAGGCGATGGTAGAGACGGACTGGTGCTCAGGAAGCGCGCTGTTTACTGAGTAAACAAGCGGTAACCACAGAGACACCTGCAACTCTGGAGGGGGCCACCGCCCCCTCGCGGCCACATCCGGGCACTCCGTGACGTCCGCACGCTGCAGCCGTTTAGTTTATTTGAAAGCCACGCACAGCCAATCAACCGGCCCCGCCTGGAGGCGGGCGTTGGGCTGTAACCAATCAGCACTGCCCTCGGGGCTCCAGCCTATGGTGAGGAGGTTGGCCGAGGGCGCCAATCAGCATGGCTCTCGGAGAGAGCGGCCGGATTTTTTGAATTGGCGGCGGCGGCGGCCTCCCTCGAGCCATGGCGCCAGTGAGGGCCGTGAGGGTGTGAGGATAGCGGAGGACGGCGCCGGAGCGGCTCTTCTTTCCGTTTAAGCGTGGTGAGGACTGCGTGGTGTGTGCGGGACTGGAGGGCATGCGGTGCCCGAGCCATGGGCGTCGGCGTCGGAGGCCTCCTCCCCGCCGCGGTGGGCAGCACGGGCTCCGCCACCCTCCTCCACCCTCCATCCCTTTCTCTGTCCCGGCCCGGTCTTCCGTCGTCGGGGTCCGAGTCCGGGTCACCCTCCTCCCTGTCCTGCTGCTGCCGGGCGCCCCGGGGTGAAGGGCTCAGTTGGAACCGGGATTTTGGCCGCCCGCCCGCCCGCTCGCTGCAGCCCTGAGCTGCCCTGATTGTTTTGTGGTTTCCCACTGGAATTCCTGCAGAATTCCGATTTTCGATTTTTTAAATATAAAACACAGGCCGCCCCGCCCCCTTCCTGGCCACAGCTGTGTGTGGTTAGTGGTTAGGGAAGCGCTATCAGTGGAGTTAGACCCGGCTTGGAGAAGCCGCTTGAGTGACTGTCTTAGCCACAAACTGGATACGGCAGTACTTAGTATTCGACTGTTAGGATGGCTGCAAAGGTTAAACGAATGGCAAGGAAACCGATTTAGAATAATTCCTGGAAAAATATTAAACCCTAAGTAAATGAGACCTACTAATCACAATTCTAATAACGTTCACTATTGGAATTTGGTTCTTTACCCTGGATAACGTTTTTATGAGGAAACTCAATTTAAAAGAAATGTGTTGTGAGACAGGTTGTCAGGGAGCCCAGCATAGGTTTGTACTGTTGAGCCAAGAGTGACATTGAACTTCTGATGAGCTTGCCTCCCATTACAGGTGTACTTTCACCTTGCCTGGTTTACGGGTTACCTGGGGATGACGTCATGCATACTTCTGCAAAGCTTACATCCCCAGACAAAGATGTGTTGTTTGGTGATCCCTGATTCTATTGTGTTTATTTATAAAAGCCCCTGGCCTATGTGAACATGAGAAAAAGCAACGGATGCATTCCAGTCTGATATCCGATTGTAGGACGTTAGTTATAGCATGATTTACCGTGTAGCTCTTCTACTGTAAATTTGGAAGCCGTTTTGGAAATAAATGATATATACAGTTAAGCCTTTGAAGTTAAAGAGGGTCATGGAAACGAAAGTATCACTGAACATGGATTGTAAGAGCCTGACAGTGGTGGTGCACGCCTTTAATCCCAGCACTCAGGAGGAGAGGCAGGCGATCTCTGTGAGTTTGAGGCCAGCCTGGTCTACAGAGTTCCAGGACAGCTAGGGCTACACAAAGAGACCCTGTCTTGAAAAACCATAAACCGTGTCGTAAAAAAACATGTATAATATACCTATACATATATTATGTGTGTTATATATATTGTGAAGCCTTGGCATTGCCATATAATTATGGGCTGTGTTTTGACTTTTTTTTTTTTCTGAAACTGAGAGGTTGAACCCAGAACTTCTTTATGCTTTCTCACTAAGGTATACTTCAAGCCCTAGAATATTTTAGTACATTTATATAATATGTAATGATCAGATATGATCAGATCAGGGTAATGGCTATGTTACTGGAAGCATTTATCATTTCTTTTATTGGAAACATTCAAAGTACACTTTACTAACCTTTTGTTTTGTTTTTCAAGACATGGTTTTTCTGTGTAACAGCCCTAGCTGTCCTGAAACTTGCTCTGTAGACCAGGCTGGCCTCAAACTCACAGAGATCCACCTGCCTCTGCCTCCTGAGTGCTGGGATTAAAGGCATGCACCACCACTGCCTGGTGGAAAGTTGTATTTAATGAATTAATTTTTTAAAAAAATGTGTATATTGGTGTTTTACCTGCATGTATATCTGTGTAAGAATGCTAGATCTTGGAGTTACAAGTAGTTGTGAGCTGACATGTGGGTGCTGGGAAGTGAACCTTGGTCCTCTGGAAGAGCAGTGAATTTAATCACCCCAGCCTTCCCTCTAGCCTCGATTAAGCACTGTGTTCTACTAACCATTTCACTAATTCCTGCTGTTGGCTCTTCTGAGGTCAGGTTTCATGTGACCGTACAGCTTTCAATACCATGAGCAGCTAGATCTTTTGTTTTATTTTTTTTTTAAAAGATTTCACTTATTCACTCATTCATTTATTATGTATACAATGTTCTGCCTGCACGTAAACTTTTATGTCAGAAGAGGGTAGCAGATCCTATTAAAGATGGTTGGGAGCTGCCATGTGGTTGCTGGGAATTGAATTTAGGACCTTTGGAAGAGCAGCCACTGCTCTTAACTGCTGAGCTATTGCTCTTAACTGCTGAGCTATCTCTCCAGTTTCTCAAATGGTCTTCTTGATTTATTAGAAAGTTTTGATTTGTTTTTTGTTTGTTTTTATTTTGTTTTTCAAGACAAGCTTTCTCTGTGAAACAGTGCTGTCGGTACTGGAACTCAAATCTTGTAGATCAGGCTGTTCTCGAACTCAAAGATATCCACCTGCTGCTGTCTCCCGAGTGCTGGGACTAAAGGCGCACACTGGCACTGTCTTATTTTTTTCTTTTTTTTGATTTTTTTTCCATACAATACAGTCTGAATCCTATATCCCACTTCACCACCATCCAACTCCACAGCTTCTTTTTCTCTCTTTCTTTAGAAAATAAATAAGAAAAAGAAACAAAGGAAAACAAAGCAGAATAGAAAAAAACACACCGTAAGGGATCATAAAGAAAAAGCATGACAAGCAGAGAGAGATACGCACAGAACACCTATAGAAGCCCCAAATGGGAAACCGTAGGTTATCAACAAAAGACCAGTAAGGTTAAAAACATTCCCTGACAAAGTATTGTGAGGCAAAATATTTCCACAAAAATGCCAGAGTTCGTTTTCAGTTGGGCAGCTACTGTTGAGTGTGGCGTGCCTTTTGTGGTTTGTACCCAGTGAGACTCAAGAGAACACTATATTTCTCTTTTGAGTGGTTGTCAATTGGAGACAGCTTCTTGGTTAGGGATGGGACATCATGCCAACCTCCTCCGCAGTGCTGGGACCCCATTTGATTTGTGAGCTCATATGCGCGCCAGTCCTGTTTTAGAGGGTATTGTTTCCCTTGGTGTCCTCCATCCTCTTCTGGTGGAGACATCCGTTTAGGGTCTCACTCTGTGTGTGTCTGGCTGTGGGTCTGTATTCCATCTACGAATGGCTCAAGCTCCTCTGATGGTGGCTGAGTCATTATGTTGTGTAGAAGTCATTATGTTGTGAGATTTCTTTAAGTGACTTAGAGCCTTGTGTTTTTCGCTGAAAATGATTTATAGGAGATGTAGGAAGAAGACTATGGAATTTGTAGTTTCTGAGTAAAGACAACTATTGGAGCACTTCTGCAGTGCTTTAGAGTAATGATTGCCCTGGATACAGTAAACAATACTGAGTTGTGAGTATTGTATAAAATGAATTGTTACTCGTCATCTCAAAATACCTACTCATTTTCTTTTTTTTAAAAAATATTTATTTATTTTGTATATAGTGCTATATATGCCTGCAGGCTGGAAGAGGGCACTAGATCTCATCTTGGATGGTTGTGAGCCACCATGTTGTGGGGAGTTGTACTCAGGACCTTTGGAAGAGCAGCCAGTGCTCTTAACCTCTGAGCCATCTCTCCAGCCCTACCTACTCATTTTCTATCACAACCTGGATTTGAGTTGTAATCTATGTCTGCTTCTTTTATACAGAAATAGAGATTTAATGGAGAGCTGAGCCAGGAAACAGGTGGCTGACTTTTAAGTGTATGATTTTTCTTGTGTGTAGGTCTGTAGTGTGTATGTTTTGTGCTACCCAATCACCATTGAGAAATGAAGATTCATACCTTACTGTTTTCCCAAAGTATACAGTTTAAACTGTTTCTTTACTAAGAATGTAGAGCAGTCCCTTTATGAATCTGAAGTAGAGAAAAATGGATCAGTCATGAGCTCTGATGTAAAGATGAGACTATTGGTTATATTTATTTAAGAAATTTGCCTTCCTCCCCCAAGTTGGATATAAAGCCCAGGGCCTGCAGCATACTTTTCAAGAACTGGCACTGAGCTACAAACTCAGACTATGAAGTATGACTTTTAACTTTAAACTTAAACTTTATTTTCCTGCTTGCCTAACTTTTCAATTCTTAGATCCTAGATATCTAAAAGAGCTTTTTTTCATAGTTCAGATTTATACTGGCACTAATTTATATTTGTCTTGTCAAATCTTAGAGATGTTTGGGAATTAATATAAAAATGGCAGTAATATGTAAGCTGTATAATTACCTATGAAAGGTTCTGAGAAATCCATAAGTCAGAAGTGGTTACTGAGGTAGAACACATGCTAGGCCGAGCACAGTTATAAAGTACATTGTAATTTGAACTTGAAAACTGCTCAGAAATTTAGTTTGACAATGAAGTTTTTGGATTTGAGACTGACAGGCATTTTGGGCAGGGAGAATGAGTCGAAGAATAAAGATGGGATTATTGTAAGCGGATGTTGTATAGATATTTAGGAAGAGAAATAGATTGAAGATAGAAATATAGAAGAAAAAGGGAAATATTTGTGACCACCTTTTGTGTGCTTATGTCAGGGAGTTTTCTGTGTTCTTTTAATGCCTGTTGTTACCTGTTAACTGTATTTCTCTTTTCTTTCTTTTTTCTTTTTTTTTGAGACAGGGTTTCTCTGTAGCTTTGGAGCCTGTCCTAGAGCTAGCTCTCGTAGACCAGTCTGGCCTCGAACTCACAGAGATCCGCCTGCCTCTGCCTCCCAAGTGCTGGGATTAAAGGTGTGTGCCACCACCGCCCAGCGTTACTGTATTTTTATAAGCCAGTTTTGATCAGCTTTATTTTATAGAAAAAGAAACCTATGCTGATGGAGGTTCCCCAATTTGTTCCCCAAATTGGCTTTGAATTCATGTTGCCTCCTACTCCTGGTCTTTCTGCCTCCACCTTCTGATTTTAGGCATGACCATCCTCTACCACCTGGGCCCAGTGGATAAATTCTACATACCACAAGCTCAGCTTCTAATGCAGTGGTTCTCAGCCTGTCGTGGTTACATTCCAGATGTCCTGTGTATCAGATATTTACATTACGATTCATAACAGTAGCAAAATTACAGTATGAAGTAGCAACGAAGTAATTTTATGTTGTGGTCCCCATAACTCTAGAGCTGTTTTAGGGGGTTGCAGCATTAGGAAGGGTGAGGACCACTGCTCTAAAGCTTGTTGCTCAGTGACTAGGTTTGTTTCATGCATTCAAATTCCAAATTTTGTTTTTCAGCCTCCACAAAACAGTACAAACAATGGCTGACAACAGTGCATTAACGTCTCCTACTGAGATAACTAACTTGGCAGATTCTTCTATTTTTGATTCTAAAGTCACTGAAACTTCCAAGGAAAACTTGTGCATGGTGTCTTCTTCAAATGTTGATGGTAAGCCTATTATCTGCTTTATAAAGAAAGAGAATTGTTTAATCCTCAAGTACTGACTGCTGTTTTTCCTGTCACTGATGTAACAGTTAAGTTAGAGGCTGTGTGTTGAGTAAGTCGGGCACTATGTCTGTATTCTCTGTCCATCATGTGGGCTAATGCTTCCCCACTTTGAAAAAGGGAGTCTTAGTGCTGATACTGCTTTCCTTGTATTGAGACTGTCTAGCTGTAATGCTGTGGTTATGGGATGAGCCCCTTATCTCACTGCTTTGTAGGTGGTTTGTAAATCCTAAAGCTCCCTGTACTTTAAGGAGGAGGGACATGCTTGATAATGCTTCTTGGGCAGAATTATTTCTTTGTTTGTATGCCTTTTGCTACAGTTTATCTTTTTCTTTCCTTTTGTTTTGTTTTATTTTGTTGCTTTTTTTTTTTTTTTTTTTTGGTTTTTCGAGACAGGGTTTCTCTGTGGCTTTGGAGCCTGTCCTGGAACTAGCTCTTGTAGACCAGGCTGGTCTCGAACTCACAGAGATCCGCCTGCCTCTGCCTCCCAAGTGCTGGGATTAAAGGCGTGCGCCACCACCGCCCGGCTTTGTTGCTTTTTTTTAAGACAGGGTTTGGAGCCTGTACTGGAACGCTCTGTAGACCAGACTGGCCTCGAATTCAGAGATCCTATTGTCTCTGCCTCCGAGTGCTGGGATTAAAGGTGCCACCGCCTGCTTGTATCATTTCTTTTTTAAAAGTGATACATAGTCAAATATTTTTGTAGGAAACTCAGAATCAGGTTATTTATTTATTTATTTTTTTGGTATTTTTCAAGACAGGGTTTCTCTGTAGCTTTGGTGCCTATCCTGGAACTAGCTCTTGTAGACAAGGCTGGCCTCGAACTCACAGAGATCCGCCTGCCTCTGCCTCCTGAGTGCTGGGATTAAAGGCGTGCGCCACCACTGACCGGCAAATTAGGTTATTTTAACATTCTGGGAATGTTCTACCTTCCTCAGGTAGAAGACTTTCTAGCTAGGAAGAAGGTTGAGGAAGTGCTTGCTGTTGGTACCCTAACATATTGAAACATTTTACATTTTAATAGAAGAAATGCCTCAGGTTGAAACAAGACTGATACTGGTCCAAGAAGCTGGGAAACAAGAAGATCTTCTCAAGGCAGTAAAGGTAAGGAGATGGGGTTTGGAGTTTACTTCTAAAGAGATTCTTCACCCACCTGTCTTTCTTATACTTAAGTCTCTTTTCTACAGACTATTAAGATAATGGAAGTCCCCGTTATAAAGATAAAAGAAAGTTGTCCTGGAAAATCGGATGAAAAATTAATAAAAGGTGTTATTAATATGGTAGGTAGGTCAAGCATCTCATTGCATGTGGCATGCTTCACTTCCCTCGGCTGAACTGCTTCACTCTGGGATTGGAATCAGCATCAGGTGTTCTGTGCACTCTGAATTAGAAATGTAGGAAGTAGCCTATTCTTAGAATTGGGTTGTTTCTGAAGGCCAAAACTATAGCATCTATTATAAATCCAAATTTTAGAGACTTCATTATTTAATTTAAATAAAGAATGTAATATTAATATACAATAATCTGATAATTTTCTTTACATGTTTTCGTACTTTTCCCTTTAATTTTGTTTAAGTTCTTGTTGTTTTTCCAAATTACTAATATCAATAAATAGTGATTATCAATTAATTTGCCTCAGAATTTGTAATCTGTCTAGTTCTCTAGTCCATCTCCATAGTAATCATCATTTATTATGTTTTTGGCAGATTGAACCCAGGGTCTTGTGCATGCTACGCAAGCATTTTACTACTGAGCTCACACCCTGCCCTTGATTTACATTAGTTTGCTGGGGCTGTTCTAACAAAGTAACGCAGACTAGATATCTTAAACAACAGACTTAATTTTCTCAGTTTTAGGAGTTAAACAAAATCAGTCCCAGTAGGTTTAGAGTGTCTGGAAACCTCTATTGTGCTGCACGGGGCATTTTCTTTTCTTTTTTCTTTTTTTTACTGTATCCTACCTTGTTTCTATGTAGTGTATCTTTGCTGTTCCTTGTTATGTTCACATTTTTTATGAACACCCCAATCAGATTGGACGAAGGCTACTCAGGCACCTCATTTAGCTTTAGTTGCCTCTTTAACATCCTTACCCACATGCAATCCGGTTGTGAGATAAGGCTTCAATGTTTTGGGTTAGGGGTTCAATATAAGAACTTCAGGGATAGCTGATTTGGCCCATCACTCCAGTCTTTCAAATTAAAGCCCAAATAATTTACTTATCAATTCCAAATAATTTTTTTGAGACAGGGTTTCTCTGTGTAGTCCTGGCTGTCCTGGAACTCACTCTGTAGACCAGGCTGGCCTTGAACACACAGAGATCCGCCTGTCACTGCTTCCCGAGTGCCAGGATTAGAGGTGTGCATCACCACCACCTGGCTCCATTCAGACTTTTAACACAGGAATTACATGGGATCTTCAGTATGTTAATTTTTTGGTTTTTTAAAATCATTCTAAGATCCTTGCCTTTGTATACTATTGTAAATCTGTCCTCTGCAGCCAACTTGGCTCGTGACCTCTTTGCGGCATGTGTAGTGAAATGAGAATGTCAATTAGAAACCTTTTATTAACTGTGGTGTTCTAAGATAATTTTTTCTTATTTTTTGAAGATAGCAGTGTATGTACAGTATTATTTTTCCTGATCAGAATAAAAATGGTGGCTATAAACCTAATACAGTTGGTATTAGTAAAATATGTTTACTTTCTTTTTAAGTGGGGCATGGTGGCTTATAATTGTCATCACTGCACAGGCAGTCCCGGAAGGTTGCTGAGGGTTCAGGGCCATCCTGGGCTATATAGAGAAGTTCAGGCTAGCCTGGCTAAATCGTGAAACCTTGCCTCAGAAAAACAATAGGCCAAGTGGTGGTGGTGCATGCCTTTAATTAAGGAGGCAGAGGCAGGCCGATCTCTGTGAGTTTGAGGCCAACGTGGGGCTACAAAACGAGTTCCAGGACAGGCTCCAAAGCCACACAGAGAAACCCTGTTTAAAAAAACCAAAAACCAACCAAACAAAAACCAATAAGGGGGTGGCAGTAGCTCATTGGTAGAGTGCTTGCCTAGTATGCTCAAAGTTCTAGGTTCAGTCCCCATTACTGTCAAAAACTAAGACTACAGCAGCAGAAAGGAAAGTTTCTGGTGCTCTGACACTCGGAGTTCACTGTGCATGCCAGGTGGTTTACAGGCCGCTGAGTCATAGATCCTACTAAGTTATGTCTTTCCCTTATCCATCTGTGTATTCTTGATGTGGTTGGGGATATGTGACGCAGAAGTAGAGAAATAACAGGTTTTCACTATTGTATGCTATATTGGTAATTGTATACTTTAACACTTAAGTTTTCTACAAATTTTAAAGATGTCTAAAAAGTGTAGGAGTCATTTTTAGGGAGTCATGTATATTATATAGCCTATGAATGTTTTTTATTTATAATAACAATATAAAACAAAAAAAATATAGGAAATCAAAGTGCCCTGTGTAAAGATGGACTCACTGGAAGAATTTGGAAGTTTGGATTCCCCAGAATTTGAGAATGTGTTTGTAGTCACTGACTTCCAGAATTCTGTCTTCAATGACTTGCGCAAGACTGACTGTAGAATTGTTGGACCTCCAGTTATACTCAGCTGTGCCCAAAAGGGAGAGGTGAGAAATACACAGTTACCGTGACTTTTCAAGAATACATTTTTACTAATGAAATTTTTGAAAATTTATATTTAGAAAAATCCTGTTAATTGTTGAGTGTATGTAACACTTAGAATAATTCATGGTTGCTGGGTGTGGTTGCTCAGGCCTATCATTCTAGCACTTGGAGGTGAAAATAGAAGGATCTGGATTCAAGTGCATTCTTGGCTATGTGGTGAGTTCTAGGCTACTTGAGGCTCTCTTTCCCTCAACAAAAAGATAATTAATAGGGACTATTCTTATGTATTCCTTTTTATTTTTTAGTAGTCAAAACCCAAGGCTATTGAAAGCCATATAATGTGTGTATGTAAAAGCCCATACATATGGCTTTACTTATGACACATGTAATACCTTAGGACAGATTTGCAGAGGTTTGGTTTCCAGAAATGTGTAAACATAAACCTTCCTTTTTTCCATTTAAAGCTGGTGCCATATCCATTTTTGTAGGATTTTAATAAGGAATATTATTTTAACCCCCTTCCCCCAATTTTTAACATTTTGTGTGTGTCATAGGACAACTTGGAGGATTCAGTTCTCCTTTCATTATGGTGAAAGGGTTCAAACTCAGGTCATCAGGCTGCCAGCAAGTGTTTTTCCCCTCCTTGGAAAACAAGGCCTGTGTGTCTCTGGCTGTTCTGGATGTCACTCTGTAGACTAGGCTGGCCTTGAACTCTCAGAGATCTGTCTGCTTCTGCCTTCCATGTGCTGGGATTCAAGGGGTTTGCCCCTATGCCCAGTTACATTTTTAAGCTGTATTTTGAGGGTAGGGCCTTGTATTCCTGGATGGTCTTAAACTTACAATCTTCCTGTCTCAGCCTCCTGAATGCTGAGACTGATTACAGGAGTATACAGCCACGCCTGGCAGGGAGATGTTAAATGTGGAGTTTAGAGTCTGACTTTTATTATTCCCCTTTCCTCCGCGTTATTGGAAAATTCAAGTAAACCTTGGGTATTGAAAAGTTAATTGGCAAGAAGAGAAATCATTAAGCTTGAGGAAATGTTTTCTAAATCCTAACTGTAAAGGAAGCTCACAGGTTTACAATGATGTGTCCTCCACAGCCCGTGCCATTCTCCTGTCGGCCGCTGTACTGTACCAGCATGCTGAACCTGGTGCTGTGCTTCACTGGGTTCAGGAAGAAGGAGGAGCTCGTAAGTACGATGATGTAGCTTCAAAGACATTTTCCTAGTAATGCAGATTCTACTACATTTATTTATTTATTTTTGGTATCATGAATTCATTTAAAAATTCTTAAAGGAAAAAATGCTGTGACATCAGGTTCTAAATTTTAAAGAAAAGTTCTTAAGAGCTTTGTTAAGAAAAAAAAGATGTTTTGTAAGTGCTAGCTGGCATGTAAATTAATAGAAAATTTTACTCTCCTGCTAATGATCAGTTACATTGGTTAACTGATTGACGTTTTTAATATGCAGAATTGATATTGTTATGCAAGCAAAACTTTATTCTAACCACCGCAGAGACATCACAGAAACAGTTTTCTGGTTCACAGTAAGTTGAAACCAGTAAATGTTGCTGAAATTTGTGTGACAAATATTGATGTTATATAACCTGATGTTAAAAGTCAGTATATTTGGGGTTGGGGACTTGGCTCAGTGGTTGAAAGCACTTGCTGTTCCCTAGAGGACAAGAGTTTGGTTCCCAGCACCCATGTCAGGCAACTCAGAGCTGCCTATAACACCAGCTCTGGGTGAACTGACCCCTGCTGCTGGCCTCTGAATACCTGCTTCTGTGTGTATACTCACAGGCACATAAATAAACTCTTGAAAAAATAAATCAATATATTTGTGGATGTATGGTCTTGGCCTTGATACTCAATATTGTAAAAAGTAAATAAGGTGAAAATGAAAGCAATAAATGTATATTTAGGCAGTGTTAAGAGTCAGTTGTCTATTAACTTAATACTCTGTATATTGTTTGTATAGTTTTGCCTGTAGCAACAACAGTAAGCTACTCTTTAATTTTTTATATAAAATTTAACATTTATCCAAATTTGTATAAATTTTGTAAGGTAGTTATGCTAAATGAGTTATTAATACAGATTTATTTAAAATCAATTTTGTCATATTTTCTTTTGAGGTGAAATTGGTGACATTGGTTCATCATATGGGTGGAGTTATTCGAAAAGAATGTAATTCCAAAGTAACACATCTAGTGGCAAATTGCACGCAAGGAGAAAAATTCAGGGTATGTAAACTTAATATTATTTTTTCAATATAGTATTACTCTGTAATGGTTTTTTGTTTATGTTTGTTTTGAAATGTTCTCATAGTGTAGTCCAGGGCAGTCTAGAAATCATTTTGTAGGCTGTGCTAGCTTTGAACTCGTTAGTATCCTCCTGTTTCCCCGTCCAGCTCTTCCATGCCTGGGTGGTATGGGTTTAATATTACTCTTTTGTTGATTCTGCTGTTTTTGAGGATCAGATTTTTTTGCCATTGGAGTTTTTGGTAAAGGGTTTGTGATGTGCTTTCCCAGCTTGCAGGAAGGACTCATTAGGTCCCAGCACTGCACACCTTTCCCAGTAGTGCATGTGGGAGGTGGCGAAGGGCGGGTCAGCAGTTTAAGGTCTTATTTGACTGCATAGGTGGTTTGGTTAGCCTGTATTGTTTGGGTCCGTTTTTAAAAAAAGGGAAGCAAAGTGGAATCTTTATGACAGGTTTAAATCACAGATTGTGGCCCATTAGGTTTTAAGAAGGCAGTGAAACTCAAGTTAGGTGTTGAAAGGTGAGTGAGATGGTGAGAGCTGGGAGATGGGTTTTGCTGGCAAATGTTGTATGACTAGTAGAGACAGGCGGGTCAAGAATTGTGAGATAGGCGATGGTGGCACATGCCTTTAATCATGGCAGATCTCTGTGAGTTCGAGGCCAGCCTGGTCTACAAGACAGGACAGGCTCCAAAGCTACAGAGAAACTCTTCTCTCAAAAAAATAGAAAACAAAAAACAAAAAAGAACTGTGAGAACAGATATTTCACTGTTGACTTTATAAGAACATAGCCTTTTATAAAATGATCCTGTGTCTTTGCACATGTTAATTATCGTATATTAAAAAGAAAGGATTATCTATTTAAAAAAAAGAAACAGGAGAAAGTATTTTTCTCCCGAGGCAGGGTCATTTTGTTTCGTTTGGTTGTTTTGAGGGGGGGGGGGGCGAGTAAAGGGCTTATTTCAGTTGACAGTTTCATATCACAGTTGATCACCACAGAAAGTCAGGGCAGGAACTCAAGACGGAGACCTAGATACAGAAGCCATGAAGGAATGCTGCTCACTGACTTGCTCTCTATATCTTGCTCAGCCTGCTTTTATGCCCCAGGCCCTTCTGCCCAGGGGTGGTACCACCCACAATGAGCTGGTTCTTCCTATATCTCTCAATCACTGATGAAGAAAATCTAGGAAACCGCTCTACAAGCTTGCCTACAGCCTGATTTTTTTCAAAAATTTTATTTATTCTTTGGGTCTTTTACATCATATTATCTTAATTCATTCATTTACTCAGCCCTTTACATCTGCCCTTTGCCCCTGCACACTCCCCAAATAATACAAAATTTAAGAGAAAAGAAAGAAAAAACATAATTAAAATGAACTACAAAGGGAAAACTTAAGAATCTCTTCATGGAAGTTGCAGTGTGGCACCATGAGTCACACCGTGACTCCTTTGTCCGTATATCCTTTCTTGCAAGTGTTCCGTACAGAGAGTCATTTGGTCTGGTTTGAGGCCTCTAGTTTCTACTTCCCTACCCCTGGCTTGGGCTCCTGGATATCCTGTTGTTGCCCTGTGTTGTGGAGATCCTGTAGCTTTGGGTTTGTGTGTCAGGTCCCTTAATGTGCTCCAGTAGATCATAGATGGAGTGGATAATGGGGCGGGCCAAATCATAACTTTGGGATTGGGCCTGGGTAGGGCTGGTCCACCAGATATGAAATGGGGACAGTTGTCCCATGCTTACAACTTTGGGGCTGGCTCACCTACACCTGCACTAACAGAGTTGACTCTCCTGCTCTTAGGATCACAGGGCCAGCTTTCCCTGCCCCAGATACTAGTGGGGGGGGCAATTCTCCCGCACCCATGCTGCCACAAGACAGATGGGTAATGGAGACAGCTCTCCCATGCTCACAATTTTGGGGATGGCTCACCCACACTTGCGCTAACAAGGTTGGCTCTGCTGTGCTTCCCTGGTAAGGTGCAGGGTGTTGCAGCTAGTGGACACCAGGCACTTTTCTGCTCTTATGACCACAGGGACAGCTCTCCCACCTGCCTCAGGCGTTGTGAGTGGGGCAACTCTTCCCCGCTCATGCCACAAGACAGATGAGATGGTTCATGGGGACAACTCTCACCCACACCTGCACCCACAGGGTTGGCCTTATTGTGTTGTTTTGTTTGTTTGAGTGAGAAGGAATTTCTGTTAATGTTACTGTGGCTGTCTTGGGATTCAATGGTATAGGCCAGGTTGACTTAACTCATAGAGATCCCCTGCTTCTGCTTCCCATGTGCTGGGATTAAGATGTGGGCCACAATGTCTACCTACATATCCTAGTCTAGCCTTCCAAGTGCTGGGATTATTGGACTATCCATCATGCCAGCTGAAAATAATTTATTAGAATTGAAATCTATTTTAAGTTGTAGTTGAACTTTGCATTTTATTTATTTTGTGTGTCTGTGTTAGCATGTGGGTGTGTGCTTGTGCCATGGCCCATATATGGAGGTCAGAAGACAACTTGCAGGCATAGGTTTGTTCTACTCATGAGGACCTGGGGATTGCATGGCAAGTTCTCCTAACCACTGGTTCATGTCACTAATCCTAGTTAAATTATCTTAACTGGAATTCATCATTCATCCCCACATTCTCAGTATATTTATGTAGGAAATGGTCATTGACTTGAATTTCCCCTAAATTTGTTTTTGTGTATGTATCATGTTGAACATGTGGATATCAGAAGAAAGCTTATGGAACGGTTGTTTTCAATCTTCTTAATGCTGCTGTGTGTGATCGTTTTGTTCGTGTGTGTGCACTGTGTGCATGTCTGGTGCCTCAAGAGCAGTGGATCTCAACCTTCCTAATGCTGCGCCCCTTTAATAGTTCCTCATATGGTGGTGACCCCAACAGTAAAATTATTTTGTTGCTACTTTGTAAGTGTAATTTTGCTACTGTTATGAATCCTAATGTAAATATCTGATATGCAGGATTTATTCTGATATGTCAGCCCCCGTGTATAACTGAGTATCTCTGTTATAGAGCATAACATAGAGAGTTAGCAATGGGTGTAGGGTAGAAGTGTATAGAATATCATAGGTGTGTTTGAAAATAAAATTTACTTACCTAATTCATTCCTATGTGCTAAGAAAGTAACATTGTCCACTATCACTAGTAGACTTACAATTTCCTATTGTGATTAAATATACCTAAAATATACAAAAACTTCAGTAATTTTAAGCTCACAGTTCAAACTACATCTACTGTGCAGTTATATTTATAATCCATCTATTAACCCTTTTGTTCTTAATTTCAGGGCTTCTCCTTCTCTTGCTTCAGATCAACACTTAGTTTCTGTCTCTGTGAATGCCAGTATTCTAAGAAATCTTACTTGTCTTTCAGTTGCATGTTGTCCAGTAGCATCACACTTAGTAATGACAACTTACCCTTCAAACAGTATCAAAATTTGGGCTGGTAAATGACATTCATTATAAGTCAGTTCTGTGGTACACATGGAAAGCTTTTCAGTTGTCCACTTGGTACTCCATAAGTAACAAACAGGACGCTGCTCATAAAACACAGGTAATATGTACCACCTTTGTTTGAAGATTATATCCTAACAAAAGAAAGAAATACAAAAATATACACTGCTTTTAATTTTTTTTGTAATATTGCATCATGCTACATTAAGTTAGACAAGATTATTCTGATAGCTACAAGATCCTACACAGTACCTCATATTTAACTTAATAATATCAAGGTCAGTGTCAGATTGTGGTGTTGGCTACACTGCCATGGCAGCCCCCTCCCCTACTGAGAACCTCTGTTTTAGGAGTTTGGCTCTCCCCTTCCACGTTGATTCTGGGGTTGGAGCTGAGGTCATCAGGCTTGATAGCAGGCATTGAGCCATTTTTCTCTATTTCACCTAATAATTTAAACTCCTGAGAGTTTAGTGACTTAGTCCCATGGTTTTTGTTTTTTGTTTTTGTTTTGTTTTTTAGTCCTATGTTGGCCAGTAAGTACTTTCAAGGTGTGAAACTGGAAACAAAGGAGAATTCAAAGTTTAATAAGGATAAATTTAAGAACTATGTCTAAAGAAAATAGAATAAAAGAATTGGGTACCTCTCCTGGGCAGCACAATACACCTGACCTTATTGAGAGGGGTGTGGGAGATCTGGCCCTGCCCCTAATCTGCCATATGGTGGTGTAGGCCTGGGAGAGATGCCTCTTATCCCCAGCCTCCTCACCAGCTGCAGTGTTCAGGACAATGGCCCCTAGACCTTCTCTGGGCAGCACAGTGGAGCTGGCCTTGATAGTCCAGGTCTGGGAGAGCTGACCCTAAGGGCTTGAAAGCAAGAGAGCTGGCCAAACTCCTTGGTTATTACAGCAAGGATGAACTAGATTGGGACAGTGCTGGAGAGCTCACCCTGGTGGTGAGGACAAGGGAGAGCTAGAGGGCTGACCAGCCCTGCAGCTACCCAGACCCAGAATCAGGGTTATGATTGGCTCCCCCCAACATCCACCCCATCTCTGATTGGCTGGAGCACGTAAAGGGACCAGTCCTGCAGACCCAAAGCCACAGGATCTCTGTTACACAGGGCAACAGCAGGGTATCCAAGAGGAGTCCCAGTGAGGAAATACACCAGCATGGATGGTGTAGCAGAAAGAGGCCTGAAGCAGACCGATGACTTGTTGCAGTGAACACTTGGAAGAAGGGATGTATGGACAAGAGGGTTACATGTGCTACACTGCAGCTTCCATGATGACCTTTTTTTTTCTCTTAAGTTTTATTTAATGGTGGGAGATTGCAAGGGAAGAGGGCAGATAGGAAGGGATGGAAAAACAAATGGTGTGATGTGAAAGACTCAAAGAATAAAAAGAAAGTAAAATAAATGAGTACCGTGGACTTATTTATAGTTACTTTATCTTTAACAAAATATAACAAAAATAACAAATTCTGCTAAGATTTTTGCACAGTTGTTTAGAAGAACTTCCTTGAGTGCAGTTATTAAAATACTGTTGTTGATGTTAATATTCTTAGGTTGCTGTGAGCCTGGGCACTCCCATTGTGAAGCCAGAGTGGATTTATAAAGCATGGGAAAGACGGGATGAGCAGTAAGTGCTTAGGCATCCAATAATTTGTGTGAATTCAACTTATTTAAAAAAAACTGGGGCCGGGCGGTGGTGGCGCACGCCTTTAATCCCAGCACTCGGGAGGCAGAGGCAGGCGGATCTCTGAGTTCGAGGCCAGCCTGGTCTACAAGAGCTAGCTCCAGGACAGGCTCTAGAAACTACAGGGAAACCCTGTCTCGAAAAACCAAAAAAAAAAAAAAAAAAAAAAAAAATTGGGGTGTGTGTGTGTGTGTGTACATACTTGAATGCACGTTGTTGCACCACAACTGTGTAGTCCCTGAGGAAGCCAGAAGATGGCATCAGATCCTCTGGAACTGGAGTTACCATGTGGGTCCTGGGAATCAAACCTGGGTCCCATGGAATAGCAGCCAGGGTTCTTAACTGCTGAACCATCTCTCTAATCCAGCATATTACTTTTTTAAATGTGTGATTTTTAATTTTTGTTTTTAAAGATAAAGCCATATGCCAACAAAAACTAAATTTGTAGATCATAAGGAAAAAAATAAATTTAGTCTTTGAATAGCTTAGGGAATAAAACATAGATTATGAAATAATTAATTGAAAGAATTGGTATCATTGGGTTTTACTTTGTAAAATAATTTTTTGTGTATGCATGATAGTATGTGTGGGCATGCATGGTTCAGCACAGTTTTGGATGTCAGAGGACTCTATGGAGTTGGTTCTAGGGATTGACCTTACACTGTAAGGCACTCGTGGCACGCGTCTTTACCTGCTGAGTCGTCTCACAGGCTGATTTTTGTGAAATACTTTGACTGGGCAGTCGATGTTTTGGTGGTGGAGGTGCCTGCACCAAGCCTCCTGACCCTTGTTTGATTCCCAGGACTCATATCAGGGAGAGATTGGATTTCCGTGTGTGCACTGCGGCTCCCATGTGCACACATACAATTAAAATTGTGTGCTTATCATACACATTTTAAAATTTACTAGGTAATAGCTTAATGCTTTCAGGTATTTGGATTATATTACAGTTTCTTTTTACTTGATGTTTGAATTGCTGCTTGCAATTGTCTTGTTTTACTAACTCTCCAATCACTCGTTCTCTGCTGTGGCACTTTATCATCATGTAAAATTTCATGAAATTGGAGAATATCTGTGATATAAATTCCAAAACAGCCAGGATTTGATTGATGTGAAGGTTGTCTGTGATTGCATTTGTTCTGATGTAATGGACCCCTGGGGCCTATACATGTTACTAAGCAACATCCCAGACAATCCTCTCTCTTTTAAAAAAACAACAAAATATACAAAACCAAAAGCCAGCTGCAGTTGTGAACAGTTCAGGATCTTACGTAAAATATTTTCAAGAAATGCCGTATACTAAGGCCTATGTAATACTGAGATGCTGTATGAATTTAAGCAAGTGTGCGTTTGTTTCTAGGTGTTTCTGTGCAGACTTTGATGACTTTAGAAATGAGTTTAAAGTTCCTCCATTTCAAGATTGCATTTTAAGTTTCCTGGGATTTTCAGATGAAGAGAAAAACAGTATGGAAGAAATGACTGAAATGCAAGGTAAGATGGCGCGGTGTGTGCGGCGGCTCAGACGAGGGTCTAGCCCACCGTGTGTGCCCAGTGTGCCGTGCCATACATCAAAGGAGAAAGGGAGCGGGCACCTGTGCTTCCTGAAAGTCGACCACCCATGGTTATCTGCCCTGAATGAACCCTTGAAGCCCTTATTAGAGAAGGCTGATATCATAAAAGTTGTCTACATTTTCTCCCCAGACGTGTTTAACCACTACTAATAAATAGCTGCTGTAGAGATGGCGGTGGGGAGCCGTTGTCTGGCTGATTGTGTGGCTGTGTCCTGTTCTCTAGGAGGCAGCTGTTTACCGGTTGGGGATGAGAGGTGCACCCACCTTATTGTTGAGGAGAATGCAGTAAAGGAACTTCCATTTGAACCTTCCAAGAAACTTTTTGTTGTCAAGCAAGAGGCAAGTAACTTGTGAAATTAGCCAGCTTTAACAGTACGATAATTTCTCTGCTGAGGTAGATTTTGATTTAACTTAAATACTTTCTTCTCCTCTAGTGGTTCTGGGGAAGCATTCAAATGGATGCTCGTGCCGGAGAGACGATGTATTTGTATGAAAAGGTATGTTTTTGTGTTTTTGCTCGTGAGCTATTGGCTCTGTGATTTTTTTTTGTAAAAAATTGATTCTTTTGTTTCCAGAACATGTAGAAATCATGGTATAATTGCATACATGTAGTTGAATATACCCACATTCTTAGTCTGTGTAATTTTGTGGAGCTGCAGTGCAGAGGCGGCTTCACTGTCCTCACGCGTTTATGTCAGCTTCACACAGCTGCAGTCACGTGCCAAGAAGGACCTCAGTTGAGCAAATGTTCCCACCAGATTGCTTTGTGGACAAGCTTGTCATAGACATTTTTGATTGACGTGGGAGAGTCCACTTCACCGTGGTCTCTGCTACCTTTGGGTTGGTGGTTCTGGGAACCATAAGAAAACAGGCTGAGCAACTCACGAGGAGCAAGCCAGTAAGCAGTACTTCTTCGTGGCCTCTGCTTAAGTTCCTGCTCCAGGGCCCTGTGCTGACTTCCCTGGTTGGTGGATGGACTGACTGTAAGTTGTAAGATGAAATAATCCCTTTCTTCACCAAGCTGCTTTTGATTATGTTTTTTTTAGTACAAAAATAGAAACCCTAACAAAGACATTTAATATAACACAAGTTACTCTCTGCTGATTGTTGATGATACCAGCATCAACAGTAACACCCCTGTCTTTAGAGACTTGAACCTTACTAGATCAGAGGTGTGTTGTATTCAAGTATTGTAGAGATTCTCAGTCTGAGAGGCTCTGCAGGGTTGAATGGGACTAGCGAATGTTGAACCAGCATTCTAGACTAACCAAGTGAGGACATTAAGTAGAACAACGAGGGAAAGAGGGAAGTTTGAGACAACTTTAAAATAGTAAGTAGTTGAGAGTGACATTTAAACAGTTATGGAAAAGAAAAGCAGTAGGTAAATTTCAGTAGATAGGAAGACTCAGAGTTCTTAATATCCTGAAGAGCCACATACTTATCATTCGGAACTGTGAGTCATTGTTATTAAAAAGATAATTTTCCTAGTAGAATATAAGCAAGAAAGATCTTGTTTTCATGTTGGGTATCAAGAAAGAGGACTTTTTTTTTTTTTTCCGAGACAGGGTTTCTCTGTAGCTTTAGAGCCTGTCCTGGAACTAGCTCTTGTAGCCCAGACTGACCTCGAACTCAGAGATCCGCCTACCTCTGCCTTCTGAGTGCTGGGATTAAAGGCATGAGCCACCACCGCCCGGCAAGAAAGATGACTGTTAAACAAATTCTAGAAAGATTTATGGGAAGAGTTATTTCAGTTTGAGATTTAGTAAGTTTGAGTGGATGTACATGATCATAATCCTGTTACTCAGGAGGCTTCAGCAGCTTTCCAGAGAGTTTGAGGCCCAGGTTTGGCAGTGTAGTGAAGTAACAGGTGAGCCCAGGCTACACAGCAAGACCCTGCCTCAGTAAAATGAAAATTATTTTTGAATGCTATATCAAGTATAAGATTGTAGACTTCATGTGTCCTCGGTAAGACCTCTGTACTTACCTCTCTGTACTCTTTGGTCTTGTTCCCAGTGAAGTTTCAGGTGTGCTTTAGATGCAATGAGAGAGCTCTCAAACCCTTGTTTGAGCTGGCAGTGTTTCTCAGGAAATACTGGCGTGTACTTAGTTCCCTCACTATATGCTTGGACACAAGGAGAAGAATGTGTGGCTCATTCTCTCTCGGGTCATGCCCTAAAATGAGTAGCTAGTAATTCATGGAGAAGGGGCTCTGAAAAAGAGGTGCTAGGCTGCCAGTTATAGTGGTGTCTTGGCCATTCTGTTTTATGAAGCTTCTGAATTGTCTAGTAGACTATAAGATTCTAAGAATCATTGTACAAAGTTTGGAGTTTTGCCACTTGGGATGTCTCTTTTGCATTCCTGTCTCAGTCAGAACCATCACAACACTGAGCTTTTGTGCTTTGGTTTTAGACGAACACTCCTGAGCTCAAGAAGTCGGTGTCTCTGCTGTCACTGAGCACTCCAAACAGCAACCGCAAAAGACGCAGGCTGAGAGAAACCCTGGCTCAGCTCTCCAGAGAGACCGACCTCTCCCCTTTCCCACCCCGGAAGCGGCCCTCGGCTGAGCATTCCCTTTCTATTGGCTCACTCCTTGATATCTCCAACACACCCGAGTCCAGCATTCACTATGGAGGTAGTTCACATCTTACTAAATTAATCTTTAAAATGGAATGGACTGAAATGACTAAAAGAACAAATCTCTACTACAGTGGATAAATAGGAAAGGGTTTTCTGTTAATTAACTTTATTCTAGTTGAGGAAATAAGATACTTGGAAAGCTAAGCATAGCCCTTGTAATGCTAGTACTGATCAGGTAGAGACCAGAAGATGAGTTCAGGGCAGTCTGGCCAACGTGAGACTCCGTCTTAAAACAACACACACACACACACACACACACACACACACACACACACACAAAATCCCAAAAATCAACTATGTCCACTGTGCATAGTAATGCTTTTGTGTGGGTTTGTAATAGGTGGTGTCTGATCTGCAGGCCACTGAACTTAGGTTCAGGGAGTGATGACTTGCCCAGGGCTATAGCTGGAGAGTGACAGCTATTTTAAAGGGTGGTTTGCTTTTTGGTGGGGGTCAAGGTCTCAGGTAGCCTAGGCCAGTCTTAAACTGCTGACCACCCTGCTCTTCAAGTGCTGGGATTTTAGGAACACACCACCATAGTTATAAGAAATGTTACATTTATTATGGGGAAAATAAGGTGAATAGGTGGAGTTAAGTCAGAAGAGGGTGATGTCACTTTATGTGGAACTGACAGGAGGACTATAACCCTGTTTTGATCACCAGTAGTTCTCTCTGTAAATATGTAGTATTTTCTATATTTAAGACACAAAAAACCTAGACTCCATAGCATGTTCTGATTGATCCATGAACTCCTTGCTTGTTTCTCCTGTCCTTTCAGCTCACTTCATTGAGTAGCAGTCCATACTGCATACAATTTCTCTGCCTGGGAGATGGTCTTTATCTAATTCACAGTTCTCAGAGTTTGACAGCTAAACTCCTTCATGGATGCATTTCTCCAACCTTCCCGGGCTTTGTGATGTAGCTTCTTTCTTTCTCCTTTGCATAACTTTTCTTTCCATCTCTTAACTCCAAATGCTTTATGGTTTTTCTGAGTTTCTTCATTGTATTTTTCTAGCGATTTCATTTAATTCCATGTCTTTAGTTTTGTCTGCTGATGTTCCCTGAAAGTGTCTTCTCTGTTTAGCTGCTAACTTGAGACATTCTTTCCTTTTGTAGTAGGAATCTTAAGTTTAACCAATGGGAACTTCTGAACCTCTGCACTACACTCAACTCTTGTGCCTTTTCTCATTCTTCCTTCCTTAGTTTTTCTTGTACATGGGGCTTTTTTATTATTGTGGTTTCCTGTATTACATCTCCATTTTGAGTTTTGGCTTTGTACATTTTGGATTCATAAGCCTTTTAAAACTGGAAAAATTGAAACATGTCACATCTCAGCTTTAAAAGTCATTTAGTGCTTTGTACTGTAGTGACTCTTTTCCTTGTTTCATTGAGGCGGTCTCATAGCCCATCTTGGCTTTGAATTTTGTATATAGCCAAGACTGGCATTGAACTAACTAATCCTCTTGTCTTCACCTCCTAAGTCAGTGTTACAGGTGCGTGCTAAGTCAGTGTTACAGGTGCGTGCTACCACGTGTGGCTTCAGTAGTAATTTAAATGAAAGAGATGTGCCTCGGCCTAAATGACACTGTCTTTGAAGTTGATAGTTCAGTTTTAGTCAGGTGGAAAGTGAGTAGCTTTTAAATTTGAAATCTTTCTGCTTCAACCATCTGAGTAACTGGGGTCACAGGCCTGCATGACCATATTTGGCTTGGTGCTGTATTTGTAGTGGACAAGGGCCTGAGGTAGTAAGGAGCCGATCTTAAAAATCTAGGGCTTGAATATGCAGTTTAGGAGATAGAAGAAAACTAACCATTAAAGCAGATGTGCGAATGCACTCTTGAGGTCTCCAGCTGGCGGACCCCAGTTCGACACAGTGTAATTTAGCATCACTCTATCGCAGACTGTTCCGCATTCAAGTCTCTTGAGGCTCATGGCACTGCTGAGTGTAGCCTGAAATAATGTAGGGCCTGTGGGGAATGGTTTTTCAAACAATTTAGAGCTTCACAATACACATCATTGTTTTAACATAAAAATATTTAAAAATATTTGTGTAAAAGTAGGTAAGGGTTAGGACTATTTACTCTTTTCAATCTTTGTGGAGCATTCTTTTTTTCCCGTGAAGCCGTCCTAGGAAGCTGCACATGTGATGCTGAAGTGCTCTAATCATATGATAGGAAGAAAAGAACCAATTTTTGTTTCATGATACATGCTTAAAACATACTAATTCTTTGGTCTTCTCCTATTTTGGGTTGGACTAGATGTTTCTATGTTGAGATACTTTGAACTAATAATTTTTGGTTAATTTTTTAAAGTTTTACTTCATGTGTATGAATGTTTTATGTTTTGTCAGTATGCATGTGTGCACACCGTGGGCTTATCTGGTGCTTCTAGAGCAGTGGTTCTCAACCTTCCTAATGCTGCGCCCCTTTAATACAATTCCTCACGAGGTGGTGACCCCAACAGTGAAATTATTTTGTTGCTACTTTGTAACTGTAATTAAGCTACTGTTCAGAATCCTAATGTCTGGTGTGCAGGATATCTGATGTGTGGCCTCTGTGAAAGGGTCATTCTACACACACATACACGTACACACACACACACACACACACACACACACACACACACACAGAGTGTGGTTGAGAACCGCTGCTCTCTGGAGGTCAGAAGAGGGATTTGGAACTAACTCTGGAGTTGGAGTTAGTCAGTTCTGAGCTTTTGTGGGGGTATTAGGAATTGATCCTAGATCTCTGTAAAAACAGCCAGTGTTCTTAACCACAGAGCTATTTGATTATCTGTGAAAGAGGCCCTCTATTAGTGCAGAGGACATTCACATTTTTGTAATAGTGTAATAATCATAGCCCACCCATTCCTCTTTCATGATTTACTTTCTTCTTTTTGAGACAGGGTCTCTTAACATGGTCCTGGCTGTCCTGAAAGTCACTTCAGGCTGGCCTCGAACTCATAAAGATTCACCTACTTCCTGAGTGTTGAGATTAAAGGCATACACCATAGTGCCTGGATTCCTCTTGTTTTATGCTGAAGTATTTTAACATATTTTTTTCTATTTTATTGTAGTTTTTTAAACACCTGTGATTTTTCAGGTTCTCTACATGGAATTATTTTGCCATGTTTTCTTTAGAATCAATTTATTCAGAAGTCTTTACACATACATTCCTCCATGTACATTTGTGCTCTGTGAGGGGGTAAGTTGATGGCATGATAGGTCTTTAGCTCTAAATGTTTAGGTGTCTGTATTTGGTCATTCCTTTTTTGTGTTAGTGCTTTCTAAGTACTGGACCTGCTCTCAGGACCCCACGTGCTGGGGAGGTGCATTCCCAGCCCTGCGTTGAGACAGGAACGGGGTAGTACTGTACTCCTTGGGTGTTGGGGAAGCCATGCATTCCTCCAGTGTCCTGAATGATGAGCTTACAGACATACACCACTACAGCTCATTTGGAGACGTTTCTTAAATAACCACATAGCAGTTATAGCGTCAATAACACGAACCGCTCTAGTATTTTATTTTAGATTTCTCTAGTTTTCTTAATCATGCCCTGATTTCTAGCCCCCGCCCCCCCACTCAAACAGCGATAACAAAAGTTTGTATTTTAGTTTAGAATACAACCCAGGATACACATTATTTTCATCATTTAGTTTCCTGTCATCTAGGAAACTTCCTTTTAATTTAATGACCTTGGCAGATTTAAAGACTATCGGCCATTTATTATTAAAATCTCCATCAGTTTTTTAATTGGTGTTGAGATTGAACCTAGAACTTCACATCTGCGAGGTAAGCTTTCTCCCATTGAGCTGTATTTTCAGCTCTGAATTAATGATCTTTTTGGTCACTGTGTTTTTCTGGCCTTGTCCCACAGGAAATTTTACTTTAGCAGAAATCTCTATGGTGGTGCTAGTAAGTCTGTGTAGTGTTAGATCCGCCTTCCAGTTAACCCCCTCTTCCTTTCCAGAAACACCCAAGTCTTGTACTAAGTCCTCCAGGAGTTCCACTCCAGCTCCTCCAAAGCAGTCAGCCAGGTGGCAAGTGGCGAGAGAGCTCTACCAGACGGAGAGTAATTACGTCAACATCCTGGCAACAATCATTCAGGTGAGTACGAGTAAGGTGCTATGTAGTAGCGAGCTCTGGGCCACTTCCCGCCGCCCGGCTCCTGGCCACCTGGCTAACTTTACCCGAAATAACAGCACACAAATTGTATTCTTTTAAACACTGCCTGGCCCATTAGTTCCAGCCTCTTACTCACATCTTGACTAACCCATATCTAATAATCTGTGTAACACCACGAGTGGTGTCTTACCGGGAAAGATTCAGCATGTCTGACCTGGTGGCTGGCTTCATGGCAACTGTCTCGCTGAGGAGAGGCACGCAAGTCTGCCCCAGAGAGCAGAGGCATGGCGATTTATTAACTTCCCTTCCCAGCATTCTGTTCTGTCTACTCCGCCCACCTAAGGTCTGGCCAATCAAATGGGCCAGGCAGTTTCTTTATTAACCAATGAAATCAACTCAAACAGAAGACCCTTCCACATCAGTGCTAACTTTCCAAAAGACTCTCCCCATCTTGCTTTCTTTCTATGATTTTGTGTCTTGTTCTTTTAAAGGATATTGGGTTTTCTTTTGGGTGGTGTTGTCATCCTCACTGTGTTGAGTTTCAGTCTATGACTGTGTGTGATTTGGTCTTTGGTTTCACCCATAGCTCTCTGGTTTTGAGCATATGTATCTTACTTATACATGTGTTTAAATGGTCTTGTATTATATGGCACTGATTTTTACATTCTTTAAGTTTCTTTAACTTTTGAGACAGCGTCTCCCTATGTAGCCCTGGCTGCTCTGGAACTTGGTATGTAGATCAGGCTCACCTTGATGTTATGGAATCTACCTGCCTCTGCCTTCCAAATGCTGGGATTAAAGTTGTCAGCAGCCACGCTCAGTTTAAGTTTTGTGTTAGATTTATTTTTGGGTAATATGAATAAGATGTGCTTATGTGTGTATTTGCTATTCGAGGTTTCTTTTTTTGTTTGTTTGTTTGTTTGTTTTTTTCCCCTTATAACTGGTACAGCAGGACCTACTGTGAGATGGCTCAATGAGTAAAAAAGGCACTTACCTCAAAAGACTTTACTTTGGTCTCAGGATCTCATGGTGGAAGGGGAATATGGACTTCTCAAAGCTTTCCTGTGACCTCTGCATGTGCACTGTCGCATGTGTGCACCCAGGTTTTTCCTCTTCCCATCCTACCTTCCATCTTTACATCTCCCCTTCTAGCTTTCACTCACTCACACACACACACACACACTGACAATATAAAAATATAAAAAAAGTTACAGCAATAAGTGGGCAGAGTTCAGGTTTTCTCATAATAGATTTGGAAATCTAGTTTCTTTGCTATTGAATTTTTGTGCTACTATTCCTAAAACATTTAGCATTGTACTACTATTATATGTCTAGAAAGCTTATTACTTTCTTCCTTACATAAAGTAAGAGTTACTTTTCTACTAATTCTAATAATGTATTTGTTAGTTAGATTTCTTTTGTAAAAAAAAAGATTTATTTTTATTTTAATTTATGGGTGTTTTGCCACTGTGCCAGTGGAACCAAGAAGAGTGCATTGGATTCCCTGGGATTGGAGTTACCGAAGGTTGTAAACCACCATGTGGTGGCTGGGAACTGAACCTGGGTCCCCTAGAAGAGCAGCCAGTGCACCTAACACCCTCCTATTCGTAACAGTATATGATTACGTGAGTGAGAGTGCAGTGTCCTGAGAAAAGCCTGTGAAATTTAGGAGAGGTTTTCCCCTCGGCTTCTTAGATGTTGCCAGCACTGTTCGTCACTGTTTGTACATTAGCCTTCTTTCTCTCAGTTTGCTAACCTAGAGCCGCATTTAGTTATTTCAGGTGCCCTTAGAAGAAGAAGGGCAACGTGGTGGACCTATTCTTGCACCAGAGGAGATCAAGACTATTTTTGGGAGCATCCCAGATATCTTTGATGTGCATATGAAGATAAAGGTAAACATGCATTGAAGGTCGATTGCATTCTCTTTGGAGGCTGTGTTTACTTATTGTAACAGTTCAGGTATTTCTTCTGTGGAACCCCACTTGGGCATATCAACTGTATTCCAGAGGAGAACCCATACTCAGGAGTAGGGCCAACACAAAATGAACTCCATAGTGGTTTTGTTTTTGTTTTTATTTGTTGTTGTTTTGTGAACTTTCCACTTTGTTTTTCCTTTTCTTCTTACTGACTTGTTTTTGTTGTTTTGTTTTGTCTTGTTTTGTTTTTGTTTTTTTCCTGAGACAAGCTTTCTCTGTGTAGCTTTGGTCCAGACTCCATTTCAGGCATTTCTTCCTAGCTAGGAAAGTAAGTTTTGTATGTGAAACTTCTGTCTTACCATGTAGCTGGCTTTGTGATCCTCCTTGCTCAAGTGGGGATTACAGGTTTAAGACACTACTCTCCGCTTAAATTTTGTAAATGTCTTGACTAACTTTTTAAATTTTATTTTATTTATTTATTTTTGTTTTTTTGAGACAGGGTCTCTCTGTGTAACTTTAGAGCCTGTCCTGGAACTCACTCTGTAGACCAGGTTGGCCTCGAACTCATGAAGACTGCCTGCCTCTGCCTCCCAAGTGCTGGGATTAAAGGCATGTGCCATCACTGTTGTGCAAGAAAAGCATTTTTAAGACTTATTTGTATGTGGATAAATATTTTGCCTGCACGTTTGTATGCATACCACATATGTGCTTGGTGTCCACAGAGGTCAGAAGTTGGAATCTGGAGTTCCAGGTGTGGAGGCTGGAAATTGAATCTGGGGTCTCTGCAAAAGCAAAAAGCGCTTTAGACACTTGAGCCATCTCCCCATTCAAGTTTTTATGAATATTTTATGTTTTAGGAGGATTGAGGAATTTTATGGACCAGAAATTAGCAAACTATAGTTCATAGACTGCATTTAGTCCTCTGTTCTGGTAAAGAGTCTTATAGTAGAGTTCATTTTTATACTTTTTATAGATATTTTGATAATATTCTTTCTCCTTCCCCACTTCTCACGTGCTCCCTGCCTCCCTGCTTACCTAACTTCCTGTTCCTTATCTCAAAAACAAACAACAACAACAAATCCAAGCAAAGCAAAGAAACAAGCAAACACAAAGCTAGCAGTACAAAAAAATATACCAAAACACAACAAAAAGCCCGCGAACAAGAAAATCTCATGGAGTCTGTTTTGTGTTGACCAGTTCTTTCTTGGGCATGAGGCCTGTCCTGAAGCGTGGTTGGTATGCCCAGTGACAGTCCATTGCCGAAAACTAATTTTCTGTTTCACAGAAGGTATCAGTTCCAAATAACTTTTTGGCTAGGAGTAGGACTTGTTTCTCCTCAGTGCTGGGGTTTTGTCTGGCTTGTGTATGTGCAGTATTGTGCATTCTGCTGCAGTCCCTGAGTTCATGTGTGTTCAGTCCTCTTGGTCTGGAAGATGCTGCTTTCTCAGAGTCACCCCTCCTGGCTCTTACAGTCTCTGCCTCCTCTGAGCTTGAGGGGAGAGTTCTGATAAAGGCTCTCACTGGACTCCCTGTGCCAGTCTCTTCACTTCCCGTTTGTCTACTTTCTATGCTCGCTTCTGAACTGCAGAACTGAGTACTGGTAACAAAAGTCATATGGCCTTGCAGTAGTTACCATCTGTCCCTTTTGCTAAAATTTGCTTGGCCATGTTACAGGTTATAATTTTTAATGACTTGTATTAAATTAGTTGCTATAACAACAGTATTAAAAGTAGCTTTTTCATAATTGATAAGGCCAATCAGCTTTATAATTAGTAAGACAAAGCATTGAACTATTAGTCATATTGGGGAATTAGGATTGGTCTGACAGTGCTATTTATATTTTCTTAATTCAAAGGTTAATTTTTGTAGACAAAAGTTTAGTTCTCTGTTGAGAAAAGGAGTTTACACATACCATTAAGGTATTACATAAAGTGATTTTTTTTTTTCCCAGCAAAAGATCTCATAAAAGGTATGTGATGTATAAGGAGCTGTCGAATTTAAGTGTTTTGATTTGTTCTGTTTCAGGATGATCTTGAAGACCTTATTGTTAATTGGGATGAGAGCAAAAGCATTGGTGACGTCTTTCTTAAATATGTAAGTGTTTGTTTACAGCCTCATAGATTTCAGACTTATCAGGGAGAAAATGTTGAAAATGCCACTTAAGATTTCCATGGTTCTGGAATATGCTGGAGTTGTTCTTGACTTTTGAAACATGCTTTCTGTATTCCCAGCTTTATACAAGTTCATCATTAGGACACTAGTTATCTCACAGTTGTTTAGTGACTTATGTGAAATTGTTTGCTTTCCTCAAATGGTTATATATATTTACGATTTTTTTTAAAAAAAACTTTGCATGTGCTGGACAGTGGTGGCGCACACCTTTATTCCCCAGCACTTGGAGGCAGAGACAGGTGGATCTATGAGTTTGAGGCCAGCCTTGTCTACAGAGCCAGTTCCAAGACAGCCAGGGCTACATAGTGAGTCTCGAAGACATATGTTTTTATTATAATCAGACACTCTTAGCACTGAGCTAGTTAACCCCCAGTCTTAAGTCTTTCTTTCTTCCCTTCTAGAATGTGTGATGATCACTCAGTAAGCACCCTAGCCTGAGCCACACCCTCAGATAGGCGGTTTTTCTGGTTTAATCCTAATTGAGAGAGCAAATTCAACAGAAACAGATGTGAAAACAAGAGATATCAACAGTGTGCATGCGTGTGTGTGCACGCACGCACACACTTGTAAGACAAATTTGTGCATTTAATAGAAATATTGAGGAAACTTAGTTAAAATTTTTCTTTTGCTTATACGTCTGATTGTTAATTGTGTCACAAAGATTCATTGTCTAAGGGTGACATAACATTGATTTTTTTCTTTTTTGTATCTAGTCAAAAGATTTAGTAAAAACCTATCCTCCGTTTGTAAACTTCTTTGAAATGAGCAAGGAAACAATTATTAAATGTGAAAAACAGAAGCCCAGATTTCATGCATTTCTCAAGGTAATATATATTTCTTTCATACAAAACTCTGATAATCACTTATGAAAGAATTCATTAAGATACTATTTAAAATAGTAATTTATAATGTTAATACTGGTGTTAGTTTCAGTTGTTCCTATGGGTGGCTATGATGTTTAGATTTAGAAGATGTGGTATTTTACAGAGGGGCCGAGACACAGTGGAGTGAATAGGTATGTTGTAGGATTGATCCCAGGACCTTGCATATGGTGGCCCATATGGTGATTTTAAAAGGAAATAATGTTACCAATGATTAATTCTTGAAACACTATTGGTATTCCAATGATGCCGTGTTTGCCTTTAATGATTTTCTTTCTCCCATCAGTGCTTTACTTTAGCCAGCGGTGTCAGAGCAATTGCTAGGTTAAAACGTCTTCAGGAGTGATGTGTGTAGTCTTTTATAGAGCTTAAGAAAGCTGTGTGTGTACAGGTGTGGAGAGGAACACACTCTTTGTAGCCTGTTAATCTTGCTGACCAAGACAGAATTTTAATTATTGAGTCATGGTGATCTGCCAAAGAGTAGCTGCCATTCTACATCTTCTCCATAGATTCTTGGTTTATTTATTGATATGTTTTGTGCATGTGCATGCATGGTTGTTCATCTCAGTGCTTGTGCATACAAGTACGGGCCAGAGGTTCTTGACCCTGTAGATTCTGAGGCTTGAGCGTGGGTGTCTGCAGTGGCAGCAAGTGCCTTTACCTTCGGTCATCACCTTCTAGTCGAGGATATTTGTGATAGAATGTTTTGAACTATTTTTGTGTATAATAAATTACTTCTTTTTAGATAAATCAAGCTAAACCAGAGTGTGGTCGGCAGAGCCTTGTGGAACTTCTCATCCGGCCAGTACAGCGGCTACCCAGTGTTGCTTTACTTCTAAATGGTACTTTGCTTATTGTGGTTTGGTTTGCTTGAATTTTTTTTTAAATTTTATTTAGTATATGTATAGTGTTCTGTCTGCATATATGCCTGCATGTCAGAAGAGGGCAGCAGATCTCATTATAGATGATTGTGAGCCACCATGTGGTTGGGAATTGAACTCAGAACCTCTGGAAAGCCAGTCAGCTCTCTTAACCGCTGAGCCATCTTTCCAGCCCGATTTTTTTTTAATTTTAGATATTTTAGTGTAATAGTTTCTTCTTCCTCTTCTTCCCCCTCCTCTCCCTTCTTCCTACTTCTTCCTCCTCCCTCCCTTCCCTCTTTTCTTCTTGAGTATGATCTTGAACATCTGCCTCTCCATTGTCCTGATTGCAGTGATTAATAGGTTTCTATAGTGCTGGAGTTCTAGCCCACAGCTGCATGCTGCATGCTGGCAAGCACTGTGCCACAGCCCATCCTTAGTCTGTAACATGTTTTTCTTAAAGAGTCAGTAATTTTATTTTCAGAGTTTATTTTGTTTTTATTTTCAGAGTTTATTAGATCTTAGCATTAAAGATTGTTTTTATGTAGGTATCAAATTTATGATAATTTCGAAAAGCAGTCTCTAAGGTTACTAATACTTGGTTTTATCTAATATTCCTTGTTATGATAGTGGTCACTTTCTGCTTAAAAGTTCCTAATATTTCTTGGTGTCATGGTTTTTAAACCTATTTATTCAAGTAACAGAATTCCCACAGAATCATCAGAAGAAGAGGACTTATATATCCCAAGTTCCTAGTGCTCTTGATTTTTATATTTTATATTTCCCCTATTAAAACATCTGAGATTGGAGCTGGGGATGTAGTTCAGTTGGGCTGGCATTGCGGCCTGTAGTCCCAGCCTGGGGACAGGAAGCAGAGGACCTGTATAGCAGGCCTGAGACAGCCTGGGCTCCAGGAGAGCCTGTCTGGACCACATCTTCTTACTTGAGTGCTACAACTACACGCGGCAAGAGGATTTTCTAGCACAGCTTTTAGGTTTAAATTTTACTTCTGGTTAAAAACATGTTTGTTTGTGCATTTTATACTCAGTTGACTAAAGTATTTTTTAGGGTAATGTCAGTTTTTTTTATTTTAAAAATTAAAGTATGAAACTCAGGAGTTAATTTATTGGTTGTTTAATCTATTTTTTCAAAGAAATGTTTGGGTAATATAAATGACAGTGCTAACAAAAGGGGGATTTTTTCCTCTTCCAGATGACCTCTGTAGTTGAAATTACTGCTATATGAATGTTTTCCCCAGTCTTTAATCCTATCCTATTGTCTAGATTATATTGAGTGTTACAATAATCCAACTTTTAGGTTTTCTAAGCTGATCTTTTTAAAATCAAATTTGCATATCCAAATTATTTTATTAGATACTTAGCTTCTCTTTTTAAATTTTATTTATTATTTATTTGAGACAGTGTCTTACTTTAGCCTAGGCCAGTCTTAACTCCAGGCATTCCTCCAGTCAGCCTACTAGTGCTGGGATTATACACGGGAGCCAATGTCTGCCTCTCAGGAAGACTTTTGTTAAATAGAAGTTTATCAGGTGTTGTCAAGACTAACTTCTGAGTTCAAGATGAACTTCTAAGCCTTTTTGGATTCTTCCACATAATAAACATTAGTTGGATATGGTGTTAAATGGGTAAGACTGTTAAGTGTTGGAACATAGTAAGGAACCTGAGAAGAGCCAGACATAGTGGTGTACACCTTTAATCCCAGCACTTGGGAGGCAGACAGATTTCTGTGAGTTCGAGGTTAGCCTGGTGGACTTAGAGTAACCCTGTATAAAATTAACAAAGGAAGAACAAAAACCATTCACACCACACCCTTTCCTCTCCACCACCACCAAAAAAGCCTGGAGAAACAGAGTTAGCATGTTAAAAAGGAACCTCTACAATAGCAGAAATGCTCTTAAGGTCACCAAATGCTCTCTGTGATGGGGCCATGTGTCCCCATATCAAATTGAAAAAGAATCTGTATTGAGATAACAGGATCATTCAGCATTGTAGCTTGAGAAACCTAGGAATATCTAATTGTGACTGGGAGACAAAGCAATGTTAAAAAAAAAATCAGTGCTACATATTCTGAAAATTTTATTAGTAAAATAGTTTAGAGACATTAATGGAAGAAGATAGTGTTTCAGAGACTTTAGGTTAAAACTTTGTTGATCGTTTAAAAAAATATTAATTATATGCTTGAGTGTTGTTGTTGTTGTTGTTGGTACACATGTGAGTTTGTGTGCCCAGAGAGCCCAGAAGAGTGCATCCGATCCCATGGAGCTGGAGATGTAGGTGTGAGCATCTCAGTTTGGGTGCTGGGCACTGAACTTAGGCCCTCTGCTAAAGCAGTGTGTGCTTGTAGCCACTGAGCCGCCTCTCCAGCTACTCACTGTTTTATTAAATAACCCTGGTTATTCTGGAACTCAAAATGATTTTTCACATATAAGTTATGCTTTTAAGTTATTTAAATTATATCTAAAACAGGTTTTATGCTGAGTAATAATTTTAGGTTAAATGTAATTATGGCAGTTATTGGGTTCTTAAATATCAACACAAATGTGGCATCTCTAATTAGGTATATTCGTAGGAGGCCTACAGTATTATTTTTCCATCCCTGCCTCTCAAGTGCTGGGATTCTAGGCATGTGCCATCATGCTAAGGAATAAACTCATGACCTTACACATATTAAGCAAAACTTGAACCTTAGTTGTTTTGAAAGAGGATAATTCTGTGCGGCCAAGTTTGTTCCACACTTGCAGTCCTTCTATCTCCAGTTCCTTAGGTAATAGGGATCACAGACTGCTCTGACATTCCTGGCAGCAAACTTCTTTTCAATATAGGGTTAGACGTTACGTATGCAAATAGTTAACCTGCATCAAGATTGATGTACTTTTAAGGTGTAGGTGGAAAACCACTGTACTGATTTTAGTTATAGAAAAAGCCATGTTGTTATTACAGATCTTAAGAAGCATACAGCTGACGAAAACCCTGACAAAAGCACTTTAGAAAAAGCTATTGGATCACTAAAAGAAGTAATGACGTAAGCAATTTATATTTTACTTTAAAATATTGTTTGTATTTGTGTGTGTGTGTGTGTGTGTGTGTGTGTGTGTGTGTGAGAGAGAGAGAGAGAGAGAGACAGAGAGAGACAGAGAGAGACAGACTATGATGAGCGTGTGAGCACATGAGAGGTCCTTCCCCTTTTTCGTGGGTTCTGGGATTGATCTCAGTGTTGTCAGGCTTGCATGTTCTAAGTGCTTTTACCCATAGGTCCATCTTGCTCACTGATTCCATGTTTTTATTATTGGATTTAGACTGATAGTGATATCTTTGTCATAACTAGAAGAGTATCAATAAATAACTTGTAAAATACCTAAATTATTCTTCTAGTAGTTTGGTCATAGTTAAAATGGTAAGTATTGTAAGAGTATATTGATCAGGCTACTTACTTCTGGCATTAATTGTATGTAAAGAGATAGTACTGGTCTAGAAGAAAATAGCTATTAATGCACAAATAGACTTTTCTTGGGCCCTAGAGAAAGGCTTTTTCATGCCATTCACATGCATATGGTTTTTTTCCGTAGAATTTTCTGATTTCCTTTAAATTCTGATTTACAAAGATACATTTTTGTATCATAGGTCCTTTTTCATACTACTATGTTTTATATTTATTTACTTGAATGATTTTTTCATATTAATTAAACTTCATGCAGTGAAGAGATGTCTTTAAACATTCCTTAAATTGATAGTTTCATGAATGTTCTGTTGAACAAGATCCTGAGTCCATATACGTTTTCCTTCATGACTTATAATATTCTCAAGACTCCCTGCTGATGTTGAGCAAGATGTGAGCTCCAGATGGATACTTTCTTGCTGTGAAGTTTCCTGCGACAGCGACATTCTGTCCTCCAGGAGGATCTGCACTGCGAGTGCAGGCTTTTCCACACTGACCGTGCGCTCTCAGTGAGAGCTCCCATCCTCGTGCATTCATGAGCTGCTCACTGTGTAAACTCTCGAGTGTCTAATAGGACATAGTTGCTGGCTAAAACTCTAGTCCAGTAAGTGTAGGACTTTTTATCATTATGCATTTCCTAATTTCAAGAGAATTGTCTCTGTTTTGGTGGATTTTAGTTTTGGGCACAAAGGTGAAAGGCGAAAGGGGCTCATCATTCTCTGTACAAGTGTGGTGGTGGTCTTCGCAGGGGAGTGGCTGCCTTGTCATGTGAGAATAAAGTGTAAAGCTTAACTGAGAAGTGTTTCAAACTCAGAATTTTGTTATCATCAAATATGCAAGCTAACTATCTTAGGAGGCGTTTATTGACTAAATGAGTAAAATATTTTCAGTGAAACATAACATTTCTGAAAGATCTGTGGAATATTTTTTAATATCCATAGAATGTTTTGAAGGAATGTTTGTCTGATTCATCATGTATCAAAGTTAAGGCATGAAAGTCAGACTTTGTGACTTGAAATATTCATATGCTGATTTCATGTTTATTTTAATTGAAGTTTTACAGAATAAGCATTAATTTTTCAGGCATATCAATGAGGATAAGAGAAAAACAGAAGCACAGAAACAAATTTTTGATGTAGTTTATGAAGTAGATGGATGCCCAGTAAGTATTTTTTGATGATTACCATTTTTTTATTGCTTTAATGAGGTTTCTTTTGTTGTTGTTGATTTGAATTACATTTATTTGTGTGTGTGTGTAGCCACATGCCATGAACGGTGTACTTGTACACCATAGCGTACAGGTTGGTAGTCAAGAGGACAGATTTTTGGAGTCCATTCCCTCCTTCCATTGTGTGGGCCTGGGTACTAAACTCAGGCCATTAGACTTGACAACAAGCAACTTTACTGGCTGAGCTTTAATGAGGTTTCTGTAGTTTCTGTATCAATAGTCTGAGGCTGGAGAGATGCCTCGGGGGTGAGAACACTTGCTGCTCTTGAAAAGGACCTGAGTTCAGTTCTCTTCATCCATGTCAGGTGACTCACAACCTGTAATCTAGCTACAGGGAAGTCAGCGCCTGGGTTCTGAGGGCTCCTTTAAACACACAGCATATACTCAAAGAGACATGTATACATAAATAAGAATAATAGAAACAGATCTTTAAAAATATATTAGCAGTCTTAGTGCTACTTTTGAACTACAACTTGTAAAAGTTACTTGATAACATCTGACTACTTTTATCTATGTTCACAGGCTAATCTATTATCTTCTCATCGAAGCTTAGTACAAAGAGTGGAAACAGTTTCTTTAGGCGAGTACCCCTGTGACCGAGGAGAGCAGGTCACTCTCTTCCTCTTCAATGACTGCCTCGAGGTAAATTTTTACTCAGTGTACTTTAACACTGAGGTATTTTGTCATTTCCCTAACTGTTTAAAATCAAGCTTTGACTAGAGTACAGTATAGAAATTTGAGGTACATTTAGTTATTTGCTGAAGAAATTAAAATCAATTGCTGATTTCATTCAGTGAAATGCTTTTGGGAGAAAGTCTAAAATATTAAGTTTGGCAAATTTCCGGATGTCATATCTTAAGTCAAAATTCCGTACAGATAATTGCTTAAATTATGAGTTTTGGGAGACTTGTGTTTTTATGTATATTTATACAAGATCTACAAATTAACTGAGTTTTGTCTTTGTTTTAATTAAATGTAAGTTCCCCTTTGCAGTAAAGATGAAATCAGTTGAAGAGCTAACTTGATAACTTAGTACTGTGAATCTCTTCATTTCTTTTTTCTGCTTTGAAAGCATCTCACTCTGTAGCCCAAGCTGGCCTTGAATCTGGGGCAGTCCTTCCAAGTCACCTGGGATGACGAGCATGAGCCACTATGCCAAGTGATTCTTTACAGTTAGAAGGTTTTATTGATGGGATGTAATAATTTTAATTCCAAAACTATCCTGACTGTAGTAGGTATATTTTTCTCATAACACCCCACAAGCAGATAATTAAGTTTATGTACTTTTTAAGCTTCTTTCCCTTCTTGTAACATTTCTTTTTAAATAACCAATTTAATGAGGGGAAGTATCTTAGTTATTGTAATGAAATACTATGTTCAGAGCAGCTAGGGTAGGAAAGGGATTATTTGGCTTGCTTAGACATCACTGGTCATCATAGAAGGAAGTCAGGACAGGAGCCCAAGCAGGACAGGAACCCGGAATCAAGAGCTGATGCAGAGGCTGTGGAGGGCTGCTCCTCGTGTTTGCTCAGCCTGCTTTCTCATAGAACCTGGGACCACCAGCCCGAGGATGGCACCACTCACAATGACTTCTTTAAAGTCTATCCGTTCCTTTATCTCTTTCCTGTGTTGCTTCCCTTAAAGAGCTACCTCTTACATCATGTCCATTATTTAAAGTATAAAAAACACAGGCCAATCTTAGAGACCAAGGTATCTATGCACAGAGCAGCTATAGGTGCAGTAAATCTCAAGACCTGCCTCTGTTAAAGGGTTCTGTACTTAGAGGTTAAGTAGTGATACTTTTGTTTGACTAGTAATGTTAGAAAAAGCACAAGATAGTGATAATATGATACACAATCGACCATATCCTGGAGTGAAGAAAATCATAAACGTCATGCAGTGGGTGTCTGGGGACTGCCGGACCCTGCAGTCAGAGCCTCAGCCTGCTCTGCTTTTGAGAACAAGGCCAGGAGTCATCTGTAATCCTGTTTTACCTGAATTTGCATTAACAGGGGCTTAGCTGTATACAGTTGAACTGTATTTCCTTTTGGCTGTTTCTGTTACGACTTCTTTAGGTTTTTCCTATTGAAATCTCTAGGTTTCCTGGCCCCATTCTGTTAGGTTTAGTTATTTCGATCTCCTTAGAGTTTTGTTGTGGAGTTTATCTTCGCTTTTAGTAGAACAGTGATTTGATTTTTTAAATTTTTTTATTTTTATGGCCTCTTCATATTTTACCATAATTGGCTCACTGGCTTCCCTTCTATTTTAATTCTACTGTAAGCAATCCCTGTACCTTTTCAGGCCCTGGTCTTTCAATTCACCCTAATGGCGCCCAGTGACTTTTCTCCCTCCCTTGTTTTAGGGTTTATATTGCTGTGGTGAAACACCATGGACAAAAGCAACTCAGGGAGGAAAGGCTTTATGTGGCTCACCCTTCCACTTCACTGTTCATCATCAAAGGAAGAAGTCAGGCAGGAAGCTGGAGGTCGTGGAGCGTAATCACTTGCTCCGTATGGCTTGCTCAGTCTGCTTTCTTAGAGTTCCCAGGACCACAGCCCAGGGATAACCCCACCCACAATGGACTGGCCCCTCCCACATCATTCATAAATTAAGAAAATGCTCTACAGGCTTGCGCTAGCCAGATCTTATGGAGGCATTTTCTCAACTGAGGGTCTCTCCTCTTTGCCTCTAACTTGTTTCAAGTTTGCATAGAACTAACCAGTACATCCTCTTAGATTTTATCTCAGTTGTTTGAATAGAAACTTTCGTCTCTTATTGTCTTTCATTTTGAGTCTAGTAAGGACTGGCCTTGTAATCCTTTTGCCTCTTCCTCATCAGCTCATTCGTAGCTGGTATGTGTACCCACACCCCAGCTGCTTTAGATAGGATCTTCCTATATCTTCCAGGCTGGTTTGAGGTACCTAACCTCTCAAGTGCTGAGGTTACAGGCATATGTCACTATGTCTGTTCAGTTGCCGTATTTCTAATATTAAATTTGGACATCAATATTCAAGCTCCCAGATAGACCTTTTTTTTTTTTTTTTTTTTTTTAAAAAAAAAAAAAAAAAAAAACAAAACTGTTTCTTTGTGTAGCCCTGGCTGTCTTGGGACTAGCTCTGTATAACAGGCTGGCCTTGAACTCAGAGATCGACCTGCCTCTGCCTCCTTAGTGCTGGGATTAAAGGCATGCGCCACCACTGCCTGGCTAGACCTTTATTCTTTCACTTAAGAAAAACTGAATTGAGCTAGGCAGCGATGACTCATGACGTTAGAGAGGCAGGCGGGTCTGTGAGTTCGAGGCCAGCCTGGTCTACAGAGCTAGTTCCAGGACAGCCAGGGCTGCACAGAGAAACCTTGTTTCGGGAAAAAGAAAAAGAAAGATCAAACAACAAAAATAGAAAAAGAAAAATAGACCTTTTAGCAAATTTGAGACAAAGTTATTTTTAATGTTCTGACCTAGAGCAATCACTGTTATATATTAGGAACAGTTAAATATCAGTAAAACCTATACTGTCTTTAATATGACAGATATCTAATGTTAAACTAAATCTAGATTTAAGGATTTATTTTCCATTTGAGTATTTTATCTATGTTTTTAGTCTTTTTCAAATCATCCTTGACTTATTAATGTTTGTGTCATCGATTTTCATGCTCTTCTGGTTTTCTTTTTCAAAAGTAGTGGTATGTATTGGTTAGCCAAATAAAAAGTGTGTCCATTCATTGCGGAGGAATTAGAGTATATGTTGCTTACTTTCACTATGCCCATGGAAGTGAACCATTAATATTTGGTATAGTTACGTGATGTATAGACTCGACATTTTCATATGTGTTTAGTGGGAATGTGATGCGCTGTCTTGCTGTTCATCTTATTCATTAGCCCAATACCACATAATGTATTTTTAAACATATTTGTCTTAATCATGATGGTCAGTCTCAATTCAAGTAAATATTTGCACTCATTTTATGTTAATTCCTTTCAGCAAAATCTGTTTTACTGCAAAGGAGATTTTTCTTTTTTTCCTTTTCTTTTTTCTTTTCTTTTGGCAAAATCTCATTATATCACGAATCACAGGATCTTTCTGATTTTGCTCTTCTCCAGTTACCTATCTCTTCCTTTTGCGTATCCAGTTAAGGTAAAGTTATAGCCTCATACAGCACTTTGACTTTATAATCTCTATTGCTTTGTGTGTGTGTGTTGTTGTTGTTATTTTTTTGAGTCAGTCTCATTGTGTAGCTCAAGCTGGCCTCGAACTGAAGGTCCCCTCCTGCATTAGCCTCCTTAGAGTTGGGATTTCAGGTGTTGAATGTATGCTTAATTACTTCCCTTTGTCCGTTTATGTAAGCAGTCATGAGACTAGAAGCTGTTTCATACTTCCTCTGTATTATTCTGTCACTAGGAGATATTTCAGATACTCCCCTTAAACTACAGTTAGCACCTTTGAAGCCAGGGCAGCTGTCTCAGAACAACTATTCTCCATCTGAGGTTCCTAGCTTTTGTTCAAGACTCCTGCCATTGTTCTTGTTCTTGCTGTGCTTCTTAGTCTTTCCATGCCCTTGGACTTTTCACACCCCCAATCCCTAGGCCTGTTTTTCTGACTGAACGTTCCCTAATACGGACATGAGCATCTGGCTATACAATTACATGTGTGCTTTTTGTCATGGTCTCTCGCTTTTATCGCATAGTAACTGGAATGGCTAATCATCAGATTGGTTGCATATAGATTTTTGTGATTAGTGCTGTTTTTTTTAAATGTGTGAATTTTTGGTTTTATCACAATAATGATTATGACTTTCCCTCTGCAATCAGATAGCGAGAAAACGGCATAAGGTTATCGGTACTTTTAGAAGTCCTCATGACCGCACCCGACCACCTGCTTCTCTTAAGCATATTCATCTAATGCCTCTTTCACAGATTAAGAAGGTGTTGGACATAAGAGAGACGGAAGGTAAGCTCATGGGGAAAGGATTTACTAAATAAGAACAGCTTGTCCTCACTGAAGCTTAGATTTCCTACTGTTACTACTTTTTGTTGTTGTTGTTTTGGTTTTTCCAGACAGGGTTTCTCTGTAGCTTTGGGACTTGTCCTGGAACTAGCTCTTGTAGACCAGGCTGGGCTTGAACTCAGAGATCCTCCTGTCTCTACTTCCTGAGTGCTGGGATTAAAGGCATGTGCCACCACCGCCCAGCTGTTACTGCTTTTTAAATGGATAAACTATCTTTACATGTGTGATTCAACTATAATGTGTCCTAAAGTAACCGTTCTTGCACATCTCTCTTAACTCCTTCTCTAGGTACAGACTTGATGTTTTCATTGTTTCAACCTGCCTCTAAGAGTCAAAGGCCTTTTAAATGGTTGTGCATTAATACGGTGCACAGCTAGATAGCACCTTAGTTTGTCTTATTCTCTTTCTAGTCATGCTGCATAATCACTGGTCTTGTTTGCTCCATATATTTTAATGTCTTTTTTTCCTTGCCAATGGTGCATCTAGGAGTATCTTTTCTTTTTTCCCCCCTATTAAAAAAATAACGTGTGGATGTTTTGTCTGCATGTCTAAGCACTACATTCATACAGTGCCCACAGAGGCCAAAAGAAGGCACCAGATCCCTAGGACTGGAATTAAGATGGTTGTGAACCATCATGTCAGTACCGAGAATAAATCCATGTCCTCTGGAAGAGCAGCCAGTGATCCCAGACAGACACTGAGCCATCTTTCCAGTCCCAGGGATATCTTTTAAGATGCTTATTTGGGAAGGGAGTTGTAGTAGTGATGGCACGATGACTTGATCTATAAAGAGCTTGCTGCCAAGACTGGCATGAATTCAGTCCCTGGAACTCACATGGTAGAAGAAAAGAACTCCCACAAATCATCCACTAAAGCACACATAGTCTAGCAAGTGAGTGTGCACGGAACAGACACCCACACAATTTTCTTTTAGAAAGGTAAAGGTTAAAGAGTAGTTGTATGTGGAATAAATAGCCCACAGTAACTGGTAAGCTTGGCTGGCCTTGGGTCAGATAAATAGATACATACACATGGAAAAGGTAAGTATGGTGGCTCACTTTAATAACAGCACTGGGGAGGCAGAGGCAAGCAGATCTCTGAGTTTGAAGCCAGCCTGGTTTACATAGTGAGTTCCTGGCCAGCTATGGTATGTGTTGAGACCTTATCTCAAAAATAAATAATAGTTAAAAAATAAGTAGGCATGTGTACATTTTGTGTGTGCACCTGTGTAGCATGTGTGCCACCTTTCTCTTTTGCAACAAAATTCCTGAGATAATCTATTTGTAAAGATATTTTGGCCAATAATTTTGGAGATTTCAGTCCATTCTCTTAGTTTCATTGCTGTGTCCTGTGGTGATGCGATTCATCCTGTCTGAGAGCACATGCTGGAGACTCGTAGCGGAGCTGCGATGCTCAGAGCCAGGGTCCCAGCTGGAGACAGGCCTTCCTTTGGCTCAGCTTTTGGGTGTCATTCCTGATTTATATTGCAGCACTGGCCTAACGAAAGCTTTTCCTTCTAACGTATTAGTATTGAGTATTTGAGTGATTTTTCTGTAGGTCTGAAAACGCTCAAAATGAACATTTATCCAAAGTAGCATTATCTGTTTAGCTAGCACTTAGTGTTGCGTGTTTATGGCCATATTTTAGGCAACATCTTTTTTTTGTTATTTAAATAATGTTAAGCTATTTCAATGATCCACTGCTCTGAGCAGCAAGGCATGTGTTGCTGGTAATCAGACCCAGGGCCTTGCACCTGCTAGTCAAGCACTCTACCCCTGAGCCATATCTCCAGCCCACAGTAACTTACAAAGCTATTTTCTCTTAGTTATTCAACTGTGTTTATTAGAGCCTATGATGAGACAATTATTTGAGTTTGGGGGAGTTGTAGTTGTGAAAATGTTCGTGTTAAGATATAGATCAGGGAGATGTCTTTACGATCTAGACTAGGGAGGTAGAGAGACCAGAGAGGTGATTCAGAAGGTGTAGGCACTTGCCATCAAGCCTGATAACCTGAGTTTGAACCCAGAGACCCATGTGATGGAGAGAACTGTCTTCTTACAATTCCCGTTTCCACATATTCTTTAATAGGAATTTAATGTTTGTTTGTTTTCAGGTTTTTCAAATTTTTTTGGCATTGTGTTTTTAAAATAGATTATTTTAGTATCTCAATTACAAAGCAGTTACTCTTTAATATTTGTACACTTTGTATGTGATTTTTGTAAGTTTTTAGTGTTTGTGTTGCCATTTTAATTTTGAAATTTAAATGCTAGATTTCTATTAAATTATTATTGAAGAATTTAAATGTCACAAAGAGTACTTTTTATTTTTTATTTTTATTTTTATTTTCAGGTTATTGTTGGCTCCTTTTTAAAAGCAGGGGTGGGGGAAAAGAAAGCTGATTTTACTGGTCTGTGGAAAATGGTGGAAATGAAAATTTCTAGACATTCAGGAGTAACACTGTTCATTTGGCACCCTAGACTGCCATAATGCTTTTGCCTTGCTGGTGAGGCCACCAACAGAGCAGGCCAATGTACTGCTCAGCTTCCAGA
The DNA here is from genome assembly GCF_903992535.2 of Arvicola amphibius. Classification (NCBI taxonomy): domain Eukaryota; kingdom Metazoa; phylum Chordata; class Mammalia; order Rodentia; family Cricetidae; genus Arvicola; species Arvicola amphibius. Next base: position 47,724,522 of record NC_052057.2, read on the forward strand.
TGACATCAGAGGAGCTTCCAAAAGCAGACTGGCTGAAGATGCTATGCCGACATGTCGCCAACACCATTTGTAAAGCGGATGCTGTAAGTTCTCCAACTATGTCACGTGCACAGTGCAGTCAGGCTGACCACACCTCCATGACAAGCCAATCAGGGATACAAGAGAGCCTTTAGTTTTATTCAAATGACGTTGTTTGGGAGAGTTTGTAAAAATTTTAAGTACATGAAATAATCTTTGAGTCCCTGACTCAAATATGGTCCCTTTTAACCTTCTAGCTCTTGTAGTGGCAGTTCATTGAGAGGCTTTGGGAACTTATGCCCTGTGTGATTTTTTTTTTTTTTGTAGATGCTTTTTCTTTTAATAGAACATTTTAAAATATTGACATATTGACTTAAGGTAATTTTGTGTATATAAAATCTTATGTAGCTGTTTTGCAAGTCATTTTCTAACTTTATGTTTAAATTTTTTTTTTTAAATTACTATTTTGTGTTTATGGGTGTTTTGTCTGCATGTATGCTTGTGTCCTGGTGTTTATGGGGGCCAGAAGAGACCAGTGGATCCCCTGGAGTTAGAGTCGCAGATGGTTGTGAGCCGTGTTAGGAATCAAACTGAGGTCCTTTGGAAGAGCAGCTAGTGCTTGTAACCACTAAGCCGTCTCTCCAGCCCTGTCAAATCACTGAAAGTCTTTGCGCATTGCTGGCCCAAAGTCTCTGCAAGCTCTTTTTACTCCTTTTTTCTTCTGGTTCCTTTGACTGTGCTGCGTTTGAGCTCAGTGTTTCATTTTTATCGTTTGACCTAGCCTGACACTGAAGCTTTCTATTGTCTTTTTAACATAGCGCATGGTTTCTGCTCAGTGACTTTTAAAAGTGTTTCCATCACTGTTAAGTGTCACTGCTGAGTGGTGGATCTTTTCTCTGTATTTTTGAAACTTGAGTTTCCTTAAAACATTTGTTTTAAAAATGTTTTAAGGTTGCAGGGTATAGTGTGTCATGGTGGGGAGTCACGGCAGTGGGAGCTTCAAGTGGCTGGTTCCGTTGCTTCCACAGTGAAGAGGCAGAGAGTGATGAACGCTGCGCTTGGTTCCCTGCTTTTATACGGTTGTGGATACCAGAGTGGTGCAGCACAGCACCCACAGCAGTCAGGTGTCCTGCTCCACAGACCCTCCTGAGGGCCGCCTCCCAGATGATTCCAGATCCCAGTTAACCATCCTTCTGGTAGAGGTGGTCTTCCTGCTGCTAGTCAGCATGGTTCTAGCAGTTTAGTCCCTGGTTTTGTGACTTTGCCCAGCATTGGTTTCACCATGGTGTTCCTGTTGGTGACTTTGAAGTCCAAGGCTTGGACTTAATTCTTGCCCAGGTCAGAGACATGGTTCCACTTTGCTTCAAGTTGAAGAAAGAGTAGCTTGAGTTACTGCCGTCTTTGGTGCACCTTGCCCGTGTTAAGTTTAAAGCAGACAGTGTTTGCTCTCATCTGCTGTCCGCAACACTGAGGAAGATCTTGTTTCCTGTCACTGTGCCTCTTGCTCAGCCATCTCAGCTACTGTGTTTTCACTTCCTGTCTCATAATTTCCATTGGCGGTGTTAGAAATGCTTAGTACAGGCAGAATATTCCTTTTTCAAAGTGCTTGGAACCAGAAGTGTCTCACACTTTTGGCTAGTTTTTCATATTGTAGAACATTTGCAGATTTTGGTCAGATATATCTCTAATCTGAAAGTCTGAGATCAGTTGCTCCTGAGCTCAGCACTAAGTGCACATTGTTTTATGCAATGTTTTGGATTTCAGATGGTTGGAATAGGGATGCTTGGTGGTAGTTAAAAGAGAGCGTTTTGTTACCATCTTATTGAAAGCAGTGGAAGGTTGTAGCATGTTGTTTTTCTATCAAGGCAAGTTACCAATCCAATTTTCTCATAGCAACTCTTAAATTAGTTACCATCATTAAGACAAAATAACTTTATAGCAGACAAACTACAAAGAAGAGCTGGGTGTGATGACTGGAAGTAAATGAATTGCCAGAAATCTGAGAGTCTTTAGTAGATGCTGGATGCATTTAAGATTCCTTTGGAAGATCTTCATACAGGATCTGCAGAAATGATACAGGATAGGATCTTGTTGCTGTGATAGATAGAGCCTGCTTAGTAGTAGTAATAAGAGTTGATTTGAACCTTGTCGTGGAATAACATTTACCATAGTTACACATGCCTTACAATGATGTTGAAGTTTGCATATGGCTTGTTGGGAAACAGGATGCTTACGCAGTCCTTTCAAGGTGTGTAGCTATAATACTAAAATACAAAGCTAATGAGAATTTTTAAAAATATTTTTATTTTCTTACTGGATGGAAAATGAATAACCAAGCAGCAAATGCAGGAAATTTCAGAAATTGTAATTATCCACAAGATGGCAGCAAACATTTACGTATGTTCTGATTCTTACTTAAACATGGTTATTCCAGTCTGCTGAAATTTTTTTCCTTAGAATAGTGCTTATACATTCAAAGATTCAGTGGCATCAGCTTTAAGCTCTTTCCTGCATTTAAAATTTCACACATAGTGAAAAATTTAAAGCCCCCAGTTCATGTCTTATTTGAGAATATTTTGCTATGTTGAAAAAAGTATGTTTCTAAATATGTATGTACAAAAGGTATAAATATACATGTAACTGATATTTCTTAAAAAGGCAATCTAATTATTTGAATCAGTAGGTTTTTCTATTCCTGGTACCCTAAATAACTGAAGTTTGCTCTTTTTGTTGTTGCTCAAATGTGTCCTTCTTTGGGTGTGCAATCCAGGGAGTTCTCAAACTCAGCAGTCCTCCTGCCTTAGCCTCCCACGTGCTAGGATGGCCACACCCAGCTATTTGCTGCTTAAATGAGTAAAATAAGTATGGTTATTTTATTGTATGTGCTGTTAATTTATTGTAACCATATGTAAATGGATGAAAGAAAACATTTAAAAAATGTGAAACTAAAGCCAAGAACAATTATTGATGTTTGTATAGCTGACTATAGGGTTCAGGCATCTTTATTCTTATCATCTTTATTCTTTCTTGTTGCCTGGCAGTAGTGGCTCACACCTTTAATACCAGCACTTGGGAGGCAGAGACAGGCAGATCTCTGTGAATCTGAGGTCAACCTGGTCTACAGAGTGAACTCCAGGACAGCCAGGGCTACACAGAGAAACCCTGTCTGGAAAAACCGGAAAAGAAAAACAAATCCCCCCAAAACCTTGTAATCTTTTCTCCCTGTTGATATGATGCTCCATATTCTTTTGCTTCAAAATGTAAAGTTCAGTCTGCTTAAAGTTTTAACTCAAAATATTTACAGCAGAATTTCCAGTCTCTTGCTAGCATGTGTATTTTTGTTTGCCTTTTGTTTTGTTTTGTTTTTTGAGACAGGGTTTCCTGTGTAGCAGTCCTGAATGTACTGGAACTTACTTTGTAGACCAGGCTGGCCTTGAACTCACTTAAGATCCCCCTGCATCTGTCTCCCTAGTGCTGGGATTAAAGGCGCCACCACCACCCAGTGCCAGCATGTACCTTTAGTTGCATGATCTATGTTATCAGTTAGATGGTAGTTTTTGTTATACATATATACATACACATGTATGTATAACAAAAACTACCATATACATGTGTACGTGTATATATATATATATTTCTGACTTCTAATGCCAACAGCGCAGTTTACTAGTTATGAACTTAAGCATTGTCACCTTTTGCTAATATTATTAGTCTAGAAGTAACTTGAGAATTAAATGCCCTATGCTACAGTTTTGTATTTTTGCCACTAAACATTTCTAAATAAAAATGAAAAAACATTGGCTGGAGAGATGGCTGAGTGGTTACAAAGCACTTACTGATCTTGCTTAGGACTCAGGTTCTTTTCCCAAAACCTATGTGGTGCCTTAAAACCCTCTGTATCTCCAGTACTACAGAATCTGATACCCAGATTTGGTCTCTGTGCACACCAGGCATGCATTCAGTTCACACACATACATACATTACATACATACATATACATACATACATACATACATACATACATACATACACACACACAAATACATACAGGTAAAATACCCATAAACATAAATAATTTTTTTAAAACAATGTTTTATGTTTTGATTTTAGTTATTGCCACTCATTGCTTATGAATAGCATTATTTTGGCTTTCCTGAACTTGTAAGCAGAATTATAACTACTTGGGGAATAGACACAGGACATGTAGGAAGAGATTTGTGCTTGCAAGACAGTATTGTTTATAACTAAGTTAATATGTGATTTGTCTTTATACATATTCTGCAGGTTATTGGGATAGATATTTAGTATTCAGAATTTCAATTATTTCAGAGTTCAGACTTTTTTTTACACTTTTGAGATAGTTGTAAATGCATACTGTTTGTTGTGAATTGGATATTACTCAAGTTTAAGCCTGTAATTCATTTGTTTTTTTATACTCACAATCTAAAGGTAATTTTTTCTGCCTGTGGGAGCCTGAAGTATAACTAGTCAGGGAGGTTAGCTTAAGGGAGGGAGAGGAAAGGGAGGTTGATGCAGGGCTGGCTACCCTTATGTGGATTTATTCCCAAATAAATAAGCCTTGTTATGCTCCATTCCGGGCTGTTGTGGAACTCTGTATGCCTACAGGAGTGATCTGAAGGAGCCGATGACTCAGGTGTCAATGAGATGCTTTTATTGGCTTAAGGTACCAGAAATGTGAGATAATGTGTGTGTGTGTGTGTGTGTGTGTGTGTGTGTGTGTGTGGACTAGCATTCATAAGCGAACTTGTAAACTGCAGCCCCTTTCATTTACAGTTGATAGTGTATACCACCTCAGTAGTTTCAATCTGAGATTCAGCACTTCTGTCTCCAGAATTGAAAAACTGCTCATCCATGGTTTCTTTTATGTTTGACATACTTTGACTAAGCTCTCAATGTTTTCAGAATTATGTTAAAAAAATACAAGGTTGAACTATGTTTTAAATTTTGTTTACATTTAATTTGAGAAAGAGAAAAAGATTTAAAAACAAAGGGTGTTCTTGAAAATGTTGTGATTCTTAGTGAGAAGTAACAAGCCTGGGATTCCTCACATGTATCTCCCCCACTTTGTTCATTTGCCTGTGTCCTCTCTCCCTGCTTCTTTCATGCTTAGAGACTGGGGGCAGTGCTTCCTCTTTGTAACTTAGCAAGCGGCTCTGTTGTTATTTTGCCTTCTACTGGCATACCTGATTATTTCCCATTAGTTGTAAAAGGCCCTATGTATATCTTCTCTTCAGATCAGAAGAAATTTATTTGTTTTCAGGAAACAGCCATGAAACTACTTTTCCCTGTCTAGTTCTCAGGTAGTTACTCTATGCTCAGTAATAGTTACAGCAATAGAAAAATGGAGCAGAAACTTACTTTCTAAGAGTGTTATGTGTGCAAATGTTTTGCCTGCACGAATATATATTGTGTGCAGTGCCTGTGGAGGCCAGAAGAGGTCATCAGATCCTCCACAAGTAGAGTTAACAGATGGTTGTAAGTTGCCATGTGGATGCTGTGAGTCATGATTGTGTCCTCTGCAAGAACAGCAAATAATCTTTACTGCTGAGCCATCTTTCCAGACCCTAGAGTCTTTTCTTCCCCCCAAGACAGGGTTTCTCTGTGTAACAGTCCTGGCTGTCCTGGAACTAGCTCTTATAGACCAGGCTGGCCTTGAACTCACAGAGATCTGCCTGCCTCTGCCCCCGAAGTGCTGGGATTAAAGGTGTGCCAACCACTGCCCGGCAACCCTAAAGTCTTAAATTCTAGAAGCCTTAATTGTAAAGAACATTTTATAAAAATCTGAGCAAAGGTGGAGGTTAGCTTTATAATCTAAATTGATATTCTTTTCATTCTTGAATATTTTATTCAGGGAATAAATTTTATTTTATAATATGTATTTATTTATGCTATAGTTCTTACTCTTAAGTTGAAAAATAGTATTTGCACATGAGAGTAAAACCAAATCAACTAAAAATAAATATGCTATACTAATCCTCGTCTTACCTCCCTGTCCCATCAGCCTTCTCTTCATGGCTGTCGTTTTGTAGTTTAGTTATGCTCTCAGAAACAAAAGAACATTTATCAGAGTCATGTGGGCAGTTTTGTCTATAATTTTACAAATTGGTACTTAGGTTGTTTCCTAATATCTCCTCTCTCTGTCTCTTTCTCTCCCTCCTGCCTTCCCTCCCTTCCTCCCGCCTTTCTTCCCTTCTTCCTTGCTTTCTTTTTTTATAAATAGGTGAGTCTTTGATATGTACATTGAGTTTTTAGTCAGCTATTTGCATAGTCCTTTTTAAGTAATTGTCCAGTCCTCTCCATTGCAATTTTCAGCTTTCTGCTTTTAGAAGTGTCACAAGTTGAACAAGTCAAATGAACATTGACAGATTACTTATAGTTAAAAAGTAAAACATACTTAACAGAAAATGTATTTAAATGTTTGAACTTCCCAGAGCATAGTAGGCTTTTTCAGTATGTATTTGTTGACGGCTGTAGGAGTCATCCCTAGCATCTTTAGCCACCAGCAGACTGCACACTATTATGGTCCATCCTGTGAGAGTCTGTTGTAGAGTAGCGCTATAGTTTATGTGGTCTGTGGATGTGGAGTATGTTGCTTGCACAGCTATGGAACTGCATTCCCATTGGGAAGCAGCATGTTACTAAACTGTGTTCAACTTGTGGTGCTGTGGGTAAAGCAAGGCAGGAATCAGAACCTATGCTATTGACTGTGGAAAGCCGACAGGTCAATGAGGTGGTATGTGTGCTCCTCCGATGGCAAATGACTATGAGGGGATTGATGAGAATCTAGTGTGGAACTTTGAACTGCTTAGTAAAGTAGTGAAATTGCACACATATGTTGCAAATAATGCTTCACACATGTGTCAGTTTTTAAAATGCTGACAGTTGTCAGAAAGTATAGAAAATGAACTCTTAATAAAACTTGTTAAGAAACTCGTAGGAATAGTCTTGTAAGAAACATGGAAATTCTTTTAAGAAGTTTGTTTTTGACTAGGATTATAATTCAATGGTAGAGTGTTGGCATCACATTTCCAAGGCCTGCTTTTAATATCCAGCACAAAAAATAATGAAACAGAAATCTGCAATACTGAGAGCCCTTGGTATCCATGAGTGATTACATTAATATGCAGCTGTTGATTCATCTTTAATTAGTTTATAGATTTCTGCAGTCTCTAAAGTCCTATGGAGAAGTTTTGGAATTTGACAGACTGATCCCTAGGATGATTTTTAAAGAAGAAACAGTGACACCTAGAAAGTTTAGTAGTAATGCTACCATATAAGATACTAAACTACACAGGCTTTAAAAATGACCTTCGTTCATTTGGAGAGTGGGCTGTGTTTGCCACTGTGCTCTCGTGAAGGAAGCCCAGAGGACAGCTTGTGGGAGTCGGCTCTCTTTCCACCACAGTGTTCCTGAGGATTGAACTAAGACATTAGGCTTCCAAAGGCTTTTACCCACTGACTGGTTTGCTGGCTCCAAACTGTACTTCTAAAAAATCATCTAAAAAATCATATAAGTTTGTATATGAGCCTATAGGAAGAGTAGATGAGAAACTATTTCCACAGATGTCTGTCTGTATGTCTGGACTCCATATGCGTGCAGTACAGGAGACCAGCGATGGCATTGACTTCCCAGGAATTGTAGTATACATGGCTGTGAGATGCCAGCTGGTCCTTTGGAATTGTACTTGGGTCCTCTGAAAAAGTAGCCAGTATTAATTGCTGGGCCATTTTTTCAGTTTCAGAGTAGTTGTTTTTGAAATAAGACTATCATACTAGTGTAGAACCTCAATTATAGTTATTACCCCATGGTACTATGAAAATTAGTTAAATATTAAGAAATTAGATGTATATTCCTATTCCTTTCTACATAATTACAAGTATGAGTTAAGTGTAAAAGGTGAGAAACCATTTCAGAAACAAAGATGTGCTTAATTGGGAAATGCTTGCTAAGCAGAAGTTTGACCAGTTAAGTGTATGTATGTTAATAAGGAATGTAAAATAGGAATTGGAAATAATGACAAAATCAGGATAAGTAATAAAATAAACTGTGTCATTTATATTGTGTCTTTCTTACAGATCTAAACATCTACAGGTGCTGTTATCTATTGGGGATTGGATTCGTCTTGTCATTTAGCAGTTGTGTCAAATGTAAAAAGTGGGTTTGGAGCAGGAAGAATGACTCTCTCTCTCTCTCTCTCTCTCTCTCTTTCTCTCTCTCTCTCTCTTTCTCTCTCTCTCTCTCTTCCTAAATTATATGTATGTATGTGGGGATGTGTGCACGTGAGAGCACCCATTCTTGGGTGTCAGAGAGTGTGCTCAATCTGTTGGAGTTGCAGGCAGATTTAATACTCCTGACGTGGGTGCTAATAGACTGCACTCTGGTCTTCTGTATATGGTTTAAGAGCTGAGCTACATCTCTAGCCCCAAATGTGATTACTTTAATGAAGAAACTAAAATAGCTTCAGCAAAATAAGGCCATTTGGCTGCTAATGGTGGAGAGTAAAATAGGCATTTATATTTTGGGGTTCGTTTCATTTTAAATAGCCATTTGTAACTGTAGGGTATGCTTTTCAGTTTGTAGCTTGGTTTTTCAGCCAGTTCTCCTGAGCACTATCTGGCTTTCTTTTTGTAAGTACTTTGGGCTAGACATGTTAGGTGTTTTCTCCACTTTGTGTATGAGAAACTTTCAGAAAAATAGCTTTCACAAGATGGTATACAGTTCTTAGTACTTGCAGACTGGTGGTGCTAATGGTGGCTTCATTTACAGTGCTTGGGGAATGAGGTCACTTGCCTTTTTTTGTCTAGATTTATGAATTTAAAATGAAAATCATAGGGGTATAAACTTGCCTTTGAAAGTCCAAACAAAATCTGGATAGTAATATTTGTAATTACTTGGAGAAGGACTGTCTGTACTCTAGAGGTGGCAGAGCCTGGGAGAATGGAGTCTCCTACAATAGCAACTTTGTTCAGAGCCTCGGACAGTTTATACTTTGAAGGTGAAAAGAGTTCCCTGAGGAAACTGTACTATATTGTGGCAAAAACATATTTTTCCGTAGACACACACACACAATAGTTGTAACGAGTAATCCGTAGTAAACTCTCTCCTGTCTACCACACCTGGGAGGAATATGAAAACACACCTTAAAGCAATTCTGTCTTTGAAGAAAATGAGGTCACAAGACTCTTGTTTTCTTGGCGTGTTCTCGCAACTGCTCAGAATTCCCCTCACATGACTCCATTCTTGGACCATGTTCTGACAAAGGGTTTTCTTGTTTGTTTGTTTGTTTTTTATAATTTATTTAACTTTATTTTATGTACATTGGTGTGAAGGTGTCAGATCTTGTGGAACTGCATTTTCAGACAGTTGTGAGCTGCCCTGTGGGTGCTAGGAATTGAACCCAGGTCCTCTGGAAGAGCAGTCAGTGCTCTTAACCGCTGAGCCATCTCTCCAGCCCCAGTTTTCTTGTTTTAAAGCTAATTTTTTATTATTTTATTTAGATTACGCTAGGGGGGCTTTTGTTCCTTAGGGGGATGTACTCTATAGTCTGGGAACACTCCTCTTAGAAAAGAGAATATTTGCACAATTTCAAGAGTGTTCAACACAGTGTGATTCCTAGCTGCTGTTGCTGTAGGACCTTAGGTTTCTTCCAGAAACAAACTGAGGAGTCAGGGGTGAGAGTCTCTTATGGAAAGTTTATGTATTACTGGCTTTGTGGCAGACTATATTTAAGCATTAGCTTTCCTAAATTCATAACATTAGTTTTAGGTGGTTTAGTAAGCTTTTATATGATGTATATTCTACTGATTCGAGTTATGCAATGTGGTCCACAGTAAACTATTCATTTTCTCAATTATTTTTCATTATCCTCAAGTTAGTATTTCAGGGCAGATATCATGTTAAGCACAGTACAGTTTTGGGGATAGTGGGATGGGGTGGCTACACGGATCACATCCAGGACCTGCTACCACTGAGTCTGAAGTAACTTTATGTATAAACGTTATCATATATATGTCAATGCTTAATGGTTTGATTTTGGAAACAGCTGTTTCTTGAACTTAAATTATTTTTTTTCAACAGGAGAATCTTATGTATGTGGCTGATCCAGAATCTTTTGAAGTAAATACAAAAGATATGGATAGTACATTGAGTCGAGCATCTAGAGCAATAAAAAAGACTTCAAAAAAGGTGAGTGGTGAAATTCTGGACTTACTTCTAAAATGTGTGTTTAACATTAAGTTAAGCTAATATTGACTTCAACACCAATAAAAGAGTATTCTAGAGCTGTTGTCAACTCTCAAGCTCTGTCTCTGTGACCCAAAGGGGCTGGGCACTGAGACACTGATGATACTGGTTCAGGGGGATGGCAGAGGCTTGTGGTTAGTCAGTCTGCCTTGCTTGGTGGTTCTATGCCAGAACATAAAAGAAAGTAAAAGTTAGAAAGTACCTGATCATATATCAGGGGTTGCCTTGTAGCAGGCTTGCTTTTGGGCTACCAACTAGCTCCCAAATAAAGACACAGACTTATTAGCAGTTATGGATGCTAAGCCTTAGCTTATATTTGTTCCACTGCGCTCTATCTTATGCTTGTCCCACTAGCTCTTACAACTTATTTACCTGTTTCTCTTCATCTACATTCTGTATGACCTATTCTGTGTCTGTTTGACAGCTGGGCATCTCCCTCTCTTTCTCCCTCATTCTCTCCTCTCTTTTCTCTCTAGATTCCGCCTCCTATGTATTCTTTCTGCCTCCCAGCACTGCCTATTCCTCTACTGCCTAGCTATTGGCCTTTTAGCTTTTTATTAGACCAGTCGACTGCCTTACGCAGATTTGTAAAATAGCAACACATCTTTACATAATTGAGCAGATATATCATAAAACAAATGTAACACAGATTTGCACACTTAAAGTAATTCCTCAGCATTGCCCTGTGACCTGCTGTGTGCACGTGCAGACACACACGTATGTACACACTCAACAGTCTACAACAGAACTGCTCTACAGTCCTGGGAGGTGATTCACAGATTTGCTATTATAAAGTTCAGTGGCATCTTTGTCACAGTATTAGAACTTGCTGTGGCATCTTGATATAGTGGCTATTGCATGAATCAGACTGGAGTTGATAAGTAGTGTTGATGTTTTAGATAGAAATGTGTTCATTCATCTTAAGTAATGCCATGAATAGTTTTTAGCCAGAGCATATGACTGAGTCAGAAAACAAGATCTATTTGTGTTTTCAGCTTACATTGGGATGGGGCTTTTTTTTTTTTTTTTTTTTTTTTTTTTTTGGTTTTTCGAGACAGGGTTTCTCTGTGGCTTTGGAGCCTGTCCTGGAGCTAGCTCTTGTAGACCAGGCTGGTCTCGAACTCACAGAGATCCGCCTGCCTCTGCCTCCCGAGTGCTGGGATTAAAGGCGTGCGCCACCACCGCCCGGCCGGGATGGGGCTTTTAAACTGTAGAAATTACCTGGGTGTGCTTGTGCATGCCTTTAAGTGAAACATGTGGGAGGAAGAGGCAGATGGGTTTCTGAGTTCAGGACTGCCTGGGTTATGAAGATAGCGTGCTCCTCCCTCCGCCCCCCCCCCCCCAAAAAAAAAAAGTAGAAGTAGGGTTTCAGAGAGCCAAGGAACATTTGAAATCTGTCTTAGGGTTTCTGTTGCTGTGAAGAGACACCATGACCACAACAACTTTTATAAAGGGAAGCATCTAATTGGGACTTGCTTACAGTTTCAGAAGTTAGTCCATTATCATCATGGTGGGAAGCAAGGCAGCATTCAGGAAGACATGGTGTTGGAGACATCTTGAGCCACAGGCAGCGGGAAGTGAACTGTGCCCATACTGGGTCTAGCTTGAGCACCTGAGACCTCAAGGCCCACCCCTGCAGTGACACTCTTCCTCCTAATAGTGCCACTCTAAGCCAGCCATTCAAACACCTAGGTCTATGGGGACCATTCCTGTTCAAACCACTACATGGCCTTATATAGTTTTCTGCTTTATTTACAAGGTTTGTTTCCCTTTGAAAGGGAAACTGCACTACTTTTATATATGCTCTTCCTTGACACATGTAACATAGTAGGTAAACTAGTTAGATCATGATTCAGAGGAATTCCTTCCCTATCAGTAAACAAATTGGGTTCAAGTGGTTTTGTAATGCACAACTACACTATGACAAGATAAGAGATGGGTCTTAGCTGAGGATGGAACTTAGTGATGAGTGGTTGGTTTGTTTTGTTTTATCACACAGAAATCCTGAGTCCAATCCCAGCACTACAAAAAGAAATGGAAAACAAACAATCCAACAAAACCCTAAATTTCCTGTGTCTCAGGCTAGCTGTTTCCTTCTGCTTCTCTCTCTTTTCCATTGGATTTCAGTGTTCCAAGTGCAAGAGGGAATAGGCTGGAGCATATTTGCTTTCCCACTGCTCTGCCAAAGGAATTTTAACACATCCTATTTGTGAAAATATGTTTGTGGTTTTAGTTGTGTGTGTGTGTGTGTGTGTAGAGAAATTTTTGTGGACCATCTTAAATTTGTCTAGTTAATTGATGTTAACTCTTTTTAAACTTCAGGTTACAAGAGCGTTCTCTTTTTCCAAAACTCCCAAGAGAGCTCTGCGGATGGCTCTCTCATCGTCCCATAGCTCTGAGGGAAGGAGTCCTCCCAGTAGTGGCAAACTCGCCGTGAGCCGTCTGTCCAGCACATCCTCCTTAGCCGTAAGTGTTAGTTCAGTAAGCTAAGGACTCACTCAGGGGTAGGGAGGTAATGGACTTTGTTTTTACTTATTAAAGCAACTGAAAAGGGCCTTTTTCGTTTTTTCCTCCAGCAGGATCTGTGTAGCCTTGGCTCTCAGAACTACTGTGTAGGCCAGGCTACACAGAAACCACTTGTCTCTGCCTCTCACATACTGGGCCGGTGCCTTTACACCCAGCTAAGATCCTGCTTTTAGTGAGTTAGATGCATACCTACTATGTAGTTTATTGGATGTGAAATGTTACTGGAATTGAGACATTCTAATTTTCATAAGTAAAGAAGCATGCTTTGGTCTGGCTTATCACTTTATTAATATAAACATTATGTTTCTATTTGAGAAGTGCCAGTAACATTGGACTAAGGTTTGTTTCTTTTCACTTGGCTTGATGAGTAGGATGTACCCTTTACAACTAAGGGTTCTGTGGACTCTAAAATACTAAGTGTGCCCAAGCAGTCTGCCTTCAGGGTGTTAGAATGTTAGTGAAGACATTATAACAGTGTCACATCACCAAAGTACGCAAGTGTTCTCATTAGATTATCATTAACCCAGATACTAAGGGTAAGGGAATCAAGTGGCTGTCGGGTCTTAGCTATACATCACTTAGCAAGCTTCTGAGTTTTTATGAACAAGAGGTCAATAATACATCAGAGAACTGAATTATATATAAAATCGCATATGTATGTCAGTGTGGGTGACAGTTAAGTGCGTGAACTCTGAAAACCCAAGTTTTCAAAACCTTGTTTTGCTGTTTACCTACTGTAAAGATCAGTTTCACTTTCACTGTAAAACAAATCTAAAGTAACGGTGAGGGTGAAATTAATGTATGCCAAAAGCTTAGTATCTGGCATACTGGATGCTTTAGTATTGATGAGTAGTTAGTTTTGTGTCATAAAACTAATGCAGGTAAGGAACATAATAGTAAAGTTATTTTTTTAAAAGATAGTTAATGTCTTTAATGATTCAGAGTTATAGCAAAAACCGAGTGTATTTACAAGTACATGCAAAGTCGGGCTGAAGATGTAGTTCATTTGATAGTGTTTGTCTCATGTGCACAAGGTTTGGGTTCAATCCTCAGCACTGTGCTAACCAGACATATATCTATATAACCTCAACATGCAGTGGAGTAGAGATAGGACCAGAAATTGAAGATCAACCTTGGCTATTGAGCTCTGTAACAAGTTTGAAACCAGCTTGCCCTATGTGAGGCCCTATCTTTAACAAATACAAATTTCTTTTAAAAATAAAATGAAAATAATATACATGTGCAAAATTATAAACACAATGCAAATAAGTATTTGTTAGATTATAATTTTTTTTCTTCTTTTTGAGACAGAGTTTCTCTGTAGCTTTGGAACCTCTCCTGGAATTAGCTCTTGTAAATAAGGCTGGCCTTGAACTCACAGAGATCTGCCTGCCTCTGCCTCCCGAGTGCTGGGATTAAAGGCTTGCACCACCACTGCCCAGCAGGTTTTATATTTTTTTAAGTCCAAAGCTTTATGTTTTTTTTTCATTATAGCCATTGTAAATATTGTTGCCTTTAAATATTGGTAAATGGGTTGTATTGTTTTTAGAAGAATTGTAGAAAATTTATTTGTAGTAATATTTTATATAGACTGTATCTTTAAGAATTCTATGCTCTCTCCTCAGTTGTTTATTTCTGTTGTAACAGATTGCCAGTTCTGTTTCCACAAGCACTGCAGTTGGATTGAGCATGGTTGTGTCTGGCACCCAGACCCCTCTGATGGGCACGTGCAGTCTTACTGGTTCCCATCTGCAGCACTCTACCTCCTGTTCTAGTTTTTTCAAAATTACTGAAGGAAGTAACTGATTTTTTTAAAAAACTTTTTCAAAAAAAAAAAAAAAACCGTTCTTCTGAAGTCACCTTTGACATTTGTGAAGAATTAGGAGCTATGCGCCAATGGAAATAAACCTTGTGGAGTTTAATGTGAGCTTATTGGCTATTTGAAATTTATATTTGTGGAAAAAAAAGAAAACATTCTCCATTGAATCACTTTATGTGGGTTGGGACTTTTGAATTTTCAGCTTTATTATTGCCTTGAATTTATAGTAAATTAGATTAACTAGTTTTTGCATATTGCCAAATAAAAGATGTTTTTACAGAAGAATTTATTAAGTTCATAATAAGCAGGTTCCATTAAAAAGTTTCTTTCTTAGGAAAATAATCATCTAAAGGAGAGTGTTATAATATGTAGATTTTTAAAAATGGTTTTTATATAGTAAATCATAAAAGTTCTAGCAGAGGAGGTCCCAGAGTTTAATTGTTGAGGGCACCAGATTTCATCAGTTGAATGATAGTTCTTATTAATGTTGCTCTCTGAACTATTGATTTTACTCCTTTTTGCATGAAAATGTGGAACCAGTTATCTTACAGACTCTGGGTTTAGATATTGGTAGTTACCCATATGCATTTTTTAAAAAGTAGACTTTTAGTTTGATTATACCTACTTGGGTTTTATAACCTCCTGTATGTTTTTCTGATTATAGTTTAAGATTCTGATGATGAATAACTTTGACCTTTGAAAGAATAAGTTTCTATTCCTTAGAAATTTGATAAGTGCTGTTGTCCTGTTCAATTTCATGTGGAGTAAAATGCACATAAAAATACACACATATACACACAGGAGTTGTGCATATGGCACAGAAATCTGTGAGGATAGATGACTTTTCCATGATGTGAGTTTTTTACTCTTCCTAATTTTGCTTTAAGAATTAAGAGGGGCCTGGAGAGAGTGCTCAGGAATTAAGAACATCTGTTCTTTCAGAGGACCCAAGTTTGGTTCCCAGGGACCCACATTAGGCAGTTCACAGCACACACCTACACACTTTTAAAATAAGAATCAAGAGAACCAGTTAGATGGCCCAGCAGGCAAAGTGTTTCCTGCCAAGACTGAAGACCCAGGTCCAGTCCCTGGAAGGAGTGAGCCGGGGCTCCTGAAAGTTGTCCTCTGTTCAGCACACAGGCGCCTCACCTGTTTGTCTTGTAACTGACTTACAAAAAGTATCACGTACAGCCTGTAGCTCTTAACCATGAGTGCCTCCCGGAGAAGATACCAGTGCTCTTAATTACTAAGTTGGGTAAATTGGTCATCTAGCTTTTGTTTCAGAATGCTAAACTAGTTTTAATTGTGTGTTATTCCTGCTCCATTACTCTGATCTTGCATTTTGTTTTTAGAGCGTTTGGAACTGTGTCTGGATTGTCATGGTGATTAGTAGAGGGAGGGTCAGAATGGTAGGCATGGCATTGAGCTCTGCCACAAGTTTTGAGAAGAAAAAAATTGAAGTTTATTTGTCATGTCTTTCACAGGGTATTCCATCTCCCTCCCTTGTCAGCCTCCCTTCTTTCTTTGAACGGAGAAGTCATACATTAAGTAGATCTACAACTCACTTGATATGAAACTTAATCCACGGGACCTCATACTTCATTCAATAAGATGCTGACGTAAATGGTACTTCTAATTAGCACTTGGTGAAAGTCTAAGCAACACTAACCAATGCCATTTTATGTTCTTGAAAAACTACTTTTCTTACATTTTTCAAGATAATCCATGTAAAAAAAATACTGATTTCGATGTAATTTATCTGTTTGACTCTCACATCCAAAGACCCGTAACTTAAGTTATTCATGATAATCAGTAGCTTTGTAACCTAATAGAGTAAGCTTTCTTGGATGTAAAATACTACTGTCTATTTGTATAGTTTCTTGAATGAATTTTTGGAAGTACATATTTGTGTATCGCGATTTCTGCAGAGAATAAATGGCAATGCATTACTGAGTAAAAACCTCTGGGTTACTTCTGGGAGCTTATTCACGTGTATTGTTTGATTGCTTAACTGCTCTTTTGCAGTTGGTTTTCTTATAAAATATCTAGCACATGAATTTTGAAAGATATACCAGTTCTAACTGTGTAATTAAGATTGAAAATATTTTGAAAATTGAGGTAAGGACAGAAAGATTGCAAAACATTGTATATGCTGCAAAGACGGATATTAGTATGTACTTTTGTTTCAGAGGCTTTATTTTTATTTTTGTTCTAGCCACCATCAAATCTTTCTTTAGTATTGACCACTGTATTGAACTTTATTTCAAAGGAGAAGAGCATGGGGAACTGTTAAGACCTGCTTCTATTTCCTGTATAGTCGTTCTGAAGTTGCCACCTGTCTTGCTAGTCTGCGGTGAAGTGCATAGATATAATGCGTGGTGAACTTTGACTGTCGTCCTGTCATGAAATGTAAGATTGGAAATTCAATGTCAAGTATTTGGTAAATCTGCCATTATCTTCTATTGTAGTATTATAATACAGAATAGTCAATAATACAGAATGATCAGGTTCCTATGGCCAAGTGTATTATTTCCTATATGTTCAAGGGGTATTGTAAGTCTCCTTGTTACTTAATTTTCAATAATCTTTGCTCATAGTTTAATTGATGATGGACTTTTTTTGTGCCATGTGTGTGCACTTCACAGGTTAGTATATGACATTTTTTTGTTATTTTAAAAGCAGTTATTAGCAAAAACTTTGTAAATAAATAGCTTAAAACACAAGCATCTTTTAGTGTTCTGTTATAATTTCTTCAGAGAAATTTTCATGGACAAACCTTCTCTAGACGATTTTGTATTTAGCTTATTCTCATATGTTTCACTAATGTTTCTGAGTATTTGTTTACTGGGCTGTCTGTAGGATGGGGGTGAATATCCTGTAGTTGTAAAATTTTGTGTTTAAGTATATGTATCAAATTTTTTTTTCCTGGGAGAAAGCACATAACCTTTATTGTTTTTGGCAGTGGTGGCATTGGCCTGACCCCAAAACTTAAATTTTTCAAAGAGGAGAAATAACAGAAGTTATGAAGTGGGAAAACTACTGGCAAATAGTTAACTTTGACTTAAAGCACCTGTGTCTAGGGTGTGTCTAGCTGTTGGCTGTAGAGCATTGACATGTTCCCTGTTAGATAAAGGCAGGTTGTGTATGTACTTAGTGCATTAGGATTCTGAATCATGCAGAATTATCAGCAACTTTTTTTATTGAGAAAGTAACTGTTTTATTATTTGGTTTTGTCTTCTTAATCAGTCTAAGCTGTATTTCTGACAGTGATTCTCTCAGTCTCTGGGAGCTCACACATGTATCCTACAACCCATAGCACTTAGATAAGAGGCTATCCCTCAGGCAGCTTTCGTGGTGGTCCCATCTTTATTCCTAGCTTCTGCTGAGATGGGCAAGAACATATTTAGTTTCTTCACAGATCTCAGAAGGCTTTAGAAGAGCCCTATCTTATTATTATATTAGATTATATTAAAATTTTCCAGAAATACAGTGACATATTAATCCAGCTCTGAGTCAGAGCCTGAATCAGGGAACTGACAGACAAAGGAGGACATTGTTTCTAAAAATCCCAACAGGCTGTTAGGCTCTGTGCCTTTAAAACAGCTGTTATCTCAAGCCCAGCCTGACCCTGAACATACTTGGTGGCTTAGGCTGATCTGCTTGTACTTTGAAGCACTGAGATTACATGTGTGTGCCAAGACACCTTGTTTATGTGGCGCTGGGCATAACTACAAGGCTTTGCGTATGCCAGGCATACACTGTGTACCTCAACTTTCAGGATCAGTGGGTACTTGAACCTAGCTGTAAGTCAAGGCTAAGGAGACTCAAACATTCTCAGGGTACAGACTTGGCAAAGGCCATTAGCCTTTATTTAAAAACTCAAGACTAATTCTGCAGAAGATAGAAAAGCTGTGGTTGACAGCGAAGATGAAAGGACAATCAGAATTTAGGAGTCCAGTGTCTTCAGCATGTCCTCATTCTAACTTAGAGTGTCCCATTCTTTGAGTCAGTAACCTCCCTCTTCTCATATCCACCCCATAGCCTTGAAAATCCAACCTGCGTGCCAGTCCAGCTACTTGGGGTAGGGTCCTGTTTTTGGATTGCTTAGCATTTTCTTTGGGGCACACCTAGATTCTTTGAGGTCTTTTATGCAGCTCACGAGTTGTGGATTAGAACCCTTCAGCTTGGTCAGTTCTCTTGCCGCTTTTATTCAGTGACACTGGACATGACTGACCATGTCACTCTTTGGTCCACAAGCTCCGTTACTGCGTCGCTTAGCTCCTTGCTTCTGTAAGTGGTTGGGAGAATCCAGTGCTGACAAGGAGCACATCACAGTACACACTAGCAAAGCTACTAGAAAGTGAGTCACAGATGCCCCTAAATCCATCAGAGAGCCAGCCAGCTCCAAAGCCTAGCACCACTTCTTCCTTACAATTCTGTTTCTGTGGAAATGTTAGTGCTACTGAAATCTTAGACTGGAGTTCTTCAGAAGCAGAACTATTATATAGTTTAGTTACATAAAATACTCTGATAGGAATTAGCTCTCTTGATTTTGGAGGCTGGTAGTGTCATTTAGTCCAAGCCTGAAGGTATCAGAACCAGGAGAGCCAGTGATTATTGGATTGAGTCCAGATGTGTCCAGGTGCAAGAGCCAATGGGTACCCCAGACTACACATGGCACATTGGCGCTTCCTCTGGTGTTCTCTAGTTAGGCTTTGAGTGGGCTGGTCTGATGTTCTCCCATACTTCTTTACCCAATTATTAATTCTGCTGCTAATATCTTCCAGAAATATCTGAATCGACACACCCCAAAATAATGCTTAACCATCTATCTGTGTATCCCTTAATCCAGTTGAGTTAGCACATGAAATTAACCACTACACTGACATTCCAAGGCGGTTTGTGAAAGGTGGTTCGGTCTCCTCCAGAGCACACATTGGTTGACAGCAAATCTCCTAAAGGCAACGTCCCTTACTACCTGGTTAGGTGAAGGCGGCGTCCCTTACTACCTGGGTAGGTGAAGGCGGCATCCCTTACTACCTGGGTAGGTGAAGGCGGTGTCCCTTACTACCTGGGTAGGTAGACAACTTTCTGCACCATTGTTCCTTTCTGCTCAGCAATCCTTTCCTCAAATGGTGTCTTCCTATTTACAAGGTAATAAAAGCAGCAGGGGAAACCGGACTACACCTTTGCTTTGGCATCAGGAATCTCAGTAAGGTATCCACGTTGATCACGTCCACCAGGACAGTTCACTAAGTTTCTTGCCACTGTATGAAAGGACCCCTTTCTGCCTTGTTCCCAGCAGCTCGCCTCATTTCTTCCAGAGTTTCTCAGCACACACTGGACATGTGTGTTTCTCCCAGTCATTTCTCTGCAGGATATGGCCCTTTCTGATATGCCGTGATCCTTACTTCTGAGTTTCCAGTGATAGAATCACTTGCACCCTTTTGTTGCTTTTGCTGAGATGGATGGCTTTGAATGCTCTATGAACTCATCTTCCTGCTTCTGCTTTGTAATTGCTAGGTAGGATTAAGGTACACATCATTACTCCTGGCAGCATCTATATTTCTAACAAGTTTTTTTTTTTCCCCAGCACAATGTTGAGTTCCTTTTAGTATACTTTGTTTCATTTTCGTTGTATTTAATTTTTAATGCATGGGTATTTTGTCTAAATGTATGTGTGCACACCAGCATAATTGCCTGGTGTACATGGATTTGGAGTTACAGATAATTGTGAGCTGCCACCTGGGTGCTGGGCGTTGAACCTGGATCTTCTGGAGCAGCCAGTGCTCTAACCACTGAACCATCCTCTTTTGCCCCTCTTATTTAGCTTTTGTTTCTTTCGTATGAAAACTTTTTCATACAAGTATGTATTGGACGTTGAACAATTTCCCCATACACTCTTACTCTTCCCTCTCATTCCTATTAAACTGACGGGAGTTTTTATATTATGGTTTACAACATGGTATTCTGAAATCTGTTATGGAATGAATTAATCAAGCAGTTAGCATATATATTACCTCACATAGCCAACTATAAACTTCTAAATAATTCATTATCTTCTCACTAGCCAATTCCCTAGCTATTTCTGCTTTTTGTTGTTTGCTTATTTACTGAAACAGGATCTCCTATAACTCAGTATAGCCACAGATTTCTGAGGCTCTATCACCACCTCCCAAGTGCTGGGCTTGCAAGCATGTGCTCACAATGTATGCTTTAAAGTGCTTGTTACAGAACCATAACTGACACTAAAGTCCGTATTTGTTTCCTGCTGGTGACACATTAAAATGTAGTGACTTAATTACAAATATGAACTGATGGCGGATCTTGAGTGTCTGGCCAGCCATCAGGCCTTTTATCTCCCAAATGAAACACCCCTCCTCCACAAGTTTCCTTAGTTTGGAGATGAGAAGTGCAGTACCGGTCTGTCCCCAGGTCGGTGGGGCTCTAGGACAGACCCTGTCCTCAGTTTTCCCGTCTCAGAGGCTATGAGTGTCGCCCCAGTCTGTACTCCATCCATCAT
The DNA here is from genome assembly GCF_903992535.2 of Arvicola amphibius. Classification (NCBI taxonomy): domain Eukaryota; kingdom Metazoa; phylum Chordata; class Mammalia; order Rodentia; family Cricetidae; genus Arvicola; species Arvicola amphibius. The sequence continues at coordinate 47,745,672 of NC_052057.2, forward strand.
GCCGTTTCCTCCTGAAGGAACACGTGTGATCACATCGAACGTTCCCCCCTGGATGTTCCTGGAGCATTGCAGCCTGAGAGTCACAGCTCAGTCACTTCTACAAAGCCCCGTTTCCATCTAACATTCAGATTCCTGGGCTTTGGGACTGTGGCCCTGACAGCTGATGGAGTCTGTGTCAGCATTAGTAATTCAGAGCTTTGTTCATATAGTAGTAGTTGTGAAAAGCAGTAAAGAATTTGAAAACCTCTGCTCTGTTGTTTTTGCTATGTTTTTTTTATTGGCTAACACATTACATATCCAAACCTGAAGTCATTATGGGAAGGCCTCCAGGTTTTAGATAATGTGAGCAAATTGGAACTTGTTACTTGGTGGGAACTCTTAACTTTCATGACCTGGCTTTAGGAAAAGAGAAGTTGCTGGCATTAGAGATGGACAACATCCCCATAAACACTAAGGAGAAGGAATCTGCCTTTAAAGGGTTCACCAGGCCCCCACGGTTCAGTGGTGGATTCCGGCTAACGTTTCACGACAAATTAAAGCCCATCTTGCCTGGCGTGTGAAGCCCTAGGTTCAATTCCTGACAGCTCACACAACTCATACAAATTCTTTTTTAAAAATATTTATTATGTATATAATATTCTGTCTGCGTGTATGCCTGAAGGCCAGAAGAGGGCACCAGACCTCATTACAGATGGTTGTGAGACACCATGTGGTTGCTGGGAATTGAACTCAGGACCTTTGGAAGAGCAGGCAATGCTCTTAACTGCTGAGCCATCTCTCCAGCCCCTCATACAAATTCTTAGAAACATGGAATTTATGAATTCTGCAGAGTTTTGAGCATCTAAAAGGCTAATCTTGTGTGAGAATTCATACAGAATTTCAAAATAAAATATTAGCAAATGAAATTTTGTATTATATGAGTTACATATGACCAAACTGGGTTTCTGTATTACATGTGAGGTTACTTAATTTTAGATAGTTCATCAGCACACTTTCACAAAGGGATCTTAATCTATCTAAACAGAAAAATATGTGGTATGTGCAGTGTGCATCAAACCAGGAGAAAAAAAATTAATCATAGTTAATTGACTTGGAAAGTTTTGTTTTTTTTTTTGGTTTTTTTTTTTTTTTTTTTTTTTTTTGGTTTTTTTCAAGACAGGGTTTCCCTGTAGTTTCTAGAGCCTGTCCTGGAACTAGTTCTTGTTTACCAGGCTGGTCTCGAACTCACAGAGATCCGCCTGCCTCTGCCTCCCCAGTGCTGGGATTAAAGGCGTGCACCACCACCGCCCGGCCCTACTTTGAAAGTTTTTAGCTATGTTAATATAAGAATATTAAATAATTATTAACAAAAAGGACTGTGGAAATGGCTCAATTGGTAAAGTGCTTTTCTGCAACTCAGAGACCTGTGTTTGGATCCCTAGCACTCACATAAAAACCGAAGCTTGGTGGTGCACACCTCTAATTCTGGGGAGGAGGCAGGCACACCATTGAAGCTTACTGCCTAGCTGGCCTAACCAAATTGGTAGGTCCAGAAATGAAGGAACTTGTATCAAAGGTTAAGGTAGAGAACAGTTGAAGATGAAGACCTCTGCCTTCACACATACACACATACACATGTGAAACAAAGCCGAAAGGGTAAACAGACTGGAAAATACACGCAGCACCTGTGATAACAGCTTAATGAATTTAATCCAGAAAAGCATTGTAATATCAAGATGTAATTATCAAGATCAATGGGCAAGTTATTACCAGCAATTCGCCATGAATGAGCAGTGAACATGGGAAAAGCTGCTTACAGTGATGTGATGCTACTTCTGGAATCCAGTGTTCAGATGACATGCCACTGGCAAGGGTGTGCTGTGTACACAGCTTACATAGGCAATTCTCAGCCGAATACAGACACCTGGACCATTCCGTCCTAAATGGGATGTCACCACCAAATCCATCTCCTGAAAGAGTTCAGGAAACACCTGAACAGAAGAGGAGGTGGTAAAAGTGTAAGAGCCAGAGGGTAAGGACGACATCAGAACAAGGCCCTCTGAGTCAACTGAGCAAAGCTCATGGGAACTCACAGAGATCGAAGCAGCAAGCACAGGGCCTGCACTGTCTGCACCAAGTCCTCTCTGTATATCTTATGGTTTCCAGCTTGGTGTTTCATGGGATTCCCGAGTGTGCAGACGAATAGGTCAGGTCTCTGTTTCTTGTGTCTTCTCTTGGGCTCTTTTTCTTCTCTTGGTTTGTCTTGTCCAACTTGAATGTGATAATTTTTGTTTTATCTTATTTTGCTATATTTTAATATATCTTAGAAACTTCTTTATTTTTTCTAATAAAAGACAAAAAGGGTGTGAATCCCCATGGGAGGAAATGGGAAGGAGCTGGGAGGAGTAGAGGGAGGGAAAACCATAATTAAGATATATTATGTGAGAAAAATTTATTTTCAACAAAAGGAAAAAAATCTAAAATTCCAAATGCTCCAAACTGGGATTCCTTCCAGCACAGCACCGAAGTACATAGGTCCACAATCAGATGCTTTTTCAACAATGCATTTGTTTGTGTTTTTTTGACAGGGTTTCTCTGTAGCTTTGGTACCTGTCCTGGAACTAGCTCTTGTAGACCAGGCTGGTCTTGAACTCACAGAGATCTGTCTGCCTCTGCTTCCTGAGTGCTGGGATTAAAGGCCTTAGCTGAAGGGCCCAAGCACTCCACAGCACACATGTAGAGGTCAGAGGAAAACTTTAAGGTGTAGGTTCTCACCTTCCACCATGTCGGTCCCAGATATTAACCTCAGGTTGCTTAGCAGCAAGCTTCTTTACCTAGGAGCCATCTTGTCATCTCACCTGACTAGGTGAGCTGGAGATGCTGTGTAAGGTCACCTTCAAGCTCGGAATAAAGTATGCATGATGCATTATTTTCTTGTTCCTTTGCATTTAGGTTACATCCCCAATATTGTGTGCACACAGATGTTCCTAAATATGAAACATCAAGAATTTATTCCCAATAGGGCTACTCAACCAGAATAGCCCCAAAGTGTACTTTCTTGCATATATGGAATTTCTTTTTCTCTCCATTGCTTTATTTAGCGTACTAGTTGCAAGCAGTCACACTGGAAGACATCACAGAAAGAGCTAACATATTGTTTCACACAATATGGGAGGTTCCAGGAGTGACCTCCCATGATAGCCAGGCATCTGTCTCGTGTTCCACAGACACACTGTCGGCCTGTCTGTCAAAGGCATATCTGACCCAGCTGTTGCAGCGTAGGGTCTATTTCTGTAGCTGTACCACCCTGTAGATTGTTGCCACTGCAGTCTTGTGCAGTATTATCTTAACTAGGCAGAGATGTGTTGCATTTGTTTATGCTGCAGAATATTGCTTTAACTGTGTAAAGGTTTCTATCTTGGTTTAGGCTGCATTTGTTTAATTATGAAAAGATGTGTTTAAGTATGTAAAGATAATGTTAGAACTGTTTCACCTTGCCTGCCGAAGGCACCTGATTGGTGTAATAAAAAGCTGAACGTCCAACAGCTAGGCAGGAGAAAGGATAGGCAAGGCAGGTAGGCAGAGACAATAAATAGGAGGAGAAATCTAGGCATGAGAGAGAAGAGAGGAGAGAACAAGGGAGATGCCTGAAGCAAGAAGCCAGGCAGATGCCAGCCAGACACAGAGAAACAATGAAGTTAGATATACAGAAGGAAGGTAATAAGCCCCGAGGCAAAGGGTAAATAAAGAGAAACAGTTAAGTTATAAGAGTTAGCCAGAAACATTCAAAACTAATAAGTCTGTGTCATGATTTGGGAGCTGGTTTTGGTGGCCTAAAAGAGAAAGCCTGGTCCACTGCAGCCCACAACGTATTTCTTCTCTGCATGTAGATGCTGCATTTGGGGTTACATCAATATTCCTTATAAAGCCCTGCAAAGGATTTCTATGCTTTTATTCTTTAAAAAAAAAATAAAATTGTTCCTCAGGAATTTCTTTTTAAAAAGTTTTTTTTCTTTTATTCTTTCTTTTTCTAAATGTAGAATTTCATACCGTGGCTTTGTGAGTTGCCTGTTTTCTTATCATCAGCCTCCAGATGGCGGCTTGCTGCGATACTGGGCTTGTTTGTTTAAGGTTCCACTGGAATGGTTCACGAGAAAGTGTGCACTACACACACTCTGAGGGCGCCCGGAGAAGCACACAGTGGCTCTCTTGATTAGTAAGCGACATAGAGCTCACTGAAGCCTTGGCCCAAACACATCACATATCTCATGTCTTTGGCCTCATTTCCTTGCATTTTACATGCACTATGTGCAAGTATGTTTATACGTGTGAAAATGTCAGCAGGATGTTAGCCCTTGGGTGATTTAACACTTCATAGCCTGCATTGTCAAATATCCTCATAGTCTGTACTTTGTATCTGGATTATAAAATAAACAGCAAATAAGACTGACACACTCTAGTTCTTCCCATGCATTTCACACGGCTTACTGTGGCCTCAGCACCCACCCTACCGCCTGAGCCAGATACCTGGGCTCGGGCGTGCTCATTTCCCTCCATCGCTCCTCCCAGCACATGGAGCTCATGCGCTTCATGTGGATTTGGTGAGTGAATCCATTCCTCATCTGTAATCCACTGCCAGGCTTTACTTGAGGCATACTCAACTCTCCTGGATCTGCTTGGTGGCCTTCAGTTCAAACCTGAGACCCACAAAAGCAGAGCCTGGAACAAAGGCTTCTGCTCAGGTTTATCTGCCTAGCTCATCCCGAGGAGAGACAGAGGAGGGAAAGCCAACATAGTTTGCTTCATTGGGCTGGCCACTGTCATGAGTCACTTGCTGCCCAGCCCTGTGGGCACACTCTACCAGATACGTGAGAAGGAGAGAGCCAAACTCTCAGCCTTCAAAGCCACAGTTCAGGAGCATGACTTCAGCCCTTTGTGATCCTACGCTGTACCTGAATGAAGACCCAGCAACTCTGACACCTCAAAGGCTCAGAAGTTCCTAAGGAACATCCTCCATCCTGCCTTTAGGAGAAACAAGGACATCGGAAAGGCTCAGAAGTGCCCAGTGGAAGGACTCTGCCCACTTCCACGATCTTCCTTGTTCATCTTTCATAGCGAGTGTGCCATTGTCCTGTTTAAAACCCTTTTGTCTTCCCTAAAGTGTTCCACGGGGGGGGGGGGGGGGGGGGGGGGGGGATGGGGAGGTTCCTTGGCCGATCTCAAGTCCTCTCCTACCTCTCTGGAGTCATTATCACTGGTTCCCATATAGGTGCTACATGCACTATATGAGTGAGTCCCGCCCCTGTTGTTCTCTCCCTGGGATGCCTGCCGTCTTTGTTTGCTTTCCCTTCAAAGAGCCTTACATGAATCTGCTCTTTTTCCCAGGCTGGGTTAGTTTCATTTTTATGTCTTCCAATATCATTTATTGTTTTCTTTTAGCATAGACTTTCTGTCATTACACATGGAGGTAAGGGCTCCACCACTGAGTTACCCCCCCCCCCCCAATCCCTGCTTCACCTAATTTCCTAGGGTTAGGGGTTAGGGTTAGGGTTAGCCACAGTTAGCTCCTAGCACAGAACCTGACAGAGCATAGATGTTCAACAACAGTTTAAATTGTTTGCAGCATCAGTGAAAAAGCCCTCTAGAGGGGAAAGTGGGCCAACTCCACTGCTAAAATGAAGACTAACTCCATTTGATACATGTCTCAATGTATCCTTATGGCACCAATTCTTCTCAGAAGTGCTAATCTGATATGTCTCCGCAACATGGGCCTTAGGAGGAATAGGGATTTAATGTTTAAAAATCTTTTTTTCTTTCTTTCTTTCTGTCTGTCTTCCTTCCGTCGTTCCTTCCTTTGTGTGTGTGTGTGTGTGTGTGTGTGTGTGTGTAACAGAAGTGAAACTGTCCAAGGGAGACTAGTGGGAAAGTGAGGAATGAGGAAAGGGAGGCAAGAGAGATGGAGGAGAATGTGCAATAAGAGCTTGTGTGACAATGTCCTTGTGTAACTACCCTGTATAATGAACATATATGATGAAAATGAAGGGGAAAGGCAGAGGAAAGTGCTAACCTGGTGACCCTAGAACAGTCCACGGTGGTCATGTGCCTACAAAAAGTCTGCTGACAGGCGTGTGGCAGCCTCTGGAGAGCCTCCGCTCTCCACACCAGTCTTCTCCGTGTGAGCTCAGATGGAATTGATCCATGGGCCAGTATCATATATGTCGGATTGAAAATGTAACATAAGGTATTAGCATTATACCTCCCCAAAGCTGGTGTCTCGCTGCCAAGAGATGCGGCATTGCTAATACTCCAGCAAGTGTGGGAAAGACTTGGGGAACTAGTGTAGGCTTAGAGATTACCTTTGTAACTGCCACATCTGCCAGACTGAATCCATTTGCAAAAGAATAGGTTCAGCTGGATATGCTTGGCTTTGGCAGTTTCAGCTTTCCTGGACTTAATTTTTGCCAAATTGATTATAACTTTATTTTTTAAAAGAGCAGTATGATTCTTAATTTGCTTAGAAAAATAATGAATGCTTGTAAATCTGTCTGGTTTCTTTTTTCCTTCCTTTCTTTTTGAGATAAAGTCTAAGGTATCCTAGGCTAGCCTCAAAACCACGACATAGGCTTTGTATTATCAAGAATGGTCTGACCTTGACCCACCTGCCTCTACTTGCTGGGTGACTGATACATATCCTCACACCCAGTTTATGACTTTGTCCATGCTACATCTGCAGCCCCTGACTTCAGTGCTGTGAAATAGTCCTTAATGATGCAGGACAATTCTGTATTCTGTCAATTATGTTTTAAATAAATGCTGATTGGCCAATAGCCAGGCAGAAAGTATAGGTGGGACAACCATACAGGGAGTAGAGGCGGGGCAATGAGAACAGGACTATTCTGGGAAGAAGGAAGCTCTTTCTGGAGTCCTGCCCAGACCACCAAAGAAGCAAGATGTGACCCACCCCACTTAAAAAGGTACTGAGCCATGTGGCTAACACAGATAAAAATAATGGGTTAATATAAGCTACAAGAGCTAATAAGAAGCCTGAGCTAATGGGCCAATCAGTTTATGACTTATGTAGACCTCTGTGTGATTTTCTTTGTGATTTACTGGCTGTGAGAACTGGCAAAAACCCCAATGAGCAGGCTCTCATGTTAAGTACACTGTGTGAATATGTGTTGCTATGATTGGTTTAATAAACAAGTTGGCCAATAGCTGAACAGGATAAGATTAGGTGGGAAAGCCAAACTGAGAATGATAAGAAGAAGGAGGGCAGAGGGAGAGGGAGATTCCAGCCAGTCACCCAGGAAGTAAGACATACTAGAGGACAGGTAAATCCATGAGCCATTCAGCAATATATGGATTAATAGAAATGGGTTAAGAGTCAGCTAGCAATAAGCCTGAGCCATCAGCTGAGCATTTATAATTAATATTAAGCCTCTGAGGGGTTATTTGGGACTAGACGGTACTCTCCAGTGTTTCTAATGGTTACTGTTCTGATTGTAAATAGGAACAAACATTGCTACTTCTACAACTGTCATTTTTCAGTATTATTAACTGAACTCTAAAATCTTAAATATTTTAAATAGCGTACCCAGGTAGAAAGAATATTTGTTCCTTTACATCCAAGTGGCAGACAGAGATACACATTAACTTAGAAATACTTAAAATGAGAGGTGGTGGTTTCAGGACATCCCCTACTTTCCGCTTCACTCTAGGCTAGCAACAAAGAGCAAGCTTTCATCAGAGTCACCATTCATTATATTCCTCTGTGGACTTAATCACACTTAAAGCACAATAATAATTGCTGTTCATCTTGATGTCCTTAAGCAATGAAAGACCCTGGGACCTGCATAATCATGGGAACACAGCTAAATGATGTTCAAGATTAATTTTCATTTGGGTTATTTTAAGCTAGGTCTATAGGCACTTTGATAAATGTTTTGTTTTCTCGCCGTATTTCAGAAAAATCCTTGAAGTGACTTCCATAAAGGTGTACTACAAAAAATGTAAAAGAAAGTGGGGGGGGGGTGTGGAAGGGAGGGCTGTCTGCAAGATGACTCAGTGGGTAAAAACTTTTTGGGTAAAAAAATTTGATTCCCAGAGCTCACGTGGTGGAAGGAGAGAACTGGCTCTTATTAGTCTTCTTCTGAGCTCTACATGTTTGCTGAGATACCCCACTCCCAAATGAATAAAAAGTTAGGAGTAGGATGGTAAGATGAAGCTAAGGATGAGTTTGGTACTCACAGTGACTGTAAACGGGTTCATTTGTTTAAAAGGTACCACGAACCCACGGCCCTGGAGGCTTCATTGGAAGCCAGACTGGTCCTTGGGTCTCTAGGGAAGACACTGCCCACTGCCTGCTAAACTTCTTTAAGCCTGTCTAATAACCCTTGTCTGTACCCTCACCCCCTCCCCCGGGATTCATATTTAGGTCTACTACCTTGGAAGAAGTCTTTGACTTTGCCAAAAGGCAGTCGGGATCTAGGAAGCCCAAACCAGAAGACCAGAGAGGGAAGAGAAACCAAGGAACAAAATAGCCATCCAACAAAGACAAACTCAGAAGTGTAATAAACATCCCACACCCAGTGGAACAAGGGCAACACGCCTCCATTATGGATGGGAGTGCAGACTTGTACAGTCGCTTTGGGAATCACTATGGTGGTTCCTCAGAAAACTGGGAATAAATCTACCACAAGACCCAGCTACATCACTCTTGGGCACATACCTAAATGATGCTCAATCATACCACAAGGGCACTTGCTTAATTGTGTTCATAGAAGCTTTATTTGTTATACACAGAACCTGGAAACAACCTAGATGTCCCTTAACTGAGGAATGGATAAAGAAAATGTGATACATTTAAACAATTGAGTATTACTCCAGATGCTAAAATCAAGGACACCAGAAACTTTGCAGGCAAATGGATGGAACTAAAAAAAAAAATCATCCTGACTGAGGTAACCCAGACCCAGAAAGACATACATGGTACGCACTCACTCATAAGTGGATATTAGCTTAAAATAAAGGATAACCATGCTACAATCCACAGACTCAGATAGACTAGGTAATAGGAAGGGTTCGTGGGGGGGGCACCCAGATTTCCCTGAAAAAGTGAAATAGAAGAGATTTTTTGAGCAGACTGAGGATGGGAGCATGAGTGATCAGGAGGGAAAATGGGGGCATTTACTGAAAGAGACTATTACAAAGGGGGGCATTTCAGTGTCAGGTAAAACTCTGGCACAAGGGAATTTCCCAGAATCTGCAAAGATGACTCCAGCTGAGACTCCTAGCAATAGTGGAAAGGTAGCCTGAACTGGCCGTTTCCTGTGACTGATGCCTGGCCCAACTGTCATCAGAGAGGCTTCACCCAGCAACTGATGGACACAGATGCAGACCCACAGCCAAACTTTAGATGGAGTTCAGAGAGTCCTGCACAAGAGGGGAGAGGATTGTAGGAGTCAGAAGTGTTATGGACACCACAAGAAAACTCACAGAATCAACTAACCTGGAAACGTCCATGGGACTGACCTCGGTCCTCTGCATATATGTTACAGTTGTGTAGTGTGGTCCTTATGTAGGACTCCTAAGAGTGGGAACAGGTCTGTCTCTGACCCTTTTGCTGACTTTTGGGACCCGACTCCTCATTCTTGGTCACCTTGTCCAGCCCTAATATATGGGGAGGTGCCTTGATATCCATGTTTTGTTGATACGCATGGGAGATTTATGCTTATCTAAACAGAAATGGAGGAGAGGATTGGGGGTGGGAATAAAGGATTAGGTGGGGGAAGGGACAGGGAAGGGAGGGACTGCTGCCAGGGTGTAAAATAAACGATGCTATTCGGGGAGGCTGGAGTCTTGCTGGACAAAGCATATCCCTGGAGGAGATCTTACTTCTTTTCAAGCTCTTTCTCTCTTCCTCCTTTGTGTAGTTGATATGTGATCTCTCAACTTTCTGCTCTGGCCTACTGCCATGCGTCCCTCACCATTATGGGCTCTCCCTCTGGAACCTTAAGTCGGAACAAACCCTTCTTTGTAAGTTGCATTTGGAGATGGCATTTTACCCCATTAATATGAACGTGACTTATGTGACTTACGTGGAAGCTGGTACCTCTTGTGCGGTCTCCACCACAACCCAAGCTCCACTTTTACTGCCTCATGCAATGACGTCTTTCACCTCCTGGAACACGTTTCCTGGCCTCCGCAGCTGCCGGAAGCCATGCAGGAAGAAGCCACAGCTCCCTCACTCTTGCGTTTTTTCATGTCACCAAAGCCACGTGAATGGCACTACCATGTGTGACTGCCAGTTCGCAATGGACTCTTGACCTGCTGAGGCCTGTTCGCAGCAGTTCTGGGAGCAGAAAACCCCTGGCTTTCTCCCTTCTCAGACGGAAACTCAGAGGAAACTCAGATGGATGGGGGCTTGTCATGAGTGCACTTTTGCCTTTTTCTAGTGTGGAACTAAAGGCCTCTTCTAAATGGTACCAATCTTAACATTACAGCCTCTCTCTCAACACATGCCTTGGTTGTATGTAACATTAAGCTTTCTAGGGGTCCTTTTATTTCCAAATGTTCATTTTTGTATTTTTTTTGTCCTGTCTGCTATTTTTCATTGTGGGCCTACATGAATGTCATTAGTAATAATCGTACCACACACTCAATATTATGCTGTTTTGAAAAGCCCTGTAAGGAAGAGTTGGTTCCAGAGGGCATTGGGTGGTAGAGGTATCAGGCAGCCAGAGCAGAGAGCTGAGGCGTTGTATGTCAACTGAAGAGAGGAAACAGGGAACAAGCTAGAAGTGGGGTGAGGCCATAGGTTCTCCAATTCCATCCCCAGAGCCTCCTCTAGCGAGTCTCTGAAAAGTTCCATAACTTTCCCAAATAACGCCACCAACAGGAGACCAAGTGTTCAAAGCCTACCGCGGTGGAGTAGGCGGTTTCTCATTCACCACACATGGATTCTGGTAAAGAAGTGTAGTAAAAGGAGTGGGCTGCTATTCGTCCCACCCGGCTACCTTTACCCGAAATAATTACAAGAGAACTGTATTCATTTAAACACTGTCTGGCCCATTAGTTCTAGCCTCTTATTGGCTAACTCTAAAATCTTGATTTAAACCACTTCTAATAATCTGTCACCACAAGCTCGTGGCTTACCGAGAAAGATTCAGCAGCTTCATGGCGGGCAGCTCTCTCTCTCTCTCTCTCTGCCTGCTTTCCCCCAGCATTCTCTTCTGTCTACTCCACCTATCTAAGCTTCTGTCCTATCAAAAGGCCAAGGCAGTCTCTTTATTTAACCAATGAAAGCAACACATAGAAAGAAGACCCTCCTACACCAAAGAAGAATCACCAACACTGTTTTCTTCTCGTCCCTAAGACAGTCACTATTTCACCCTCGTTGCCTTCCCCTCCTTTGAGAGATTTAACTGATAGGTTTCTTATCAGTCTCTGCAAATGAAATCTTCCCACTTATGTCTAGTGACAAGAATGCTCTTGTTTTATTCATTACTGCTCAGACCAAGGAGATAATCAACCCGCAGAACTGCATTTGAACTCTGACCTCCTACCATGGTTGCATGGTCCAGTAGTCTGGCATTTTGTTTTCTTTAGGTCTTAAAACTGGATCTTTCTTTACCCCTGCTTTCTATATTCCTGTGAGGAAGAGAGAAGGCAAAGCCACGGGACATCTTGGTAGGCTGGCGACACCAGGGGCTGGCTGTTCAGGTGGTGTTGCTGTCTCCCTGGCCTGAGCTTTCTTTAGATTTATCTGCCCAAGGTAGCGTGTTCTCATTCCAGAATGTGAAATTTCTAAACATTTTCTTGAAAACCATCCTTAAGATTCAAGGTAAGGAGACAGTAACATTCCTTCTTCCCAGTGGGGAAATAAAACTCCTAATTTCCTTTTTCTTTGTGTAAGAAAGGGTTTCTTCCCAGGTTGGCATTAAATGTCCTCTCTTCTTCTTTAGCCCTCTGAATGCTGGGATTTCTTGTGCGTGCTGCCATGAGTGGCTTTCCCTGCTTTCTTTCTTGGCTTTCTAATGGGGAATCTCTTGGAAAACTCAGCCAAGACATACAATTTGAGCAGAAGTCTGCTCAGTGAAGTGAAGCAGAGCCAAGAAGATTAGAGTGGTTGTCTCATAGCAAGCAGCTCAGTGGTTCTGCATTGTGGATTTTAAAGCAAGTTTTATGAATATTCATGAGGTGGGTAGCATATTCACGGATCACTGTGACCCCCTTTCTTTCCCAAATCTTGGTGGACCAGATTTCCCATGATTCTTTAGAAAGCCTACAAGAGGTTGGGTCAAAAATCACAATGTAATTAGCATAAAATGTAGTCAGGGTCAGAGTAGTGCACTATGTGACAACTGGGAATGTCCTCTTGGGCTTAGCTTGTGGTATAAATGGGAACGACCCATTTGCACCTTGAGGCGCTGTAGTAAGGAAAGGCTGTTCTGACTGTGAGCCCAGCAACCAAAGCACCACTGCAGTCTTCCTCAGGACCTCGCATTTAACTCCTTACCCACTCGATGCCAGCTCTGGTATAAAGCCTTGCTATATCCTTGATCTCGTAGTGAGTAAATCTTGAAACACTGCGGTTTTGCTATCTTCTCTGCAAATGTCCCGTGCCTTTTAGTATTTGACTTTCACATTTCTGGTGGCTTCCATTGAAATGGGGGGAAAAAAAAAGATCTTGTCTCAACATCCTGTTACTTTTAGAAATCAAATTTACTTATTTGTGTGTGGGGGGTAGGGTAGGAACATGTGCCACAGCTCTAGTGTCAAGGTCGGGGGAGAGGGGACAACCTGCGGGTCCCAGGGATGGAAGTCCGAGTTGGTGACACTTGCCTGACTGCTGACCCGTTGCACTGGCCTCTGGCACAGCTTTCATGCAGTCTTGTAGCGAGTGCAAGCAGATGGCATGTGCTGAATGCTTACATGCCTCAAGCGTGGACACTGTTAGTCCAGGTAGACGCATTTTATTCTATTGATTCTATTTAGCCCATTTAATTTATCAAATTGAATAGGCATTTTTTTTTGAGATAGACTAGAAACATTGATAGCTGCCCCTTCCTCCAAAACTGAAGTTACTCTGTCTCAATTTTGAGGGTACTTATTGCTAAACTTGATTCCTGTTGAACTACATCTTTTCGTTCTCTCCTGCTATTGTAACTGGCACGCCTTGCCATCCGAATCTACTGCACAAAGATCTGCGTTAAGAGAAATTGCACGGCTTTTGCCCCATAGTCACTGTGCCAGGGAAGCTCCTTAGGAAACGGTCTGCACTATCTCAGCGGAACTGTCGATTCGTGCACGTATTCAGAGGTGAAAATTGAGAATGCCTTGCAGGGGAGTCTCAGCTTTTCTTCCGATCATCCTGAGGCTTGTGCGAACACAGCCTCAACATGTTCCCGTTATCTTGTCAGTTTCCGCACGTTATTATATGCAAATGTCTCCGAAGAGTGCTGAGCAGCCTGTGAGGAAAGTACATGAGCCAGCAAAGAGGACTATTGATGAAGGGGCCTGAAAGGTACAGCAATCTTTTAATGTTGATGGAATGGCACTCTCCTAGGCTCGTTTCAGAAAGGAGACAGAAGCGCCTCGCAGGACAGACTAGCATGGCTTCGAAGTGAATGCGAAGCTAAGCTGTTGATTACGGCTTCAAAGACCCTTGCGCTTTCAGGGACTGTGGAAGAGGGGATTGCCTGTTAGGTGATAGTTGGGTCATAAAAGACTGGGCGACCAAGGCAGTGATCAGTGATTATATGAAGAGCTGGCTCTCTACTGTCATCAAAACAGTACACAGGGAAAACAACCTTGCAAACAAGGTGCTTTCGATTAACAGCCGGATCTTCCAGACGTCTGTCTGTGTCGATGGGTATGAAGATACCAGCACAGTGTTTCTCTGCCTCTCAGTTTCAGGTCATGACTGTCGTCTCTGCGCAGCCACCAAGGCATCCTCATGCTGCCTGTAGAGCTTATCAACTGATATACAGGCTGATGATACAGGGAGCAATGCGCCAGGAAAGGATTGATGGGAAGGTCTGGACATGCGGAAGGTCTCCCCATTTGTCAGTGGATTTGGCACATAGCAAAGCAAACAATGGGTGGACGAAGGAGAAACTAGTCCTGCCAACTGTTGCTGACTTCCAAGGTTCAGGGAGGTGATTAATGCAGAGCAAAAATCCTAAATCTTAGGAGAACGTTAGTAAGGTGCATGACACAAAGAATTTATGAGTAAGAAACTTCTTTGATTGGATGTTTATTCTAGGTCCCCAGAAGAGAAAGAAGAGGGACCATAAACAGCACAGGCCTTAAATAATCATACTTATAAAAATTATTCTCCCTTTGGTTTGATTTGATCCATAGGCTTGGTATTTTGTTTGTTTGTTGTTTTGGAGACAAAATCTGCTTTTAAGATTCCTTCCCTGGGGAGACGTGAGCAATGTCTGCCTCCTCCCACCTAAGGTCCTAAAGATAAACCAAAGGATGAATCTACCTCAGTCACCCGAGGGAGCCAATGAGTTTGTTGGGTTTTAATACAGAACACGGGTGAGTGGTTATGATAGGAGTGTCTGTGACCCCAAAGCACCTCACTAGAAAGCCTTCAAGTAGAACGGATGATGACTCTCCAATAGCTACAGGGATGAAGGCCTCCTCCCATCATTCCTTCCTAGCTTATTCTTCCAGTTTCTTCCCAAGATCATGAGGCCAGATGCAGTTGGGACAGAATTTCATTCAGATGGTTGGAGGAATGGACAGGTACTCAAGTCAGGATTCAATGACCCTGCCCACCCCTCCTCCTAGAAGGAGATAACAACACTCTAATGGCAGATCCCAAGTAGGCACAGTTGATGTCATGTAAATGTGGAAGATGGCCAGGGGATAGTGCCTTAGAGTAGTCCTGTGTAGTCCAGGCCTGTCTTCTGCCTCTCCCTTCCAGTTTCATGTGGCTCTGGAGGTTGAGCCCAGGGTCTCTTGAATGCTAGGTAAATACCCTACTAACTGAACCAAACCATTTATACCTATATTACTCCATGGTAACAAGTATCAAACAGAATAGTCCCAAGGATGGACACACACACACACGAAAATATATTCACTAAAACTTTCATTAGGTAATAATTATGTACTTAATGTACTGTACGGCACATATTCACCCAAATTCTTTGGTCTTTAAGAGTGTTTAAATTTTGAAACATTTTTTTGGGGGGGTTGGTTGGGCTTAAACAGAGCATAACATTTTCACATTTAAAATCAAAGACTAGTTGGGTTTGGTGGCACCCACCTATGATCCCAGCACTGAAGCAGGAGGATTGCCATGAGTTGCAGGCCAGCTAGGGCTACAGTAAGAACCTGTCTTAAAAGAACAACAGCAACAAAACCCAATACTCAAACAATACCAAAATATCCTGAAAACAGTAAAAGACTATGTATAGATTATTCTTCCACTTCCTAAATTTGTTTTCAAGGCAATATTTCCTAATTAGATGAGATTCAAACAGCAGGCAATGCCTGTATGATATAACCTTATTGATTTATATGATGCATGTGTATATATATATATATATATATATATATATATATATATATATATGCCCTCGCTCTGTCTGTGTAATGGATCAGCTGTGCCCTGGCATGGCTGTGTACCCACAGCTTTTCTGCTGAAGTCTCCCTGTCCAGGGCTCCCTGCTGATGGAGCAGGGTGATGCTGTCTCTTACAGGCTCCTGGCTCCTTGTTTCTGGCCACAGATGATTGGCATAAAGGAAGCATTTAACTCAGAGTTTCCAAACTTAGGAGCTGATAGAGGCCAGGTAAGCAGCACAATTTCTGGAGGCAGTAGATGTAAGGAAACCCAGGATTCTCCTTGGAGATGGCAAAGCAGAGACAGCATGCCTCATTGTAAAGAGGCCATAGTTAGCTTTGCCAGCTGTTGTGATCCAAGGACAAAAATAAGTGGTGAAATATCTTCACAGCTTTAATAAAACCTTGAAATTCTTACTATTTTTTTAAAAGATTTGTTTTATTCTTATTTATGTGTATGTGTCTTTGTGGGTGTATTCTATGCGTATGTGGGTTCCTGTGGAGGCTTAGAAGAGGGCATCAGATCCTGAGGAACTGGAATTACAGGTGCTTGTGAGTTGCCCAGCGTGGGTGCTGGGAACTGGAGCTGGGCCCTCAAGAGCACTAGCAAGTGCCTTTAACTGCTGAGCCACCTCTCTAGCTCTGAAAATTTTTATTTTTAAACAAAATGCTGTGCTTTCCATGTTGTGTGGGCCAAACAAGTCATGACGAAGGGCCAGACTTTGCTCACCTGTGGCTTGACTTTAACTTCTGACTCTTCCAGCATTGATGTGTGGGCATTCCAGTCAATGACCTGTGTGTGACAGATGACCTCTCTACAGCTGCTTAACAAGTCAGGGAGGATGGCAACTCACACTAATCCTAAGCACTATCAACCCTTCAGAATAGAAATGTGTCTATATCTATGTATCTGTCTATCATCTATCTATCTATCTATCTATCTATCTATCTATCTATCTATCTATCATCTATCTATATCTATATATATTAAATCATGCCTTTATTTTTTAGGAGCTAAATAATATAGATCAGAGGGGAGAATACTTGGCTAGCAGAAATGCCAAAAGCCTTTAGGTGGTACTGAGGGTCAAACCCAGGGCCTTATACATGCTCAGAATGTCCTTCATTTCTTCAATTCACTATGTAGCTGAGGATATTGAACTCCTGAATGTTCTGCCTCTATTTTAGTACTTGGATTATACGCATGTGCTGCCATGCTATGTCTGTGTGGTGCTGGGGATGAAACTCGGATTCAGGAATGCTCTACAAGCATTTTTTTGTGTATGGGCATTTTGCCTGAAAGTATGTACATCATGTTTGTACCTGGTGTGCAGAGATGCCAGGATAGGTTGTTATATCCCCTAGGACTGTAGTTACAGGTGGGTGTAAGCAGCCATGTGGGTGCTGGGAATCAAACATGGATCATTTGATAGAACAGCCAGTGCTCTTAACTGCTGTGCCATTTCTCTAGCCCAAAAACTCTGTGCTTTTGGTTTTGTAGGATCTCAACAAGTAGCACAAACTAACTTAGAACCTACAATTCTCTTCTTCTGTCTCATCTTCCTGCGTGCTAAGACTACAGGCATGTGCCACCACACCTTGCAATTTCTCTTCTTTATGAATCATCCTCGTGTGTTTGGTCACAGCAGCCCAAATGGACTAATACATAGACATGTTCACGTGACCAAAGAGTGGATAATGTGATTGCTACCTAGGTTTTCCTAAGTTGGACCAGACAGGGTTGCCACCTATGGCTGTGGAGATACTGTCTGGAGGGGAGACAGTATCTGCATACAAAAGAACCTGGAATAAAGAGGTTGTATACACCTGCATCATCATACACCAGGTGGGCAGATGAGCATCTTGTCTGGAATTTCTTAATCTGCATGGTTCATAATTTTCACAAAGTTTGCTTTCATGAGGAAGTGCTAGGGCCCAATGAGGATCGGTTTTATTTAGTAGTGAACATATAGCCATCCATCACTGCTTCTCACCCTATAGCCAATTTACATAACCAAGGGCCCCCTCCTAACTTTGGAAGAGGCCCCGCTAGCCTAGATTTAGATTGACTGGGAATTGTTACAGCAAGAGAATCAACCCTGTCAGAGGAAGATGAGGATGTAGCTCAGTGACACAGTGTTTGCCTGAAATGCGCAAGCCTTGGGCTCCAACACCATGGCTACAAAACATAAAAACCACTGTTTCCCATATATACGTGTTGCATCTTTTAGAGGACAAAGTTGGAAGTTCATGATACTGAGTGAGGGTAATCACAGTTTAACCTGTCGAGTGTTTAAGAGACAGTCACAGTAGCTTCTTCCCTAAGGCTGCAAGTACTCTGGCACGTCTTCAGCTGCCCAGAACTGCTTTCCTGGGCAGAAGAGCTACCTTTCCTCTTCCACGTAGGACTCTGGAGCTCCAGCATTGTCTGGAAACAACATTTCCCCAAACAAGTGCACAGTCAACAAGTGTGGATTCACTCCAGTTTCAGAATTCCTACATTGGAATGCTGAGATTCATTGGAATTAAGATGGAACATGTCATTACCGGAAGAAAGTCCACGTGTTGGAGAGAACATGGATTTAAAAATTCAAAACAGACCCAGAATCCTCCCCCCCTCCCCCTGCCTCATCCTCCCGTCTTTGGGGCCACAAAATCCCACAGCTCAGCCTGTTTGGGCTCTGGGGACCTGGAATTGAGTGCACCCAGGCCGGTGGGAGGTCCCCTCCTTCATTTGACTGCCCGGAGCAAGGTAGGCCTTTGTCTGAGAGCTGCTTAGCCTGCAAGGGGACCTGACAGTCTGCAGGAGGATCCATCGTTCTTTGGGGTGAGTGAGGAGTGAGTGCCCGAACCGCGGCAGCTGCCCGGAGAGGGACCACCGACTCTCCACAACTCCCCCTGCCACCAGCACACTTCCTGCTCTTCCTGCAGGGATTATTCTCCCCGGATACTGCCTCTCTCTTCCTGTCCCTTCCCAGCTTGCACCCAGAATCCTCCCCCCCTCCCCCTGCCTCATCCTCCCGTCTTTGGGGCCACAAAATCCCACAGCTCAGCCTGTTTGGGCTCTGGGGACCTGGAATTGAGTGCACCCAGGCCGGTGGGAGGTCCCCTCCTTCATTTGACTGCCCGGAGCAAGGTAGGCCTTTGTCTGAGAGCTGCTTAGCCTGCAAGGGGACCTGACAGACTGCAGGAGGATCCATCGTTCTTTGGGGAAGAGATGGGCAGGCGCCAATGCAGGAGCTCCTCCAACAACATGAAAGGCAACATGACATCACCACAAGCCAGACATCCCGAAACAACAAGAATTGAACACCCTACCCCAGAAGATATAGAAGAAACCGACATTAAACAGTACTTTATGAAAATAATAGAGGACCTTAAACAGGAGGTAAAAAACTGCCATAAAGAAATGGAGATGACAAACAAAAAGGTAGACGAAATAAATAAATCTCTCAAAGATACCCAAGAAAAACAAGAAAAACAAGAAAAAGCAATCAAACAGGTAAGGGAAACAGTACAAGACCTGATAAATGAAATGGAGGTATTGAAGAAAACACAATCTGAGGGACGACTGGAAATGGAAACTCTGAGTAAACGAACAGAAACTTCAGAGACAAGTATTTCCAACCGAATACAAGAGATGGAAGAAAGAATCTCGGACTCTGAAGATACTATAGAGGAAATAAACTCACAGATTAAAGAACTAAACAAATCTAACAAATTCTTAACACAAAACATTCAGGAAATCTGGGACACCATGAAAAGACCAAACCTAAGAATAATTGGGGTAGAAGAAGGAGAAGAATTACAACTCAAAGGCCCAGAAAACATATTCAACAAAATTATAGAAGAAAACTTCCCCAACCTAAAGAAGGATGTTCCTATGAAGGTACAAGAAGCCTACAGAACACCAAATAGACTGGATCAAAAGAAAGCATCCCCACGCCATATAATAATCAAAACACAAAACATACAGAATAAAGAACAGATATTAAGAGCTGCAAAGGAAAAAGGTCAAGTAACATATAAAGGGAAACCTATCAGAATTACACCTGATTTCTCAATGGAAACCATGAAAGCCAGAAGAGCTTGGATAGATGTGCTACAGACACTTAGGGAACATGGATGCAAGCCTAGACTATTATACCCAGCAAAGCTTGCATTCACCATTGATGGAGAAATCAAGATATTCCAGGACAAAAACAGATTTAAACAATACGCAGCCACAAATCCAGCCTTACAGAAAGTAATAGAAGGAAAATCACAAACCAAGGAGTCCAACAACGCCCACAATAACTCAGGCATCTAGCGACCCTTCACCAGCACAACTAGAAGAAGGGAAACACACAAACTCTACTACTAAAAATGACTGAAGTTAACAACCACTGGTCATTAATATCACTTAATATCAATGGACTCAATTCACCTATAAAAAGGCACAGGCTAAGAGACTGGATACGAAAACAGAATCCAACATTTTGCTGTTTACAAGAAACACACCTCAACCACAAAGACAGACATCTACTCAGAGTAAAGGGTTGGGAAAAGGTTTATCAAGCAAATGGCCCTAAGAAACAAGCGGGTGTGGCCATACTAATTTCCAACAAAGTTGACTTCAAACTAAAATCAATCAGAAGAGATGGAAAGGGACACTTTATACTCATAACAGGAAAAATCCTTCAGAATGAAGTCTCAATCCTGAATATCTATGCCCCTAATATAAAAGCTCCCACTTATGTAAAAGAAACACTTCTAGAACTCAAGGCAGCCATCAAACCACACACACTAATAGTTGGAGACTTCAACACTCCTCTCTCACCAATGGACAGGTCAATCAGACAGAAACCTAACAGAGAATTGAAAGACTTAATGGAGGTAACGAACCAAATGGACTTAACAGACATCTATAGAACATTCCACCCAAATAGGAAAGAATATACCTTCTTCTCTGCGGCTCATGGAACCTTTTCGAAAATTGACCATATACTTGGTAACAAAGCAAACTTCCACAGTTACAAAAAAATATTAGTAACCACCTGTGTCTTATCGGATCACCATGGATTAAAATTAGAATTCAACAACAATGCTACCCCCAGAAGGCCCACAAACTCATGGAAACTGAACAGTCAACTACTGACCCACACCTGGGTCAAGGAAGAAATAAAGAAAGAAATTAAAGTCTTTCTTGAATTTAATGAAAACAAAGACACAACATACTCAAACCTATGGGACACAATGAAAGCAGTGCTAAGAGGAAAGTTCATAGCACTAAGTGCCCACTTAAAGAAAACGGAGAAAGCACTCATTGGTGACTTAACAGCACACCTGAAAGCTCTGGAAAAAAAAGAAGCAGACTCACCTAGGAGAAGTAGAAGACTGGAAATAATCAAACTGAGGGCAGAAATCAACAAAATAGAAACACAGAAAACAATCCAAAGAATCAATGAAACAAGAAGCTGGTTCTTGGAGAAAATCAACAAGATTGACAAACCCTTAGCCAAACTAATCAAACGGCAGAGGGAGAACACGCAAATTAACAAGATCAGAAATGAAAAGGGGGACATAACCACAGACACAGAGGAAATTCAGAAAATCATTAGATCTTACTACAAAAGCCTGTATGCCACAAAATTGGAAAATGTAAAAGAAATGGACAGTTTTTTAGATAAATACCATATACCAAAGTTAAACCAGGACCAGGTAAATGCTCTAAATCGTCCTGTCAGTCGCGAAGAATTAGAAACTGTTATCAGAAACCTCCCTACCAAAAAGAGCCCAGGACCAGATGGTTTCAATGCGGAATTCTACCAGAACTTCCAAGAAGACCTAATACCTATACTCCTTAAGGTATTTCATAATATAGAAACACAAGAGTCACTGCCAAATTCCTTCTATGAAGCTACAGTTACCCTGATACCTAAACCACACAAAGACTCAACCAAGAAAGAGAATTACAGGCCAATCTCACTCATGAACATTGACGCAAAAATTCTCAATAAAATACTGGCAAACCGAATCCAAGAACACATTAGAAAAATTATCCATTACGATCAAGTAGGCTTCATCCCAGAGATGCAGGGCTGGTTCAACATACGAAAATCTATTAATGTAATCCATCATATAAACAAACTGAAGGAAAAAAACCATATGGTCATCTCATTAGATGCTGAAAAAGCATTTGACAAAATTCAGCACCCTTTTATGATAAAGGTCTTGGAGAGATTAGGGATACAAGGGTCATTCCTAAATATAATAAAAGCTATTTACAGCAAGCCGACAGCTAACATCAAATTAAACGGAGAGAAACTCAAGGCTATCCCACTAAATTCAGGAACACGACAAGGCTGTCCACTCTCTCCTTATCTCTTCAATATAGTGCTTGAAGTTCTAGCAATAGCAATAAGACAACATAAGGGAATCAAGGGGATTCAATTTGGAAAGGAAGAAGTTAAACTTTCATTATTTGCAGATGATATGATAGTATACATAAGCGACCCCAAAAACTCCACCAAAGAACTCCTACAGCTGATAAACTCCTTCAGTAACGTGGCAGGATACAAGATCAACTCCAAAAAATCAGTCGCCCTCCTATACACAAAGGATAAGGAAGCAGAGAGGGAAATCAGAGAAGTATCACCTTTCACAATAGCCACAAATAGCATAAGATATCTGGGAGTATCGCTAACCAAGGAAGTGAAGGATTTATTTGACAAGAACTTTAAGTCTTTGAAGAAAGAAATTGAAGAGGATACCAGAAAATGGAAGGATCTCCCCTGCTCGTGGATTGGGAGGATCAACATAGTAAAAATGGCAATTCTACCAAAAGCAATCTATAGATTCAATGCAATCCCAATCAAGGTCCCATTAAAATTCTTCACAGAGATTGAGAGGACAATAATCAACTTTATATGGAAAAACAAGAAACCCAGGATAGCCAAAAAAATCTTATACAATAAAGGTACTTCTGGAGGCATTACCATCCCTGACTTCAAACTCTATTACAAAGCTACAGTATTGAAAACGGCTTGGTATTGGCATAATAACAGAGAAGTTGACCAATGGAATCGTATAGAAGACCCGGATCTTAAACCACAAACCTATGAACACCTGATTTTTGATAAAGGAGCCAAAAGTACACAATGGAAGAAAGAGGGCATCTTCAACAAATGGTGCTGGCATAACTGGATGTCAACCTGTAGAAGAATGAAAGTAGATCCATATCTATCACCATGCACAAAACTCAAGTCCAAATGGATTAAGGACCTCAATATTAATTTGAACACATTGAGCTTGATAGAGGAGAAAGTGGGAAGTACTCTACAACAAATGGGCACAGGGAACCGTTTCCTATGCATAACCCCAGCTGCACAGACTTTAAGGGCAACATTGAATAAATGGGACCTCCTGAAGTTGAGCAGCTTCTGTAAAGCAAAGGACATTGTCACTAAGACACAAAGGCAGCCTACTGACTGGGAAAAGATCTTCACCAACCCTGCAACTGACAAAGGTCTGATCTCTAAAATATATAAGGAACTCAAGAGACTAGACGGTAAAATGCCAATTAACCCAATTAAAAAATGGGGCGCTGAACTGAACAGAGAATTCTCAACAGAAGAAGTTCGAATGGCCAAAAGACACTTAAGGTCATGCTCAACCTCCCTAGCTATCAGGGAAATGCAAATCAAAACAACTTTGAGATATCATCTTACACCTGTCAGATTGGCTAAAATCCAAAACACCAATAATAACCTTTGCTGGAGAGGTTGTGGGGTAAGGGGCACACTCATGCATTGCTGGTGGGAATGCAAACTTGTGCAACCACTTTGGAAAGCAGTGTGGCGGTTTCTCAGGAAATTCGGGATCAACCTACCCCAGGACCCAGCAATTCCACTATTGGGAATCTACCCAAGAGATGCCCAATCATACAACAAAAGCATATGCTCATCTATGTTCATAGCAGCATTATTTGTAATAGCCAGATCCTGGAGACAGCCTAGATGCCCTTCAGTGGAAGAATGGATGAAGAAACTGTGGAATATATACATGCTAGAATACTACTCAGCGGTAAAAAACAATGACATCTTGAATTTTGCAGGCAAATGGATGGAAATAGAAAACACTATTCTGAGTGAGGTAACCCAGACCCATAAAGATGAACATGGGATGTACTCACTCATATTCGGTTTCTAGCCATGATTAAAGGACATCGAGCCTATAAGTTTGGGATCCTTGAGAAGATAATAAGAAGAATCTCCACCTGACGATAGATGAAGAAAATGACAGAGCCCCACCTTGGAGCACCGGACTGAGCTCCCAAGGTCCTGATGAGGAGCAGAAGGAGAGAGAACATGAGAAAGAAAGTCAGGACCGTGAGGGAACCTCCAGCTGGCGACAGATGGGGAAGATGACTGAGCCCCACATTGGAGCACTGGACTGAGCTCCCAAGGTCCCGATGAGGAGCAGAAGGAGCGAGAACATGAGGGAGAAAGTCAGGAACGAGAGGGGTGCGTTCACTCATGGAAACGGTGGGACAGAACTAATGGGAGATCACCAACTCCAGTTGGAATGGGACTGATGGATCATGCGACCAAACCCGTCTCTCTGAGTGTGGCCAACAGCGGGGGCTGACTGAGAAGCAAAGGACAATGGCTCTGGGCTCTGATTGTTCTTCATGGACGGGCTCTGTGGGAGCCTTCTCAGCTTGGTCGATCACCTTCCTGGACCTGGGGGGAGTTGGGAGGACCTTGGTCTTAGCATAGAGTGGGGAACCCTGATGGCTCCTTGGCCGTGAGAGGGAGGGAGGGGAGGTATGGGTGGAGGGGAGGGGAGGGAAGGGGGAGAAGGAGGGAAGAGAAGGGGGAGAAGGAGGGGAGGGAGGGGGGAGGAGGAGGGAAGGAGATGGAAATTTTTAAATATAAAAAAAAATAAATAAATAAATAAATAAATAAAAACGTAAAAAAAAAAAAAAAAATTCAAAACACCTGGAACTGAGGAACTAGTAAAGTGCTGGCCAATAGGAAGATCTCAGTTCCAGCCTCAGATCTCACATAAAAAAACCAAACCAAACCAAACCAAACCAAAAAGGTAGTGTAATAGCAAGCACATAAAATCCCGGCTCTGGGGAGGCAGAGATAGGTGGATCTCTGGGGATCACTGGCCAGCCAGCCTAACCTACTTGGTAGGTTCCAGACCTGTAAGAGGCCCTTTTTCGAAAATAAACCAGACAAAATTAAGAAAATGTCACTCAAGAAACAAGACTTCACGTTAACCTTTGGACTTGATACACACACACATACACACACACACACACACACGCACGCACACATGTGCACACATGGTGCCTCATGTACTGGCTTCAAATCTCACTCTGATATCTATTGTGTGCAATGTCTGGTACACTTCTTCTACTAAGATTTCTAATAGGATTAAGTAAATTTTGTATGAAAAGTATCTCAAGTGTCAATTTTTTTATTTGTGCATGTAATGTATACCGAGCATGTCGACACGCTCAAGTATAGGACAGCCTACAGCAGCCTCGTTGACTGGGACCCTAACAGTGATCCATCAGATGTGCACATCTGGAGACACTATGGTCTCCCACACAGCGTAATTTAGCTTTTATTAAAATTCCCATAGCAGCGTATCTCTACTAGCTTGCATGGCTAGCTACATGCAATTACTTTTTCCTAAGGAGTGAAGAACCTCTCAAATCTTTCATCATTTCCAAGCACCGAGGGCGAAAGCTGTGGACTAAGCCAGAGGACTCATTTTTACAGACAAGGAGATTATTTTTTCTCTCCCAGTCTGAGTATTTCCTCCTGGGAGTCAGAGAGCTGCTAGAAGGTGCTTCCCTACTTTCCTTCCTCCGAGGGAGTAGCTGGGTGATTAATGAGATAATGAATGTGAGGCGAACTCCCTGGGGAAAGCTTCTCATAAACACGGAGTGAAGAGCCTGGCTGACTCAGTCCCAGCAGCGGAGAGGTGTGGATAAGTCTCTTGGTAGGAATCCTAGCTACTCAATCCACATACTTTGTGCACACCTTAAAAGCGGGGTACTGGAGCCTTCCCTAAATGTCAAACTGGTTCTACTTATAGAGAGATTCATCATCTAGTTTGTAATTAACACCAAGTGTTGATGAAATTGAACGACTCATCCCTGGATGTTTTAGCAGGTGGGAGGTGGAGAAGCACCCAGGACTAACTGGAATCAAGTTGCTCATGGAATGTAGCCTGGAAACACTTTACTGGGTTCTCATAACTGTTCATAGTAAAAAGAGTTCTATCTCAGAATTGTTCCCTTGAAAGCAAACAACTGTTTTCAGTGTCTGAAGTTTCTCTGGAAGAATGGAAATGAACTGGCAAAAATGTAAGAGGCCCAAAGCAAAGGATCAAAAGTCACGGCTGGAAGACTCGGGTCTATCCTGCTGTTTTCCTAAGAACCTAAACTGTGTCAGGGATGTCCGGATGCTACTTAGACGTGGCCTGAAGCTTTGGATTCTGCCTCTGGCCCTGCAGGATGAAATGCAAAGCAACCCCAGAAAAACAAAGAAATAAACGCTTTTCTAAACCAGCTCCTTTGCCAGGTGAGAGTTATTGTATTTCTGTTAGATTAGAAAACCAGCCAAGGGGTATGGCAGTTGGCACATATTTAAGAATCTTATGTCGCCTCGATAAATTAGGTCTCAGCATCACTGTGGCTGGTGGCTGAGCTCAGTGACACAGCCCTTACCTGATATGCACAAGGGTGCATGTGTTGGGCACTGTGGAGAAGCTCCTGTGAAACCACCCTTCTCTGTACAAATTCCAGAGTGCGGCTTTTGCTGTTCAGCTCTGTCTGTCCACTTTTTGGAATGTATTTATTTTTTAAATAATTTTGTCTGTTAATGGTTTTCATAATTTCTTCATTTTTATAGCTTTAAAAGTTAGTTTATTAAATAGCATCTTATCTGCGATCCCTGAGCATTTTCATAAATGTCAGACAACAGGGTGGCCATTTGGAAGGGGATTAAGCTAGACCCATGCCATCTCGCTATGTACACACACAAGATAAAGCCCTAAGGTTAGGGGTTTAAATTTATAAAGCAAGAGCATTGTAAACACGAGCGAAAACATAGGTCTCTTCTTCCCCCTGAAGAAAAGTGTAAGGAAGGCTTCTTTAGCTCTGACTTGGCACTCGAGCGCAACAAAAGCCCAGAATGAGAAAAGTAGATACAAAAAAAATTCACAAATCATTCCTGACTGAATAAAAACACAAGTGATCTACTAGGAGAGAATATTTGTCACAGGCATATTTTCTAAAGAGATCTCTGCAGGGCTTGTAGAAACAGAGAGAGAAAGGACCAAGACTTCATGGTCAATTGTGGGTGGGCGAAGACTGTGAGCAAGCTCAAAATACACAGCCTCCCTCCCTCAATGCATGAAATTTGTTCAAATTCACTTGGACTCCTTCATCAGAGGTGGAAGGCAGGAAGCGTGTCGGTACGTTCTGTTATGATGCGAGAATAGCACTTCCTCCCACGTTGCTGGGAGGAGTAAGCATCAGTATCACTGGGCTAGCTTCTTCTCTCGTGGCTGGGAGAAAATACCTGAGAAAGGCAAAGGGAGGGAGGAGGAGACAACGAATGAAGGCTATGTTTTTTTCACGGTTTTGAGAGATGTAGTCCATCATTGTGGTGGGGCATTGTGCTGGTTTGAAAGAAAATGCTCCTAAAGGCTGATAGGGAGTTGCACTATTAGGAAGTATGGCCTTACTGGAGCAAGTGTGACTTTGTTGGAGGAAGTGCATCACTAGGAAGTGGACTTTGAGGTCTCAGAAGCTCAGGCCAGGCCTAATGTCTCATTGTTTCCTCCTACTTCCTGCGGGGGCAGATGTAGAACTCTCAGCTCTCTCCTGTAGCCTGTCAGCCTGCACGCTGCCATGCTTCCCACTGTGACAATAATAGACCAAGACAATCCCAATTAAATACTTTCCTTTATAAGAATTGGCATGGTCACCTGTGCCGCCACAAGGGACCATGATGCTGCCTAAGCCCACTTTTCTGGATCCGTGGCCCTACTGCAGCCAGGGCCTCTGTTGATATTTGTGACTCATCTTACCATCGAAGGTCATGCCAATGCCAGCGATCTCAGCTGGCCCCTGGGCCCATATTGGTATCTGAGGGCCATTGTGTTGCCAAGGTCATACTGATCTGGGTGACTGCCACTGGGGCCATGGTGATGTCCTTGTTTGAGCTGTGCCAAGGGCTGTGTCTGAGTTCTGCTGCAGCTGGGTTTGTGTTGATGTCCTGATACCACAAGGAGCCATAACAACCATCCATTTGAAATCTGAGGGCCCTACTGAGCTGGCCCCACCCTTCATTGCCCCTGGGATAGCTGGCCCTGCCCCTTGATGGACATTGTAGCAGGATATCTGGCTCTACCTCTCATGCAAGAGCTGGCCCTAGCGCTAGGAAGAAACGGCTTCCCTCTCCCACACCATGGGTGTGGATGAGTTAGCCCTGGCAGCATAGGCATAGGGGAGCTGATTTTGCCCCACGCCTGACTGAGCAGCTCAGCTACCACATCCTGGGCCTTGGGTTGGCCCTCCCTAACATGGACTCCATGTGTGACCTGCTGGAGTGTGTGACTCCATCTGTGACTGGTCCAGCAGAGTGGCAGCCAGAGGATTGCCATGACTCAGGGCAGTAGCAGGATACCCAAGAAGAGTTTCTATGAGGGTTCAGTGAAGATGGTGTGCCGGAAGCCACACCATCTTGAACCAGACCAATGACTCATGGCAATGAACACTTGCAACAGGGTACACTTTGTGACACATTGCAGCAGCTCCTAATGCCACCAGGAGGAAAGAGAAGGTGCTGGAGAGAAAGGAAAGACAGAAGATAGAGGTGGTTTTCTTGTTTCTTTTTAATTTTTTATTTATGGGTGTTTTCTTTTGGGAGGATGCTGCAGGGGTAAAGGGTGGGAATGGAGGGACTGGGAGGTGAATAGGATTGGTTTGAATGATGTAAGTTCCCAATAAAGAATTATTATATATATAATAAAGATATATATATATATATATATTAAAGCTTACATATGTAATATACATATATAAAGTGTTGCCATGGTCATGATATCGTTTTGCAGCAATAGAAACCCTGAGACGGGATACAACTGGTAGAGCATGAAAGAGTTGTTCATGTCCTGTCAGGAAGCAGAGAGAGATAAATATTGTTGCTCAGTTTGTTTTTCTTTGTATTTGTGTCAGTGCCCCAACCAAAGGACACCTTTGGTATCTATCTAAATGTGGTGTTGTCCACATTCAGAATCATGTTCCATCTATAGTCACACTTTCCTGAAAACACTCTATAGACACACCCAGAGGTGTCTTCACATGACCCCAAATCCAGTCAAGCTGGCAGTGGGGATGATTGACTGTCACAACCAGGGAAAAGCAGTTGGCTAGACTCACCACAGTGCATGCCAATTTAGGAATCTACCCTGAAGATTTCCTCAAAACACAAAATAGTTATCTGAAGTTTAGCTAGATAATAAAAACCTAGAGACAGATGTTGGGGCCCAAGCTTAAGAATGCAAAGCTAAGGCACTAGAAGCCAGAGGATGGTGGCACACACCTTTAATCCCAGGACTCGGGAGACAGAAGCAGATGGATCTCTGTGAGTTCAAGGCTACCCTGGGCTACACAAAATCAATCCAGAAACAAATCCAGGTGGTGATGGATCACACTTTTAATCCCAACACTAGGGAGGTGAGACAGGAGCGATATGGCTGGGCAGAGAGAGGACTATAACGGAGAAGAGATAGGAACTCAGTGGAGTGTGGAGTCTGAGGATTTGTGGAGACTGTATCTCGCCCTTTCCATCTGAAGATTTGGAAGAGGGAAGATATCCCTCTAGTGGTTGGTTGCTTTGCTTTTCTGATCTTCAGGTTGAGCCCCAACATCTGTCTCTGAGTTTTTATTATGGAGCTACAGTGAAGTTATATGTTACAGTGTTATTTGTAGCTGTAAGGCTTTGAGAGCAACCTAAATTCCCATGCGTAGGACAATGGTTGAATAACTTATAAGGAGTGCCACATTCCCTTCAAGCAGAATGAACAAGGTCACATCCTTTGGTGTATATGAGTGATTTCTATGACTTACTAAGTGGCAAACAAACTAACAAAAAGCCACCAAATATGTATCTAGCATGTTACCCTTCATGGGAGAAAGACGGATCCAAAAATGTAAGAAATACTCATTTATGCGAGAGAAATAAAATCAAAGATAAGCAAGAAAGAAGGCGTGAATTACTCATAGAGGCTCATAGTTGGAAAGGGAAGGGAAGGAAAGAATGGGGCCAGGTTAGAGGGGTCAGTGGGAGAAATACTTCTCTGAGTTTTTTTTTTTAAGTACAGGTGTAAGCCACTCGAGACACTAATGGCCAGGCCCCTCCCGTGAGGACCTTCATCTGTCAGGTTCCATATACAGAAGAATACTCTAACTGCCCTGATGGCTGGACTCTGCCCCTGCACTACAGAGTAAGAAACCCAAGTTCTGGACTTGAAATCCCACCAATCTCTACCCTGGCAAGCTCTGAATCCCCAAAACCACTACCAAGAAAAGCTATATAAACCCTGTCTTCCGCTTAGTTCTCTGCTGCTGCTTGTCTGATGTATTTTACTTCCCCAAAAACCTCTTGTGTGAGGTAGGTTGTGTGGTGTGACTTTGTGGTATTCCTTGGCTCCCATCTGCCAGGATACCTTTCCATCCAAGCTGTAATGCTTAACATTTGGTGCCAAACAGGCAACTCTGTCCATCCATCTCCCCTCTCCTATTCTGTAAGTGTCCTCTCTCTGGCTCCTGGGGCCCCATTCTGTGGACAACACTAGTTACTAAGACATTGACTCCTTTCCCTCCATTAGAACCTTCCCTGTTTCTTTTTACCTCCTCCGCCTAGGAGCTGCCTGAAGCTTCCTTAAGCTTTGTGACCTATCCCTCCTGTCACAGCTCCTCTGTGCTCTCTTGGGCTTCTCTCTTGCCTGTCAGCTTCCATTTAGAGCTTAGAGAAGCTCCCCTGAGCAGAGTTCATTTTTCCAACCATCCTCCCTTCCTCCATGTGCTCGGGTTGTAGTGAAGCTGGCCCTGTTACTGTAGACAGCTTGGCCTCAGTACATTTCCATGGCCTAAACTACCATGCTCAGTTTCCCATGGTGGCAGCTTCTGCCATCTCACCTTTCTCTCTCCTCCATTTCTTTTTAACTGCATCTGTCCAGGGTTGCTCTTACATATGGATGCTTATTGTCCGAGAGACCCCTGCCTCTAATCAACAGTTTTGGGTACCAGCTGCTCATGATGGTTCCAACTTGGTTAGCTGAAATGGTGCACTTTTTTTTTTAACAACATCTGGCAAGAACTTTAAATAGAAACCTAAAAAAACCCTACCAAATATTTAGAGACAATTTGCAATTATATCAGACAGTAATCTTGAAACTTAACTATCATTTTACTTTCATAGGATCTCATAGAAAGAACATCACCCCCATGACAGCTGGAAGTAATTCTAAAAGATGACATCCCCTCTCCCAACAAAGTTTGTCCTCAGGGTTAGGGACATCATTAAGGGGTTGATTATAATTGGTATAAGGTTGGGGGTTGGGGAGAAATTATGTAGGCTCAGGGATCTCTTTTAAAAAATAGATGGGGGAATTGGATGGGATAATAGATTAGTGTGAGCTAACTCACACTAATAATAATAGTGAGTAATAGAGTGAATACTTGTGAGCTATTATTTATAGGCAATTTACATTGATATAGATTCTTGTATATTGATACAAATTTAAATTATATTGAATATGTTTCTATTTTTCATCTACAATATTTATATATCTAGGCAAAGTTATTTTGTCATATTAATGCATGTATGCTTCTACCTCTGCTTAAAACATTTTTGTATGCAACGTGCATTTCTACCTTTGATTGAGATACTTGTACATTGTTTACATTTTGAGATCATTTTCCTCATTTGTTGCACAGTTGTTCATTGTATAATATCCTAATATGAAGTCTTAGTCTTTAAGTTACATAGGTATTAAGAATTATAGATCAATAGTCATCTATGTTTGTTATACTTATAGTTAGACTAATCATGTTCTTTAGATACATAGGCATTGTATTCTGCATAGATAAGTAATCTTCAACTACTTCAAAGAGCTGTAGAATATGGCATTTAAATAATTTAGGGTTTTGTTGAAGTGAGACACGATTGCTCCTGGGAGCACCCATCTATTCCAGAGAGAATGTTGAGCCTGAAGACACTCCACTTGGAACTTGTATTTTTCTTGTCAAAACTGGCCTTTGGGCAAGGAACTGCCCATTCATCAACCACTGACAAAATGCACCATGTCCAGACAGGACAAGCAGGATACAAGAAAAAAAGACTGTCAAATCTTGCCAACACAGGATAAGACAGTTTTAAAAAATTTCCTGCCTCTGAAAATGGTCTGTCAGTTACTCTAGGCCTTAACTAAAGTTGGTTGCTCCAACACTGCAAATGAGAATTTGGGTGATTGCTCAGGTAGCCAGTTGTTTCTGTCATTTGTTGCATATTTTGGAAGTTACTTGATTGCACTTCCTGCTTACTCAAGTAATATTATTTCCCTTCTCGAATTTTCAATGGGGTTGAAGACTAGATAGTCATAGTTACTTTCCTCTCATGACTTGGCCAAGTTATTAATTATACAAGACTTAAACTCATTAGGATAGAATAATTATTGAAACATTTATCACATGTTTCTTGCTTGATATATTTGTTCTTATTGTATATAATTTTGTGTTAGGCATAGAACTCTCTTATTTAAACAAAAGGGGGAGGTGCTGTAGGAATTCATACCGCCAGTAGCCTTTTAAGTTACCCTCCCACTTGGACATGGCTTCCTATACTATTTATGCTGATGTAAAGTGCACGCCCGGCCTCTTTTACCATCTGCGGGATTCAGTTAACTGTTCCCTGTTCCAGCAGAAGATTGTGGTCTCTGAGTCTACCCCTAAATATATAACCCGTTATTATTCTCAATTCTGAGCTAGTGTGGGATTTCTTTTAAGCGTCCTTCTTTACTTTTCTATTCTAATTAATGATCCATGGCACCCTAGACGGGAGACAGGGTTCATTGGTGAACTTATAGCACTTACCACAGCTGCCCGTCAGATGCTCTCAAAACACAGGGTACACGTTCCAGTCTCTCAAACCCCAAGCATAGGCACGGTAGAAGAAGTGGTCCAAAGCTCTCACATCCCGAACATCACCACTTTAGGTGATAGAGATCCACATCACTGTCACACCGTCTCGTTACAGACCTTAACCTGCATACACCAGCGCTCGCCTGACCACTGTGGAGAATGCCGGCTGTGTGTCCCTCCTGGGGCAAACTCATGACCACTGTTTGTGGCCTAACTCATTGGTTTATTAGACTCTTACCTGGATGCTTGTTAACTACTCTAATCCAAATATTGCTACCAACTCTTATCTCTCCCACCCCTCTCTCATTAGTGTCACAGGCCATTTTAACTCCTCAGGAACATGCTTTGAGGGCACACTGGGTTCTGTAGACTGCAATAATACCTTAACCTTTAGAACTAGTACCCAGCCCCTATGTCCAAACATTCACACTGGGGCACTCAAGTTTATCACTGCCTACCTGCTAGGTGGTCTGGGACTCATGCCCTGGTGTTCCTTTTTCCAATACTAGGGGTGGTGCCCAATGAAGAACCCTTGGCAATTCCCATCCCAAGGTTTACAGCAGCACGGTAAGACAAATGAGTGGTTCAGGTCAGACCCTCTCTAGCATCCCTGGGTTTAACCTTCGGAGTCAGCACAGGAGCTGCAAAACTGACTACTCCCCTAGCTATTTACCATGGGCTTTCCTCTCAGTTCATTCCGGATCTCCAAAGCGTGGTTCAGAGGACCTTCAACTGACAGATCTCCGCCTACAGAGCACTAGAACTGCCCTAATGGCTGGACCCTGCCTTCTCCCTACAAAGTAAGAAGCCCAAGCTCTGGACTTGAAATTCCACCAATCACCACCCTGGCAAGTTCTGCCCCACCCAACTCCCCAAGAAAAGCTACATAAACCCTGTCTTCTGCTCAGTGTCCTGCTGTTTCTTGCCTGAGCAGAGGCAGCCAACCTCCAGGTTCTTTGCTCCTAATAAATCTCTTGTGTGAGGTTTTGTAGACAGAAGCTTCTATCCTACCTGGTCCTGCAGCTGTTCAGTCCCAAAGAAATACACAGAGGATTACAGTATTTATAAACTTCTTGGCTTACTAGCTCAGGATTAATATTAACTAGCTCTTACAACTTAAATTTACCCATAATTCTTGTCTTTGTTTAGCCATGTGGCTCGGTACCTTTTTGTAGTAAAGCATTCTCATCTTGTTTCCTCTACATCTGGCTTGTACTATGTCTCTCTTGCTGCAGGAACTACTTTTGCTCCTTCAGCCAATAGCCTTTGAGATACCAGCCCACTGGGGTGTGGTATCTTTCACTTTAAAAAAGTGGCAGCAGCCCTCCGCTTGCTTTCTTGCTTCGGATTCTGCTTCTGGCAAACACACACTTTTCCTGGTCGTGCAGGAGGCTGTTGTCTAGGACGGTGATCTGTAAGTTTTTTCCCTTTAAATAAATAACCCTTTTATTAATCATAATTCCAAACTTGGTGTGGGATTATTTTGTGACTTACTTCATTACTCTCTGCCTTTTCTCTTCCCAGAATTCTCTTAGTCTGGTCTAGCTGCCTATACATCCTGCCTGGCTATTGGCCAATCAGCATTTTATAAACTAATATGAATGACAAATCTTTACAGTTCCATAGTAAGGTTTGTTGTGCGGTGTAACTTTGTGGTATTCCTTGCCTGCCAACTGCGCAGGTACTTTCCCATCTGAGTGGTAATGCTTACTGTAGCCTGTTAGAACTGTGGCATTGTTAACATCCACTCCTTTCCCTCCACACAGTCACAGTCCAATGGAGAGACACAGAATGGAAATGTAATCTGTAGAAAAGCAACCTGGCTCTTGTTTGAATCTGAAATATACCCCAGGCTCATGTTTTTCACTGCCAGCCCCTAGCTTGGGCTGCTATTTTGATGTCAAGAGGGCCTAAGAAAGTGGGGTCTGGCTATGGGGAGCAGGTAAGTAGAAGTGGATCTTTGAAGGCTAAAACCTGAGCTCTGTTCTCTACTCAATGTCATGTGCGGAGTGTCTGCTCATGCTCCCCTAGTCAATGCCATGTGCGGGGTGTCCACTCACGCTCCCATGTCTTCTCTGCCACAATGGACCGAAAATGCTTAGAAACTGAACCAAAATAAACCCTTTCACCCTTAAAATGTCTCTGCTATTATTCTGGTCATAGTGATACAAACTAATATACTGGCTAGGTATTATAATCACACTGAGAGAAGAGAACAAAAAGACCCACTCATATAGTTTGGAAAACATCCTTCTGCGCAGATAATGTGAGATACATGGTGAAAAAGAGCTGTATACACACACTGTTAGCCAGACAGTGAGTGTGTTTCTCATGGCGCAGCCTGGTAATCATGCTGCTACTTTTTGTGGATACTAGTATTGAATCTATCATTGTTGATGAGAGAAGAGTCTCCAACTGTTAGAAAAAGAGATTACAGATAAAGAGGGGAGAAGAGAATGGACCTCCTTGTGTTGTCTTGCAATCAGAAGAATCGATATGTGCTTACACACACACACACACACACACACACACACACACACACACACACACTTCCTAGCTTTGTTTACTGAGAGGGCCTACGAGAAACAATATCCTAGCATTGACGACCACACTTTGTGATATTTGTTTCTGAACACTATTTTCCAATAAAGGAAACCAGAGCCCCTTGGAAAAGTGGTTGAATTGAGAGCTGAGGGAGATAAAATAAAATATGAGACTAGAACAGCTTGTGGTATCAGAAAATAAGGAAAATCTAGGAGAGCATGTTACTAGGACAGGGGACTCCTGAAACCTGAAATGGAAAGATTCAAATAATAAATATACAAGCTATTATTAAATTCTAACAAATTAAATAAATACCCCAGAATATACATAGATCTAAATGAATAATCAAATAAACAAATAAATGGGGGAAAGGTCGGGCCTTCCATATAGAAAACAACCACTAAACAAAGAGAAGTGTAGCACAAATAAAACCCAGAGACAGATTTTGGGGTTCAAGTTGAAGATCAGAAGCAAAACAGCCAAGCCATGGGAGAAGTCTTACCTCTACCAACGCTGGGTGACTACAGACTGGGCCCTGGGCCTCTGTCTCCTCCTGTTTTATATTCCCCTTTAGTGCTGGGATTAAAGGTGTGAGCCACCACCACCTAGATCTGTTTCTGCATTGATCTTGTGTAGCTCAGGGTGGCCTTGAACTCACTCTGTCTTACAAATCTTGGAATTAAAGGTATGTGACACCACTGCCTGGTCTCTGTGTCTTAGTTTTGCCCTCTAATTTTCAGGCAAATTTTGTTTGTTAAAACATAAATAAAATATCCCTATACAGAAGGTACCCTAAAAATTCAGACCTGACTAGGCAAACACAGCCATAAGAACCACTGGTGTCAGGATGGCTGAAGTCACAGGGCAAGTGGGTGTTGTCAAATCTCAATTTACAGCCCTTAATGATGTAGGAGAGCCCTTGCACGCACCACTCAGCCAATGATGAAGGCTAGCACCACCATTGCTGTGAACTCAATTCATCTGCCCTTTGATGTGCTCTGAGGAAAGCAAACAGAGTTTATGCAGTAGTCTTGTCCCAAAGGCTCATGTCATAAGCCAGAAAAACCAAAATAAGTCCACAATAAAAAACATTCCCGGTGTGAAGACAAGGAAAGGTGAGGAAGTGCTCCGGTGTGTGAAGAAGAGTAAGCAGCCAGTTCGTGATGCCCGGTAGGACCCCGGAAAAGAGAAGGGTGTTGGGTGGAAAAGAAGGCTTTCTTAATGGCATTGTTACTATGCTAATGCCTTGGTTTTGCTAATTACCCAAGTTATTAGCATATATATCTAGCACTATGGAAAGCTGAGCAAATGGTATACATGAACACGCACTCTGAACTATTTTTAAAACATCTCTAAAATTATTTGAAAATGGAAAGGCCAGGTGTCCTATATTTTAAGCTGTCCTAGAAATCACTGCATAGCTGAGGATGACCTTGAACTTCTGAGTTTCCTGTCTCCACCTGTGCTCCTCTCACAAGCATGTACCGCCATACCTGGTCCTATTCAGTGCTAGAGACACAGCTCAGGGCTTCATGTATGGTAGAGTCCACCAACTCCACCACAGCCCAGGCTGGGAGCAATTTTGTTAAAAACTGCATGGTTACACTTTATACAGTCAAAAATATTGTACAAAGTGTCAGCCATGTGTCTGGCAGCTTCTCATGAATATGTATAGTTTTAAGTTAATAATACTCTTTGATATTAATTAATTGATTAATTTATTATTATGATATGAATCAAATCTAAGGCCTTATGCATGCTAGGAAAGCAATCTACCACTGAGCTGCTACTCCAGCCTTCAGATAGTCTCTCTCTGTCTTGAACAATTTGTGTGTGTGTGTGTGTGTGTGTGTTAGCATCCAGGCACACTTTGCCTCACCCCCTGGGGAACTGACAGAGTGCATCACCCCATATGCATGGCAGACAGTACCCTGTCCCTTTAAAAGGTGGATCGCCACCTACTTCTTCCTCTTCCTCTCTCTACATCTCTGTCTCTCTCCTTTCCTTCTCTCTCTCTTTCTCTCCCCAACAGGCCACTCTGTGCCCCCTTTCTCTCTCCTCTCTTCCTTCCCTTCCCCCAACAAAACTCCTCATGTAAGCTCCATCTGCATGGCATGTTTGTCCCTCACAAGTCTGTGATTTAGACCCACCTGCCAAGCTCCATCTTGTGCCTTATCATAACAGTGTGTGCCGACAGTGGTCAGAAAAGGGTGTTGGGGTCTTCTGGGGCTGGAGTTACAGGTCTGACAAGGAAGCAAACTCCTGTCCTCTGAAAGAGCAGCAAGCTCTCTGAACTACAGAGACGCGACACTGACTTTTGATGCAATCAAGAGACTCAGTAAATGAGCAATGTGTGGGACTGCTCCCAGCAAAATACGACGTGGTAACAGTAAACCTGCAACAGATGTAAGAATCTAAAATGACAATAAAAGTATAGCATAGTAAATACACTGCCCACAAACATTGCCATCTTTATCACCGAATGGAATTCTAGGTCACACGTCCATGTGACAGGTAGAGATGCTCACGGTAGCATCTTACAGATGTGGGGTGAGGGGAACATACTGTGACCTCATGATGACTAGGACACTACTAGAGGCATTTTCAGCTCCTTGTAGTCTTCTGAGTGCCCAGCACGAACTGACACATCCTATGTCTGTGGAGCTGTGTGGAGAATACGGGATTGGTGTGAAACAGCTTTTTCATTCTGCCTAACTGAAATCCTATTCCTGTTAAAGAATGAATCCCCGTTGGGTCTGTGTTGGTTTGAATAAGAATGGCCCCCAGGGACTCATAGATTTGAATGCTTGGTAACCAGGGAGTGGGTCTATTTGAAAGGACCAGAGATGTGGCCTTGTTGGAGTATCTTTACCACTGGGAGTGGGTTCTGAGGCTTTGAGGGTCCAAGCCAAGACAGTAGCTCACTCTTCCTGCTGCCTGTGGATCCAGATGTCAACTCTCAACTACTTCTCCAGCGTTATCTCTGTCTGCATGCCACCATGCTCCCAACCATGGTGACAATGGACTAAACCTTCGAAACTGTAAGCATGCCCCAATAAATGTTTTTTTCTACTAGAGTTGCTGTGATCGTGGTGTCTCTTCACAGCAAGAGAACACTGAGTAAGACAGAGCCCATTCCCTAGCTCCTACTAAACACATCTTAGCTTCTTTTCCTGTTGCTGGGATAAAATGCTAATGAAGCTTGAGGGGAAAGGGGTTTGCTGTGGGTCACAGTTTAAGGACACAGTTCAGCACAAGAAGTCAAGGTGGCAGGGACTCGAGGCAGCTGGTCACATGACATCCACAAGGAGGTAGGTGAACACAAGTGGCTGTTTAGTTTCAGACCTTACTTTCATTTCTTTGGGATAGAAGCACAGAAGATGGTTTGATGTATCCTGTGCTATGCATTTACTTTTTTTATTTCAAAATGTATTATATATTCAAAGAATATACTATGGGTAGGCACTCAACTATAAACATGATGGTTTAACTTTATGTGTTGAATAGGCCACAAAATACCAGATATTTGGCTAAATATTTTGGAGGGTGATTTTGTCTGAGAAGAGATTAGTATTTAGACTTGGAGGGTGAGCAAAACACATTGCTTTCCCCGATGTAAGTGGACATCATCCAACCTAAATAGAGCACAAAGATGGGAGGATGTAATTGCTTCTGCCTGAGACTGGCTGAGTCACTAGTCTCCTGTCCTTGGACCAAGTTTTCCATCACAGGCCACTTTGGTTCTTTGTGGACTTACATTGGAACTGTACCATTAGCTCTTTTGTGTTCCAGTTTGCAGATAGGCGATCATGGGACTTCAGATTTCGCAATTGCATGAACAAATCCTCTTTATTTCTCTACAGACAAATAGTCAATATCTCTTGCTACTTAATCTCTATTTAAAATAATAAGTCTCCACATTATATATCAAAGTCTATTGAAGCGTGAGTTGTAATGACATAAAAGGAGGGCTGTGAAAAATTTGACAATAGTAAAAATCTTCTGAGCATGCTACAACCAAAAATTAATTTGCAACCAAATTCATAATGAAACATTTCTGGCAGTTCCTGCTGGTGCTGCACTGCATGAATTCACTGCTGCCTTGCTTCTGAATACATGCCATGCACATTTCACATTATGCATGCCATCAGACCCCATGCTTCCCAAAACACCTTGGTTCAGACTCAATACTGTTGTTATTTTATGTTATGTATTTATGTGGAGTGGCATTGGCTATTATAAAATCAAAGTATTCATCAACTCTGAAGAACCATGACGATGTTTTATGTTCCATAGTAGCAAATACTCAATGAACATGTTCATATCATGCAGTATGTCTCTGCAGTAGTGAATACTCAGTGAACATGTACATATCACAAGGTATGTCCTGCAGTAGCACATACTTAATAAACATGTTCTTATCATGCAGTATGTCTGCAGTAGTGAACACTCAGTGAACATGTCTAATATCATGCTTTATGTTCCACAGTAGCAAATACTCAATGAACATGTTCATATCATGTGGTATGTCCTGCACTAGCAAATACTCAACGAACATGTTCATATCATGCTATATGTCCTGCAGTAGCAAATACTCGATGGACATGTTCATATCATGCTATATGTCCCACAGTAGCAAATACTCAACAAACATGTTCTTATCATGCAGCATGTCCTGCAGTAGTGAACACTCAGTGAACATGTTCTTATCATGCAGTATGTCCTGCAGTAGTGAACACTCAGTGAACATGTTCTTATCATGCAGTATGTCCTGCAGTAGTGAACACTCAGTGAACATGTGGTATGTCCTACAGTAGCAAATACTCAATGAACATACCCATATCATTAGAATACCCATTTGCTTTCATATTAAACGTCTTTAAAAGGTCACTTATTTTATTTGTTGAATATGAATGTTTTGCCTGCATGTATGTATGTGCACCATGTGCACTCAAGAGGCCCTGGAGATCATAAAAGGGTATTACCTGGAACTCGAGTTACTCACAGCACCATATGGTACTGAGCAGCAAACCTAGGTCCTCTGCAAGATCAACAAGAGTGATCTTAACTGCCGAGACATCTCTCTGACCCTGTTTGATCTTTAATAAATGGTAAAATTGAGTTCATGAAAGAATTGTTTTAAAGTTTGGGCTGGAGATATCGCTCAGCAGCTAAGAGCATGCACTGCTTGAATGCTTTGAATGCTTTGCTTCCCAGTATCCCAGGCAGGTGCTCACCTCTGCCTCTAACTCCACATCCAGAGGGATGATGTCTCCTGTTCTCAATGCTCACAGCTGCTCACAATTGCCTATGGGTCACATCCAGGGGGATGATGTCATCTGTCCTTGATGCTCACAACTGCTCACAACTGCCTATGGGTCACATCCAGGGGGATGATGCCGCTGTCCTTGAGAACCCACACTTACCTGCACACACATAGGCCCTCCCTCCACTTAAAAACAAAACAAAATTAAAAAGAATTGTTTAAAAGTAAATGATTTTTTAAAAGAAAAGTAAATGTTTGATTTATATTCTTAATCTTTTGTAC
The DNA here is from genome assembly GCF_903992535.2 of Arvicola amphibius. Lineage (NCBI taxonomy): Eukaryota > Metazoa > Chordata > Mammalia > Rodentia > Cricetidae > Arvicola > Arvicola amphibius. The sequence continues at coordinate 47,786,538 of NC_052057.2, forward strand.
CTGTATGTCTGGGGATCATGTAAATTGTTCTCAGGTGAAAAGAGGGTTTATGGAAAACATTTAATAAACTCTACACATGGTGTAATTCCACACTGTATGTAGTGATGCAGAACTTTAATCCAAACAATCAGAAGGCAGAGGCTGAAGGATCAGAAATTCAAGGTCACGCTCTGCTGCGTAGTGAGCTCAAGGCCAGCCTGAACTACAGGAGACTTTATCACAGAAAATGAAAGAAACAAGCATAATATAATAATATAATATAATATAATATAATATAATATAATATAATATACCTTTTAAAAAACCTCCTCTGAGCAGTCACAAGTCACCATGTTCTAGTTGTTAGAAGTAAATCACTAGGCCCACCTCACACCAGAGAGGTTGGGACTCTCAAGGACATGAGCGTCACAGAGTGAGGTATCAGAGACAGTCTCTGAAGCCAGTAATCTCCAGCAGTAACAGGAAGGGCACAAGGACGAGTGGGGTGGGGCAAGGGGACAATCATTTGTCCATGGGACACACGGGGTGAAAAGTGCTGGTGACCGTTCATGCTGAGTTATGGAGATAAAGCCTACTTAGTGTCTTTGATGGTCAACCACATAAGCGAGGTGTCTGAGATCAAGGTGTGCTGAGCCAGGTGTGAATCCACAGTAAGGAAGATGCCAACAGAGCGCAGCTCTGCAAAGGAGGGAGGACGGGAGGCAGAGTGGGGTGACTAAGAAGAAGGAACATGGAAACAGGAAGCAGTGGGTTTCAATGATAGAGGTCACCATGGCCAGCAGCCGAGAGGATGTCTGGGAAGCTTCCTGTAGGGGGCATTCATGGCTTTAGAAATCCCAAGGCTGTACTGGTGAGATAGGTAGGTCTGGATTTCCCGGAATGCTTGAGATGGAAGGTAGGGCTTGACTGAAGACTGACTGTCAAGCGTCTAGAAGAATGTTTTGTGCTGCCTCTTCTCTGAGTCTGATGTGACCTTGAAAAACGAGTTTCTCTGAGACGGACAGTAAATTCCCATTCTTCCATCCGCCACTGAAGAAAAGGCTAAACCGTGAGCCGTTTGCATGGGACTTCACATAGGTACAAGCGGTCTCCATTTCTTGAACATGTACTTGTTCCTGTGAGCTCTAAAAATGGAATTCTACTTTCACAGTTGCAGATCACATGAAATGCATTACCCATCAGCAGTCTCATAAATATTCAGCCATTGTACCTTTCCCCAAACAGCCAGAAATGTATTCATTATATTGAATTGCAGTCTCACCCTCCCTTCCGGCGCCTTTGTAAGGAGAATGATAATATTTAGGCAGTTTTTTGCAACACCCCAGCCTTGAGGAAATGTCAACATAAGCATAATTGATTTTCTGAACTTTCCTTGCCCCGCCCTATGTTCCAGGGTTGTATGCATCATGGGTAGAATGACTGACAAATCAGCCATGATTGCTAATTAGGAAGCAGAATATATTAAAAGTCTGGCCCATCTATCCAGCTTGCTCACAGTGCAAGCTGGAAGCGTGAGGCCTCTCAATGCTCTAGGGCTTGTTTAATTATCTACTTTTTTTTTTTTTTGCTTTGACCCGCCCATTCAGGGATTACCCAGCCAAGTCTGATAGGTCAGGGATGTTATATATTAAGTGGTGGGCTCACTTGCTCCACCTTGACTCATCTTTCCTTCCCTTCCTCCCACCGAAGTGGCATTCTTCAGAAAACATTTCTTCCCACCATGCACTGGCTGAGTAATGAAGGCTGCTGCTCTTATCCCTGTTTGAAGCCCAAATGTGCGAGGTAATTTTACTTCAAGGATTGGTGAAATAGGAATTCCATTCCTCTATTTTTTTTTCTGACTCCAGAATAAAGAGGTCTTTTTGTATCGGAGCCCCTAATGGCAAGGTAAGACCCCTGGGGTTCCCATTCTTCCCAGCAGCACCTCAGCAATCAGCCTCTGGCCCCAAAGGCGAGGCCATCTTTGCCTTTGTGTCTGAAATGAGAGTTCGCCACTCATCCCAGGAAATCGGTAGGCACCTGCAGACTGAGGGGAAAATTGATTTCTTTTCACCTTGTCACCGATCTGAATGTCACCTCAGAGACTCCCAGGATTTAATTGATCTATGACAGTTCATGGCAACCACAGCCCCTCTTGAATAATGAGAATATTAATGAGGTTGAAGGCAATTGACAACCCTAAGAGGGGGGGATCTGCTTCACTGTGGAGATCTTGCCATGAAGTGTGTGAGTAGAACCCAAGTCTTGAGAGCGCTCTCACCTAGCTTCACTTAGTCTTCCGGAGGTTGCACGGAAGCTTCCAGGAAGGCTAACTAGCAATATTTGTGTGTTTTGTACTCCAAAGCAGGCACTTTCCTAAGACTGAGACCAATGATGGCCACTGTGGACCAGACAGAAGGCTGAAGTCTGGACAGATGAAATGAATTCTGAGTTCCGCCAAGAGGCTTTGTCCTCATGACAAATAGAGAAGTAAAGCCACTCATTTGTGCGCTGATGGGACATTTGTTATATATCCATTCTGCACGGCTTAATCACCCAGTAGACAAATTAGGCATGCTTGTGGGGCCTTGCAAAATAGGGCATTATATTGCCTGAAACTTAGATTAAACTCATTCAGCATGAAAAGTATGATCCACGTGTGTGTGTGTGTGTGTGTGTGTGTGTGTGTGTAGCTAGCCTAACTTACCTTCAGGGCCAGCTTGCTAATATTTAAAGTACCCTAATCAGAAACACATCCTCCAGGGGAGGCTAGTTAGCATTTGAAAGACTCTAAATCAGGTACCTACTATCAATATAGATCTCTCACTCATCTCAATTAGCACTAGAGGGTTTATTAAGGAGCCTGAGGGATGCTAGCAATAATTTTAAATTAGTCAAATAAGCTATATATTGGCTAGAAATCTGGCAACAGTGGCCTTGCATGATGAGCATCTAAAAATCTAGGATGCTCTTGACCGAGAATTCTGTTGTCTTTATAGGAAAAGCCAAATCCTGTTACTGAGATGTCATTGCCTTTACCTTGAGTGAGCCTATCATGCCAGGTGCCCGCAGTACTCCTAAGGGCAAGGAAAGCATAATTCATGGGACCCAGTGTGAATGGTGGGAACTTCAGAAACGGAGAAGAAATGGCTGCGGAGAGTAAGGCCATGGGAAGAAAGCATTTGAGGGGGAGAGCTATGGGAATGTCTTCCAAGGAACTAGATTCTCACAGTTTACTAGAACAGTCAAGCAGGAGAAGTTTCCATGGGGGAGACTGGAGATTTCTGTGGCTTCTTCTGAAAAAAAAAAAAAAATAAAACTGAAAAATTTAAAGATGTTGACTGGAGAGATGGCTTAGTGGTTAGGAGCAGCAGTTTCTCTTCTATAGGGCCCAGGTTTGATCCCACAAGTGGCTCACAAGTGTCTGTAACTCTAGTCCTAGGGGACCCCGTGCCCTCCGCTGGTCTCCATGGCCACGTGCACACATACACATAGGCAGAACACACATATTCAGTTAGTAAAAATAAAGGTTAAAAGGTTTTAACGGTAAAGTATTGGGCAGTAGTGATGCAGGCCTTTAGTCCCATCACTGGAGAGGCAGAGACAGGCAGATCTCTGAGTCTGAGGGCAACCTGGTTTACAGAGCGAGTTTTAGGACAGCCAGGGAGGGCTATATAGAGAAAACCTGTCTCAAAAAATGAAACAAAAAATTAAAAGCAAAAAACAAGATTACATTGTGGTGGTTTGATCTTGGGCATCTGCATACTTGGTACCCAGTTGGTGACACACTGCTTGGGTAGGTTTAGCTGGTGTCACCTTAGCTGGTGCCACTAGGGTCGGGTTGGAGGTTTCACAAGCCATGCATTCCTTCCAATATTCTTCTTTTGCTTGATGCTGGGATGGTTGGCGGTCCTTGGCCAGGCACACTGTGGTCAGTGGTCCCTGGTCAGGTACGATGTGGTGGTCGGCGGTCCCTGGTCAGGTGCGCTGTGGTAGGCAGTCCCTGGTCAGGTGCGCTGTGGTCACCTGGTTAGCTGACTGCCTGGGGCTTTTTCAGCGCATTTCCCTGTGCAGATGGTTGACTCTTCTCCCTCTGCGAAGCTGCCGTGGTCATAGTGTTTTGTTACAACAATTCAAAAAGAAGTGGCACATACATATGCACGAGCATGTATACAAATACAATATGTACATATAAGCATGTACATATGTATTTGCTATCTGGGGCTAAAGAGGGAAACTTAGACATATACACTTAATGCATTCAGCAAACACGCCAGACATTTTCTATGCTCCAGATCAAGATTAGTGTAAATCTTGCTTTCAATGTGATTTCAGTATTTGGCAAATGTAGACTAATGGGAACATTTGAAGTAGTGAGGATGGAGTCATTTATGGAGGTTGTAGAATTTCATATTTGGGAGCAGGATCTTGTGGATAACGAACATCTTGGATGCATGAGGAAGAAGGATAAATGAAATCACTAACAGATAAAAATGGGGAAGATTAGAAAAAATAATTGGAGAATTGTGGCAGGATAGAAAAGCAGGTAAATGTGGGGGCACGTGAGGAGAAAGGAGCCCCTCTGCCTGGAGGTTGTTTGAAGCCTTTCACCAGAAGAGAGGCAGGAAATTCTAGCACGATCACAACCGCTCTCTCCCTTCCCGGCAGGAAACCTGCAGTGTTCTTGAGATCACACCAGAAACCCATTTACAGGGAAAGGATGCGTATTAAAGCCCTTGTACCATCCACGCGGCTCCTGGATGGAGAAATCATGCTTTATCAGAGTATGATTCTACCCAAGGCATCTGCTGAGCCACCCTCCAGCCTCACTCATCAAAAGAAAGTGGAAAAGGGATTGGGGAGATGGCTCAGTGGTTAAGAGCGTTTACTGCTCTTACAGACCTGGGTTTGGTTCTTAGAATCCACACAGTGCTAGGAACTACAGTGATGGGTGCTCCAGTGTCCTCTTTTGCCCCCATGGTGCACATACACACACAGGCACATGCACATAAAATAAATAAATGAATATTAAGAGAGAAAGAGACAGGAAGATACACAGACAGACAGACAGACACACACACACAGAGGGAGAGAGAGAAGAAAATGGTTTCTTGATCACCTTTTATGATGTAATGGGTCAGCAAGATGGCCCTTGCACACGCAGAGAATAGTGCAGAACAGAAAACGATGCAGCTCAGGGACCACCAATACAGTATAGAGACAAATACGGCGTTCATGCTGGGACAATTGATTGTGATTCTCTTGAGGAGACCGCACCTTAGGTGGTTTGAAAGAAAATGGCCTCCAATGGGAGTGGCTCTATTGGGAGGTGTGGCCTTGTTGGAGGAAGTGTGTCACTGTGGAGGCAGACTTTGAGGTCTCATATATGCTCAAGCCATGCCCAGTGCCTCAGACCACTTCCTGTTGCCTGTGGATCAAGATATAAGAACTCTGAGCTGCTCCAGCACTGTGTCTGCCCACTTGCTGCTATGTTTCCTGCCTTGGCGATAATGGACTAAACTTCTGAATTGTAAATTGCCACCCCATTGGATGTTTTCCTTTATAAAATTGCTATGGTCATGGTGTTTCTTCACAGCAATGGAAACACTAACTAAGACATGCCTACATGTCTTATTCTTTGCAATTCCACCCCCCCCCCACAGACTCACTTTCCTTTCGGAAATGATACTTGCACATGGGTAAGTCATACTCTCCACAACTCAGTGTGTCCTTCTGGAGGCCTCTTTTCCTTCTAACCGCCTAATGAAATAAAATTCTCTAGCTCTGCTCCAAAGGGTCTGGGACAGAAATTATTTTCTGTGCCAAAGCAATAGTCCAGATATGGCTTGCGTTGAGGTCTTTGAAAGATGAGGGGGACATTTTAGGTTGTCGAGGGTGACAGAATGGAGCTGGGCTGCTGTCGCTTTTCTGCCGACATAGTGATAATGAAGATGTCAGTGAATATGGATGTTTCGAGGAGTGGACAGTTAGTGGTGTCAAATATTGCACAAACCAAATAAAACATGGAATTCAAACATCTATTTAAGGTGACTCATTGGCATATGCAGGAGACATTGAGTGGATAAATTGAGTCTTTAGTTTGAAAGATGAGGAATGAGGAGGGGAAAAGAAAGAACAGAGCAGAAATGAGTACTTAGCATAAATAGAAAGATAGCAGAGACTTGGATACAGAGCTCTGGAGAAAGAGTTGGCGACACTCTGCTTTCTATGGCAAAAACTGCAAAACTGACTTTCATGGGTTGGGGAGATGGCTCATTTGGTAAGTGTTCACCTTACAAATGTAAGGACATGAGCTTGATCCTAGAACCTACCTAAAAACAGCCCAGGTCTGTCCTTGCACTCACGGTGCTGGGAAGGTGTGTTCTTGCACACACAGTTCTGGGAAGGTGTGCCCTTGCACTCACGGTGCTGGGAAGGTGTGTTCTTGCACACACAGTTCTGGGAAGGTGTGCCCTTGCACTCACAGTGCTGGGAAGGTGTGTCCATGCACACACAGTGCTAGGAAGGTGTGTCCTTGTGTTCACAGTGCTGGGAAGGTGTGTCCTTGCACACACAGTGTTGGGAAGGGATGTCCTGGCACTCACAGTGCTGGGAAGGTGTGTCCTTGCATACACAGTGCTGGGAAGGTGTGTCCTTGCACTCACAGTGCTGGGAAGGTGTGTCCTTGCACTCACACACAGTGCTGGGAAGGTGTGTCCTTGCGCTCACTGCTCTACTGGGAAGGCAGAGCCATGCAGATCCTTGGGATGGCTTCTTACCTCCACTGGACAGCCAGCCCAGCATACCCAACAAATATCAAGTCAAAACCAAGTTGAACAGTTACCAAGGAATGATCTCCAAGGTTGAGCTGTGGCCTCTACACTTAGAAGCACACACATGAATGTGCACATATGTGTTTCTCTCTACATATACATGGAAGGAGGGGGGAGGCTTTCTGAGCAAGGAAGCAGGTTAAACAATCCAAAAGAATTGCTAAAATAATAAGGGAGACATTGTTAAAAATGATTCATTTCAAACCTCATTTAATTAAAGGGAGTTTACTTAAAGTGCCTTGTTACTGTATCAGTGTGTAGTGGGGTAAGAACTGTAGAATGCTGACTTCGCTAGTTCAGGGCAATGGTGGAGCGCCAGGCAGACAGAGGGCTTCCTGTGAACCTCCTGCTGAAGGGAAGCCAGAGGAGAGGGCCATGACCAGAGAGACCATTGTCTGTGAAGCAGTTCCGACAGGCCGCTTTAGATAGGACACGGTTCCAGGAATGACACTCCACTTGAAGTGAGTCAGCATCTCTGGGGCTGTCACCGTTTTACTGGAAGTGCCACCTTATCTTCATGAACAATTGCTTTCAGGAAATATGATGGGAAAAATTTCAAAGCTCTGACTTCTGTACATTTACTCTTAAGTTTTCCAGTCTCTTCTTTGGGGCTTTTCATCAGCAAGCATTGTTTTTATTAGAGAAGCGCATGTGGCGTCTGAGGTCAATCATTAAGCTGCCAAATTCCATCTCAGACCAAAGGTGAGGCACACGCCAGTCTGGAGCCAAAACGATGTTTTTTAAGGTCAGATAGGCTTGGGCATAAGTTCCAAATGGTGTTCATTATCTGTGCAGCCTTGGGCAAATTTAGTCTTTCTGAGACTCACTTCTTATAGCTGTATAATCAGAGAAAAACAGCTTTACAAGAATGCTATGAAATAGTTTGATTATGTGCATGTGTGTGCATGTATACATAAGCACACATTTTTTACAGTAAGTTAGTGTGGTAGTTTGAATAAAAATGGGCCCCATAGGCCCATAGGGAGTGGCACTATTAGGAAGTGTGGCCTTGTTGTAGTAGGTGTGACTTGGTTGGAGGAAGTGTGTCACTGGGGTACCCTTTGAGGTCTCAGATGCTCAAGCCATGCTCAGCATGGCATTATCTTCCCACTGCCTGTGGATCAAGATGTAGAGTATCTTACTGCATACTGCCATGCTTCCCACCATGATTGTAATGGACCAAACCCTTGAATTTTAAGCCAGCCCCAATGTTTTCCTTTATGAGTTGCCATGGTCACTGTGCCTCCTCACAGCAATAAAACCCTAACTAAGACAGAAATTGGTACCAGGGACTGTGGTATTGTTGTGATAAGACTCTGTCTTACGTTTATTAGTGTTAACTCTAATGAAAATTTATAATGAAAAGGAGAAAGCTGAGCAAGAAAAATACAAAATGTACAATTTAAGGAGAAAAAGGAGCTTCAGGAAGTGAGATGGAACAAAATTTTGTGTTCAAGGAGATAAACAGATTAAGAAATGGGATAAAGGGAATGGTGACCTCAGGGCAAGATCCCACCCAGGTAAACATCCGTCCTGTGAAAAGGGATTAAAGAAAATCTCAGAGGCAGCCTGATCTACAGAGCGAGTTCCAGGACAGCCTAGCTTAGGCATTGAAGGTAATCATGCAAACCAGAAAACTGGTAAAGGTGTAATTGAACAAGGGGGCCATGTTCCAACCCCAGAAACAGCTTTGCTTGCAGAACCCAGCAGCTTGGGCCATGTGGTTCTGGATTTAGAGTGAAGGACAGAAGAAAGGGGGATTGGAATCTTCCTCTACCTCTAAGGAGAGTTTCTGAGGCCAGGCATGTGTCAGGGTGTCCTAGGATGGAGGCCTAAAGAGGCCATTGCATGAAACTGTGAGGTTGCGGCCTGGATTGCCTTAGAGAACCCAACATGTTAGAGATGCCAGAGTCGTGGGTCCCTGTGGAGAAGACTGGCTAACAGGGAGTGGAACCAGTCCAAGAGAAGGAAGTGTGTTGCAATCAAGAAAGATGAATGGAGTTGGAGATCTGAAGAGCACTTTGATATCGGACATGGAGATGCAGAGTTTGAAGTTTTCCCAGTTGTTTTTCCTTCTTGCTCTTGTCCAGTATTTCCTCACTATGCTCCCTTCCCTATGTTTTGGAATGGTAATGTATATCCTGTGCTTTTATATGTTGGAAGCATTTGATGTATTCTTTTTAATTTTGATTTTATAGGGGATTACAGTTAAGAGATTGCGTGAATCCCAGAAGAAGCTTTGAACTTTAGACCTTCAAACAATGCTGAGACTATGATAGGCTATGGGGTCTTTTGAAATTGAACTAAATGCATTTTGCATTGTGATATTATTCCAAGCCCATGGAGGTCAGGGCATAGAATGTTATGGTTAGGTCCTGTTAGAGAACCAGCTTAGGTGCCCAACAGCATCAGAGGCATAGATAAAGAAAATGTGAGCTATATACGAAATCAAATTTCTCTCAGTCACAAAGAGCAACACTATATACTAGATGGAAAATGGATGCTAATGGAGACAATCATATTAAGCAAATTAAGCTAGTTTCAGAAAAACAAGTATTGTAGGTTTCCTCTCATTTGTAGACCCTAGATTTGTAGATTGTATCTACATAAACCCATCATGCTTATATTGCATAGAAGGATAAGTGAAATTGTCAAGATCTGAGACACAAGGGCAGTGAGTCTTAGTCTGTGGGTTGTAACTCCATTGGTGGTTGAACAACCCTTTTACAGGGGTTGCCAAAGACCATCAGAAAACAGATATTTACATTAAAACTCATAACAGTAGCAAAATTACAGTTATGAAGTAGGAACAAAAATATTTTATCATTAGGGGTCACCACAACATGAGTAACTATATTAAAGGGTCACAACATTAGGAAGGTTGAGAACCACTGCTCCAGGGGCTCAATGAGGGGTGAGAGGGTGGAGAAAAGAAAGAAATATACTCAATGTACAATCTATTCTTATATGAAAATAAAAATAAATAAATTTAAAATAAAAATTAATCAAGAAAATAGCAATGAAATTTGTAGGGTAAAAAGATCAGCCAATGAAACCCACCCTGGCCCTGAAATCAGAGCCAGTGAAAGAAGCACACCCTGGTTCTGAGACCCGAGCCAGTGAAAGAAATGCTTCCTTTCCAAACCCAGAACCAAAGAAATGCACCCTGACTCTAAAACCAGTGCTAAAGAAACACACTTTGTCCCTAGAACCAGAGTCAGTGAAAGAAATATGCCCTGGACCTAAGATTAGAGTCAAAAAACTAAAAAGGACCAGTGAAAGAAACACAGTTTGGCCATAAAGTCAGAGCCATCTCTGCCACTGGCTAACTAAACTGACCAATCCCTGAGCAGGGAAAAAAACTAACCAATCCCTCTTCTCCCTGGAAAACTCCACCCCTAAGAAGCCCTATATAAGCCCTGTTTCTGTTCAGTTTGCCGCTGCTCTTCTTCCACCCTGGCAGAGGCAGCCACTTTCTTGGATTCTTCCCTTCCAATAAATCTCTTGAACAAGGTTTGGATGAGACCTTCTTTCCCTGGAGCATAGACGGCGGGGACAGTAACACTTTCCCTAAGGACGTCTTCCCCTAGCAGAGCAGAGTTGTTACAACTTCACTTGAGAAGTCAGAAGCTGAGCAGGGCTATAAGGCTTTAGTTGGGGAAGCCTTTTCCTAGCAGAGAAGAGCTGCTACACTCTGGAGCACCAGAGCTGAGTTGTAACAACTTTTCAGGGAAGTCCTCTCCTGCAGGTGCAGAGTTGTCACTGTGGGGAGACCTTCCCTAGAGCGGGGCTGTAAGCTGCTACGCTTACTGTGCCCTATGCTATTCCCTGAGTCCTGACTGCCAGAGACTCTTCCACCTGAGGTGTAACAGTATTCCCTGGCTCCCAACTGCCAGGATACCTTTTCCTTCTGAGCTGTGACACCTCCAAAACTGGGTTTGCAATTTTAGAATTTATGAGCTCAGGCTGGGTTGTCAAGTTCAAGTTCACCCTATGCTACATGTTGAATTCTAGGCCAATATGGGTTACCTAGAGAGGTTCTGTTTCTGAGCAAGCAGAAAGTGACTGCATTTGCTCTCTGCATGGGGACAACACCTAGAATAAGACTGAAGTTGTGCCCTGTTGAAATTATTTGATGCTTTCTGTAGTTCAATCTTTGTCTTGGCTACTTTTTTTGTTGTTGTTGCTGGAATAAAATACCCCAACAAAGGCAACTTAAGGGGAAGGGGTTACTTTTGGTTACAGTTCCAGTAGGGAGCACTCCATCATGACTGGGGAGACATGGTGATGGTAACAGGAGACTGGCTGGTCACATGGTATCCACACTCAGGAAGCAGAGAATAAACAGGAGGTGGGATTAAGCGATTAAGCTATGCCTGCTAGACAGCCCATGGGGTATCTACCTCTTCAAAGTGCACAGCTTCACCAAAGCACACCACCAGCTGGGAACAAGGGTTTAAGCATGTGAACCTATAAAGGGACATTTCACATTTAAGTTGCAACAGTCACTAATGGGGGTCACAGTATATATGTATTAACATTAAAAATATACAGTTCATTCTAAGATACCAGCAACTTTGTGATTTTCTTTGTTTTCCTTTTTTAACTATTGGAAATCATATGTGGAGCCTCATGCGTGCTGGTCTTGTGATACCTCCATGTATGCTGTCCTGTTTGTGTCTACCATCCAGCTAAACCCCTAGCCCATGAAAAAATAGTCCTATAAGGCTGTGAATGCTTCTGAACACCAAGAAAAGAAAGGTAGCAAATTCAACCATAGAAAAACTAAAAATGCATGCATGGCAGACCCAGGCCTTAGAAAAGGTCTGATCTGTAGCCCCCACATAAACCCTGAACAGCTAGGATCCAAGTCCTGACCCAAGGAAAGAAACTCAACCTGAAAGTTGTCCCCAAACCTAGAGTCAGAGAAAAGCTCCCAAACCCTGAAACTAGGACCAAAAGAATGCATTAAGTCCCTAGATTCAGGACATACCAAAGATATTTGTCTTGGCCCCAAGATTAGGGTTAAAAGGTAAGGAAACACAGTTTGGCCCCAGAAACTGAGCCATTTCTGCCCCTGACTCAAAACTAGCCAATCCCTGAGCAGGGAAAATGGACCAATCAGAGCCTCAGGCAGTTACTGGCAGTTGAGAATCCTCCTCAGGCCTGGAGAGCCCCATTATATCACCTGGGGGCAGCCAATCCCAAGCCTGGAAGACTGGAATTTCCCCTCAAGTGCTAGGGAGCAGCCAATCACAAGCCTTGAGGCTTGGAATTCCCCGAGTCTCTGCCCCTATATAACCCTCCATTTTTTCGCTGCTCTGAGTCCTTATTCTGTGCTGTTCCAGTTGCTGTTGTTGCTGTCATTGTCACTGCTGCTGTTGTTGCTGCCGCCGCAGCTGCCACTTCAGTCTGACGGACCTGAGTTAACTCACGAATAAAGACTCTGTTTTTGCAACGGTGTTAATCTCAAGGTGGTGATTTGGGTTTCAGAATTTGGGTGTAACAGAATGAACATAGCATTTCCTGTCCTGCGTATGCCCACAGGCAAACCGTGCTCCTTTCCCTTCTGCATGGAACTGCTCACATGGGAAGTCACAGTGTTGATGTGGAAATCAGCTGACCAGGTAACTGAAAACACTCTGGCAGGGCAAAGACTCCATTCATGGCTGTTTTAGGCAGGCTCATGGAGCAGAGAGACGTAGATGTGCTGAGAAGGGGTTCTTGGCACTCAACAAGGTAGGGGAAGGGCATACACAAATGTCTTTTCTGTACGGATCTGCTTGAATAGCTTTATTATCTTTGTGTGATGCTTGCTTAGTAACTGTGATGAGAAAAGTACCTTATCTACCTTCCTTGTAAACGATAGATAGGCAGGGTAAGTGGCAGTATATAATTTTAATTCTGATTTATGCTATTGGATTAGGGCTTGAGCTTAGGACCATGTGCATGGTGAACAGACACGTTTCTAATAAGCTTCGTTTCCTCCTCCTCTTTTCTTCTCCTCCCCTCCTCCCTCCTCTTCCCCCTTTCCTCTCTCCACTTCTAATTATATACCAGCATGTTCATAATGAATGGAGTGATCGTGGTGTAGAAAGGAGATATTACAAGTACAGCAGAATACAATTTCAGATACCATCATTTTGTTATAAAGGAAGAAAGTAGGACATATTTAGGGGGCTAGCGAGATGACTCATCAGTTAGGGGTATTTACTGCTCTTTCCAAGAATCACATGGTGGCTCACAATGACTCTAATTCCAATAGTTCTGGTAACTGCTGGTCTCTGAGGGTATGGGCAGGGATGTTACACACAGACACACATTCAGGCAAAAAACTCATACACTTAAAAATAAAATAAAAATTATTACTTTAAAAAAGAAATTTTATAGGTTTGAAAAATAGTATTAGTTACTTTGTTGAAATGACTTAAATACTAGAAAGTAATAATTTACATTGTTTTATATTATCCTTATAATTTTATCCTCCTAGGGAAGCCTGGAGGCTTTTTAACACCACTAAGCTTACAGAGTGAGAAATGATGGGGTTAAAAATACAGTTTCAATCTGCCATGAATTTGTGAAGATTTTAAAGAAAGTGTTATAAAACTTAGAAAAATAAGTAACTACTATGTTATGATTTCCACATTGGAATTGTGGTGTTATAGAAACGGGTGTTCTTCTTGCCATGCTGCTGGTCATTGTCATGGTCACAGATGTTGCGGATGGGTAGCACAGGTAGTTGCTTCCCTCCCTTGGCCATTTGTGTAGTGTTTTCTGGAACCGCAGAAGCTAGATTGTAGGAAAGAGGCTCTCAGATGCAGATCAGACCCAGCTCAAACCATGTAAGTGCTGTGTCCCACGCATGTCCTCAGCAACAGAAGCTAACCCTCAACCCCTGAGAGACAACTATATTGGTAATTATATTGTTTTGGGAGTCATTGGAACTACCCTGACAAACCTTCAAACGGAGGTTCCTGCACTTGCTGCGGAGGCTTTTGCTGACCCCTGGTTCTTGTGTAGACCATTGTCAGCTCAAGTGGCTTTACTTTCCCTACTATAAGCAGAATGTACACACACTTACATGTATTGTGTAGTTTTAGGGAAATATGACATGATTTCTTGAAGCTTTATGAAACAACCTTGGTTTCTGTCTTTTGTCCCTTGTCCCTCCTTTTGTCTGTGTTGACCTTCCTCCCTTTTCCCCAGCTGGAGCACCTTTCCTATTTTTCTGTTTCACACTTCTATCACCTGAATCATGTTATTTCCTTTTCAAGCCCATCCCCCACCCCTACTTTCTCATTCCCACTCCATACCCCATGTCCTCACTTCCTACGTCCCACCTCCCTACCCCTACTCCCTACCTACCTCCCCACCCTCACTCCCACCCCTACCCCCTACATACCTCCCCATCCCCACTCCCCAGCCTTCCTCCCCACCCCTACCTATGGTCCCTATATACTTTTCCAGTTTCTGAGGTTACCCTATGTTATATAATCATGTGGAGGACTTGGAGCTAGGAACCACAGATTAGAGAGAACATCTGGCATTTGTCTTTCTAGGTCTGGATTGCCCCACACAAGATAATTTAATTTTTTCTAGGTTCATCAATTTACCTAAACATTTCATGATTTCCTTTTTCTTTTCTAATTATAAAATTATATTTTTTATGTATGAGTACTCTGCATGTACACTTGCATGCTAGAAGAGGGTATTATATTATGGGGTGTTCTATTACAGATGGCTGTGAGCCACCATGTGGTTTCTGGGAATTGAACTCAGGACCTCTAAAGAGCTGCCAGTGCTCTAACTGCTGAGCCTTCTGTCCAGCCCGGAATTTAGTTTTCTTTATAACTGAATAGTAGTTCATTGTATATACATACCACAGTTTCATTATTCAGTTCTCTATTGAACATTGCGTTGTTTCTATTTCCTGGCTATTGAGAATAGGATGTCTGTGAACAGTTATCAGTCACACTCACGTGATGCTAGCCAACAACTTTCAGTTGTACCTAAGGCCCCTACAACAGGAAGACAATTATGCCTGGCACTGAAAACCTAGCTGGTTTTCTAGGACCAGTGAGGTCATAGACATTTTTAGAAAAGAATCTACTACTCTGCCATTTTGCTCGAACAGCATAATTTCTTACTACATTCTAAATCTAAATTTAAATCTTATCTCCCAGATAAATAAAGTTATTCCCCTCATCAAAGAAGCAAAAGGGACCATCACAGAGAATGAGAAGTGGGCACAATGCAGAGAACAATGGACTGTAGGGTTACACTAATATCACCGCTCTTGTCTCTGGTTCAGGGAACATGGATAGAGAGGAGGCAGGAAGCTTGTAAAGCACAGAATGCCAGGTCTGCTGTGAAGCAGTGTCTCCTAGAAACTGCTCTATAAGTGAGACTGGGATGACGGCAATAGCAATGGACATGGGCCATAGAAGGAGGGAAATTTTGTGGGGCCCCACCTGTAAGAACTATAGACAACTAATGGCTACTGCGAGAGAGGGAATTAGCCTCTGTCTGGGATGACCCTTCTTACGGTTGTCTAATACAGAGTTGTCAGCCCTGAGACCATACACGCACAGACACCAAAAATGGACTCAGCAGGCTGTATTTTTCTATTTGTGCATACACACACCTAAACATGTATGTATCAATAACAAAGGACAAAGAGGCAACTTGAAGGTTGGGGCACATGGGAAAGGTTGAGGGGAGAGTACCTAGGACATGGAAGGAGGAAAGTGACACAATTCTGTTTCAGTTAAAAACATTTTAAAGGGCTACTGGTCAGCACCAGGGTTTGCCTGCCACTGCTGCACCCTTGGAGTTATCATGACATGCTGGTCATTGGTGTGGTCATAGATGGGCAAGACTGTTGATTGCTTCCCTCCTTTGGAAGCTTGCGTGGTGCCTGCTGGTACCGTGAAATACGGTCCTCAGTGAGCAGGCATTCTGGTCAGTTCCAGCTCATGTGCCTCTGAAGAACATGGTGTCTCTAGCAATAGAGATTTATCTTTCACCTCTGGGGTTGACTCCGAGCAGTTGCAATAGTCTGTAGCATTTTGGGAGTCTCTTGGACAACTCTGATCAGCAACTCAAGAGTCTTCTCATGCTTGGTGTGAGATCATCTGCAGCTCCTGGAGGAGCACTGGCAACCCAGCAAGAAAATTTCATTTAAATTACACTTAACGCATTGCGATATTTTTAGGTAGCTAGTTAGTAATATGATTCCTTTTGGTTTCTTCAGAATATGAGAGGGTTTGGAGGGAGAAAGGGGAAGGAGGAAATGATGTTTTTGTATTACAATCTCAAAAAATGAAAAAAGTAATAAAACATTAAAAAAGAAATGTATATTTTAGAATATGTATTTCTCGGTTGATATATGATCAATAAATTCCTTCAACACAAGACTACAGAGTGATGAATAATTCCAAGTCAGCATAGCATAGAGGTCCCTGCACATCCATGAATAGCTGCCCTACTAGCAATATCCAAGGCATGGAATTAACCCAGAGGTTTGTCAACAAACAGACGGATAAAGAAAATGTGGTACATATACAATGAATTTTATTAAACTTTAAAGAAAGAAACTATTTTACAGGAAATGGATGGGACTGGAGATCACGATGTTTAATAGGAATAAGTCAGACTCAGAATATTAATATTACATGTTTTCTTATATGCAGACTATACGTAGACATGTGGGACTATAAGATGGCTCAGAGGAGTCAGGTGACAGAGTTTGATTCTGGGGACACATATGGTGGAGAGACAGACCTGACTCCGGAAGAGCACCTGAAAGTGAGCACCACACACTGGGACACACAAGTACACACACATACACACACACATGCACACACAACCTCATATACACACACAAATACACATAAAATGAATTTATATATACATGATATACAAGATGTATACACACACATATATACATAATATATGATATGATGTGAGCATAGGGGAGGAAGGAGGAACAGAGAAGATGACACCTGGGACATAAAAGTGCAAACTATTTGGGATGAGAAATAAAACTGCAAAGGAGGAACGGGAGGACACAGAAGGGCAAGAGGCCGAGGAGTAAAATGTTAACAATACATACTCATGGAAATGACCCAAGTAGCACACTGCCTAGAGTCCTAACTAATAATGTTAAATATTCCAGAGTAATATCGATAAGCTATTCACAAGGCATTACAATACTGATGACAATGTATTTCAGCACATGTGTGGTGTGCATAGTGTACTCTCAGACACTGAAGAGCAACTTCGAATCCTGTACACCTTCCTTGGGAAGGCCTGCATAGGCTGCTCACCGGATGTCGAGGCCAGTGGGCTTTTTGTCTTCCATTCTTGGCGATGGACTCCTTCTGCTGCCCGTTAGCTGTGATCCACAGCACAGGGCGCTCAGGAGACTTCAACACATGTACCGACTTAACTGACTGCTGCTTTGGAAACTTGCTCAGGAGCTTTACCGCTGCATGTTCAGCAGCAGCTTGCTATTTCATTAGAAGAAGAAAGAGCCCCACCCACCTTGCCCTTTCTGTGCCTTTTAAATGGGTGGCTATCACTGAGTGTCAGGACAGAGCAGAAGGGCAACCAGAGATGCTGAGGGACATTGACAAGGAATTCTTCAGGCTGTATTTTTGGTTTGTTACTTTTCAAGTACTTAAGAATTTGGGGTTTTAATAAAGCAGGAGACACAGCACCTAATAGAAGTCAGTTCCAGCCACAGCAGCAGGTTCCTAATTTCCCCAGAAATTTAGAGAAGCTCGTCCGTTTTTAACTACAAGGCTTCTTGCTAACCTCCAACCCCAGTTTCTAGTAATATATCAAGGCTCGCAAAAGCAGAGGCACAGCCACGGTCTTTGAACTCCAGGTGCCCAGGATAGACCACGCCGGCCCACCACACGCGACACGGTCACACCGCAACGCTGATATGGTGCTGATGCTGACGCTCTTCCTGCCAGACCTCATCTCAGATCACTCACTGCTGACAGAGAGAACGCAGGGCAAAGCATTTAAATCCTCCTTAAATTGATGCAGCTTAGCAGGCTCAACTTTGAAGCCCCCTGGGTCCCGAGGGTCTGGTTTTCCCATTCGAGATAGAACGGTGCTGCTCATTCCCCCAAAGTAGGCAATTAATTCTTGGTTGTGTGCTGGAAGGCGGGCTGCTTTCATTCTGAGTCGCTAAAAGACTCTGGTCTCTTCCTGTGGGATCTTTGAATAGACTAGTGCCTAAGAGGTAAGAATAGAAATAGCAACAATAGTAACAATAACAACAAACCTATTTTAATCTTGAATTTAGAAGTCATCAATCTCTTAAATCCTGGGGATGTTTTCAAAGCATGGCTGATCTGTCCACCGTCCTCTCTACCTGGTGAAAGAGGTATCAGATCCACTCTACGAGGGAAAGTCAATTGAACCAATAACTGGATGTCTAGTATGTGCTTGATTTTCTGTCAGGCATTTTGGATGGAAAAATATAAAGATTCTAAATTGTAGGCTTTGCTTTTGAGCTCAAAATAAGTACGGATGCAGGTATATGTCTCAGTAAAGGCTCTTTAGAGGCCTTCTGAGTCAGTCCTGATGGCTGACTTAGCTTTCAGGTTGGTGGAAACTAGGAGTCAGTTCATTCATTTGGATGGACTCATATGATAGCCACAGGATTTATGTCACACACAGAGGAGACAATGAGAAGCTTTCTAGGATTCTTCCTTCCCTTTTCCTTCTCTTCTTCCTTCTCCTTTTCTTCTTTCCTCCTTCCTTGCCCCCTCCCTCCTTCTCTCCCTCCCTCCCTCCCTCCCCTCCCTCCCTCCCTCCCTCCCTCCCTCCCTCCCTCCCTCCTTCTTGCTTTCTTTCTTTCTTGCTTTCTTTCTTTCATGAGACAGGGTCTCAAGTATTCCAGGCTGGCCTTGAATAATTAAATTCTCAATTATGGTGAATCTCACCTTTCTCCTGAAACTAATTCCTATCTTGTCTTTCTCATATCAATTTCTATTCACCCAGCCTCTTCAGATACCTCTGATCTTCTTTTGCCTAATATATATATATGTATATATATATATATATATATATATATATATATATATATATACATGTGTGTGTGTGTGTGTGTGTGTGTGTGTGTGTGTGTGTGTGTAGTGAGGAGCTGTGGACGGCTTCTCGCCGCCCTGCTCTCAGCCACCGGCTAGCTTAAAACCCGAAATAACAACTCACAAACTGTATTCTTTTAAAACACTGCCTGGCCCATTATTTTCAGCCTCTTACTCACATCTTGACTAACCCATATCTAATAATCTGTGTAACACCACGAATGGTGTCTTACCGGGAAAGATTCAGCACGTCTGACCTGGTGGCTGGCTTTATCAGGTCTCTCTCCCTGAGGAGAGGCACGCAAGTCTGCCCCAGAGAGGCGAGGCATGGTGATTTATCTCACTTAGGAGAGGCGTGGCATCTGACTGAGCCATCTACCTCACTTCCTTCTTCTTGTTCTGTGTACTCCACCCACCTAAGGGCTGGCCAAGGCAGTTTCTTTATTAAAACAGAAGAGCCTCCCACATCATATATGTATATATATAAATATATATATAAAATCTTCCTACATACTATATATGTATATATATGTATGTATATATATATATATATGTATGTATATATATATATATATATATATATATATATATATCTTCTTCCTTTCAGTTTAATAGGCTCTGCCTCGATTTTCCAGTGGTTTGCTCAGTGTTTTACTTGACTTGATCTCCGCTCTCTAGGCTCATCTCTACCACTCACCAAGCTATATGATCTTTCCCAACATGTAACACTAAAAAGAGCTGATATCTGTCCAGCCCTCGTGGGATACTAGGTATTGTATTTAAAAACTGTCTCTTTCAAGCAAACACATATAAGTGGCCTCTGGTCTTCACAGGTGGTTCCTCCCCTCACAGACTCTGTGGGGGAGTAAAGGCACTGTGAAGACAGCAATGGGGCATGGAGTTGCAGTCAGTGCTGTAGGCCTTCTGACCTGGTGCCATGGTAAAACACTGGCTAAAAGCACCTTGGCAAGGAAGGGTTTATTTCATCCTAAACTTTACAATACACCAAGGGAAACCAAGACAGGAACCTGAGGTAGGGACTGAAGCAGAGACCATGAAGGAATGCTGCTTACAGGCTTACTCCTATTGGCTTGTTCTTCTACCTTTCTTAAACAGCCCAGGCCCACCTGCCTAAGGAGGGAATTGTTCATATTGGGCTGGCACTTCCTATATTGGTAATGTAAATTATGTTCCACACATATGCCCAAAGGGCAAATCTGATGGCAACAATTCAATTGAGGTTCCCACTTCCCAAGCATGTCTAGATTCATGTCAAGATGACAGCTGAAGCTAACTATGACAGTCTTCTTTAAATGTTTCTTGAATATTGTTAGCTATTTCCAAGTTTTTATGCGTGCCATTTACTCTTTTAGTTTTAAATTTTAATTACATTTGTTTATTTGCCTGTATGTGTGGGTGGGTGGAAAGGGACACCTGCATGTGAATTTGTGGAGGTCAGAGGACAGCTTGCTAGCGTTGCTTTGCTCCTTCAAGCATATTGGGTCCCAGGGATTGAACTCAGATAGTCTGGCTTGGCAAGGCACATCAGAGGACACCAGTCGTCCAAGCTGATTTTCTCTTTCCACACTATGGGCTCTGGGAATTGAACGCAGGTTTTTAAGCTTGGCAGCAAGCACCTTTACCTGATGTTTCAACTTGACATTCCCATTTTATTACTTAAATTACTTAGTGGCATGTGGGGCAGATGTCATTTTCCTTCTTGGAAAGATAACGAACTAAATTAAGTAGAGCAGGTAACTTGCCCTCTTTTGACCCTTCCCAGTGTGCTTCTTTTTCCTGTGGTTTCAGTAGCTGTGTTCAGTGAGAAAACTCACTGTCTACTTCACAGATGATTACTTGCTCCATTCTGATAGTTCATGATGATAGTCCATGGATGGGCATTTTGTTGAATCATTAAATCTGGTTTTATCTAGATTTGAGAAAGGTGTAAATACCTATGTATGCATAAAGAAATGTAGATGAGAAGAAATAACTTAAAAAAAACAATCTTCTTGGGCTTGGAGAGATGACTCAGTGTTGAAAGCACTGGCTGCTCTTCCAGAGATCCAGGTTCAATTCCCAGCACTCACACGGCAGCTCACAACTGTCTGTGACTCCAGTTCCAGGGCTTCTGACACCATCCCATAGATAAACATGCAGCTAAAGCACCAATGCACATAAAATAAAAATAAAAATTTCAAAAATTATAAAAAGCAATATTCTTAAATTTTAATGGAAATATTAAATATAGAAATAGAACAGGGGATGCAGTCTTGAGTATCCACGGGGGACAAGCTCTACTGGCTGCCCTCTTGAGGCTAGGAGAAGAAACTGCAAGTGGAGGGATGTTTGAGTTACTGTGTGGATGTGTTTGGCATTCTCACGCTTAGCAAGCAGATTTCTTAATCAGATATGACATGTTTAGAGAGAAAAACATTCAAACATGATGGGTTTTTATTTTTAAATTATTTCTATCTTCCGTGTGTGCACGCATGCTTCCATGAATTGCAGCAAGTGTTTGGAGGTCAGAGGACATACCTTGGGAGAGTCACTTCTCTTCCCCATGGCTCCCAGGGACTGAAGTCAGGGTGTCAAGCCAGGAGCAAGCACTCTGACTGACTTGAACTATCTCACTTGATAGATCTGAAGATGTGTATTTTCTGACCTCAGAAAACAGAGCAAGAAGAGGAAATGCGTGGCCTCAAAAGTCACCTCCATGAGAAGCTTATAGGGCTATGCATTGGATTGCAAATCCAAACTGGAGGTTCCTACTACATGTATATATTTGTGGAATCATTTGGCTTTCTTGAATCTGTTTCATATATGTAAATTTGTTCAATGCCTAAGAATAAGGGAGCAGACACATTCAATGTATAGCCATACTGTCTGCAAAGTAGAAAAACATTTCCTGTCCTTAACACCCTTTCTCTTTGTCTGGGAATTCTCATAAAGAATGGCTATATCTAAGGTCAGTAAAATGTGGTGTCTCTCTTCTAGAGTAGGCCTGTATGTTATGGGCACAGCTACTGACCAGGGTCCTGTAGGATTGCTCCAGGTATGTAAAATATATAATGGCATGGAAGAATGAAGAGTGAACAGGTGGGTTATAAATTTAGTCAATTTAAAAAAGGATTCTTACCCAAAATCTATAATAAGACGTAACATTTATGTAAGCTCAATTATACTCTGTGAGTGGCATGAAATGTTAAAATCTAATTAACCTTTAATGTACTTCTCTGAAGATCATCATGTAGACCAGAGGGAAGGAAGGAGGGCACAGACCTGGCCTGGGACTTTTGGCGGCACGGTGAGAGTTATATGTAGCTGTGCCCGTTCTTGTCTCTATTTGTCTCCTCTGGCCTTTCCCTGGCCACACAGGTGAGATTCAGCAGAGCTGAAGCTGCAAGCCGAGAGCAGTAAAGGCTGAGAATGACAATAGACCTGAAGATTTATAAAGACTTAGGTGATGGACTGACTCACGGCGGCGGCGAGCCAGTGAAAGAAGGGTGCTGGAGGAGAGAAGTGTAAGCACCTGTTGCCCATAGTGACAGAGCCAAGGGCAGCTCTGGAGGAAGCTGTGGGGACACTTAGGAAACTAGATCAGGGGTGTGTGAGTGTGTGTGTGTGTGTGTCCTATAACTCTGGAACTAGCTAAAATTATTTTCTTTTTAAAAGTTTAAAAAATATATAATTACATCATTCCTCCCTTTCCTCTCTCTACCTACTCCCATATACTTCCCCTACACATACTTTGCTCTCAGACTGGTGGCCTTTGGCCTGCATATTATATATATATATTATTTAATAATATTATATACTTCTGAATATATATTTCTGAATACAGAAATATAATCTCAGTCAGTACATATAATGTTATTTGTGTGTGTGTGTGTGTGTGTCTACATGTATGTGTATATATATATATATGATTTGATTTCAGGGCTGACCACTTGGGACTGATAATCTATTGAAAGACTGTTCCCTGTCTAGAGGAGACAAATGGAGACATGAACTAGCACAGCTACATATAACTCATACCTGTGCCACCCAAGAGTCCTGGTCTGTGCCCTCCTTCCTTCCCTCTGGTCTACTGAATATTGACATGATGATCTTCGGATAAGTACACTAAAGGTTAATTGAAAGGAAGTTTCCCCTCCCTCCTCCTCTCTCAGTCCTCCCACCCCACCTCCCCTTTCCCCAAGATCCACTTCTCCTCTCTTTCCCTTCAGAAAAGAGCAGGGATATCAACCAAACATGGCCTAACAAGTTATGCTAAAACTAGGCACATATTGTATATCAAGGCTGGATGAGGCAACCCAGCAGGAGGAAAAGGGTCCCCAAAGCAGGTAAAAGAGTCAGAGTCAGTCCTACTCTCTGTTAGGAGTTCCACAAAAACATCGAAGTGCATAACCATAACATATACGCAGAGGGCCTAGGTCAGACCTGAACAGACTCTCTGAGTTCAGACTCTGTGAGTCCCTATGAGCCCTGGTTTAGATGATTTCTGTGGGCCATGTTCTTGTGGTGTCCTTGCTTCCTCTGGCTCCTACAATCCTTCCTCTCCCACTTCCATTGGATTCCCCAAGCTCCCCAAGCCAGTGTTTGACTGTGGGTCTCTGCATCTGCCCTCATCAGTTGCTGAATGGAGCCTCTCTGATGATGGTTATACTAGGCTCTGGTCTACAGCTGTAGTAGGATATTATTAGGAATCATTTCATTGACTTCCTTTTTTTCCTCCCTTCCTTTCTCCCTCCCTCTCTCCCCACTCTTTTTCTCTTTCTTTTGCCAGTCGTGTGGGCTCTCCAGCTTCTGGTTCCTGAAATTCAGGCAGTGTCAGGCATGGGTTCCCTCTCCTGACCTGGGTATGGAGTTGGACCAGTTAGTTGACCACTCCTATAAGTTCTGCGCTACCACTGCTCCAGCATATCTTACAAGCAGGACAAATTGAAAGGCAAAGATTTATTAGCTGGGTTGGTGTCCCAGCCCCTCCGGTGGAAGCCTGGCCTGATTCTAGTCTCTGTACTCTTCTTTGGTAGGAGTCTTCACTAGGGTCATCCTCATAGATTCCAGAGAGTCTCCATTGCACTAGGTTTCTATCTTGCCCCCCAAATACCCCTCAACTCCAGTCATCTCTCCCCATATTCTTTCCCTCCACCCCTGCATCCCTCCTGTACCCATCCCCACCTGCCCCTAGTCCACCTGTGAAATCTATTCTATGTCCCCTTCCCAGGAAGATTAATGTGTTTCTCCCTTGAGGCCTCCTTGTTACTTAGCCTCTTTGGGTCTGTGATTGTAGCGTGGTTATCATTTATAGTTAATATCCACTTATAAGTGAGTACATAACGTGTTTGTCTTTCTGGGTCTGGGTTATTTCAGTCAGAAATATACAAACAACTACTATATTTTTAGTTAATCTTTTTTATATTTAACTTTTTTACATCATGCACTCCAATTCTGCTTACCTCCTGGTCCCCCCTCATATTCTCCCCAATCTCTGCCATGCCCTCCCTCAGAAGGAAACAAATCAAACAAGCAAGCAAACAAAAGCAAAAACAAACAAACAAACAAAAACAACAAAAGAAAATCCTTTTTGCTTCTTCTTCTTTCCTGCTTCTCCAACCCTCTCCATTTGCCCTGGTGGCACTGGAGGCTTTTTTTGTGTCATATGTATACCTCTTGGTCCCATTGGGTTGACTGACAAATGTTCATTACAATGAGTCACTGGTCTGGTTCAAGGCTCTGGTTTCTGGTACAGCACCATCACTGGATCCTCACTGGGATTCCTCTGGGACATCCTATGGTTGCCACAAATCTTGGAGATCTTGCCTGTATTGTTCCACAAGACCAGTGCCTTCACTAGCTCCAGTAGGTCCTAGATGCTAGTGTGGGTCAACCCAAGGCCAATTGTGGGACCTGGGTTGTAGCCAATCTGGTCAGTCTTGGTCTTGAGGCCATCAGCTTCTGGGAAGATGGCAGAGTCAGCTTCCCTACATGCATGCCCTCTGGCTGGTTCACCCTCGCCTGTGGTGAGGGATGGGGTCCATCTCTCCATCCTGCAGGGGCCAACTCTCTTGCTGCACTGCCCATTGAGAGGCAAGGCCAACTTTCCCAGGGCCAGCAAAGTACGGGCTGGCCTAGCATGGTCCTCTGATTTCATCTGGTATGGTTCCTAAGGCCTCCTGAGGTGACACAGACCACAGGTATTCACTTAGACCCCAGCTGTAGCAGGACCTCAGACCCAGATATGGCCCATGGCAGCAGTTTGGACACCACCAAGGCCTCAGGTTGTGGCTAATCCTGGGTCTCTGTGTGATCTTTGGTGGCAATGCAGGACCCGGCCTTCAACACAGACCCCAGACACAGTAGTACTATGGATCCCAATGTGATTCTTGGCAGCAGCTGGGTCTGGATGTCACCATTGCCCCAGCGTCAGTATGGCCCTGGATCTCAGGTGTCTGCATGGCCTTCTATGGTTACAGGAGCCTTGAACATCAGCACAGACCCTGTCTGCAGTAGGTTCTTGGCTCTCAGCTGTAGCTCATGACATTGAGTGGCAGTGCAGGCCATCGAGTTAATTGTGTATCCAACAATTTCACTGATGGTGTTTATTAACTGTAGGATATTCCTGGCAAAGTTTTTGGGGTTTTTAATGTAAACCATCATAACACCTGTGGATATTAATGCTTTGATTTCTTCCTTTCTAATTTGTATCCTCTTTGGTTGTCTTATTCAAGGCTTTTATCATGATGGGGAGTTGGAGTTTATCAAAGGCTTTTCCAGCATCAAGTGAGATGATCATGAATTTTTTTCCATTTAGTTTGTTTATATGGTAAATTACATTGACAGATTTTCATATGTCAGGAACCATCCCTGCATCTCTGGGATGAAACCTACTTGATCGTGGTGGGTGATCTTTTTGATGTGTTCTTGCATTCAGTTTGTGAGTATTATATTATCTTTTCACCTACGTTTATGAGGAAAATAGGTCTCTAATTCTTTTTCTTTGTTGAATATCTGTGTGGTTTGGGTATCAGAGTGACTGCGGTCTTATGACTTTGGCAATATTTCTTCTGTTTGTATTTTGTAGAATATTTGAGGAGTATTGGTATTAGCTCTTCTTTGAAATTTTGGTAGAATTTTGTGCTAAAACTCTTTGTCACTGGGCTTTTTTGTTTGGGAGACTTTTAATAACTATTTCTATTTCCTTAGGGATTATAGGTCTACTTAAATTGTTAATCTGGTCTTGATTTTTGGTAAGTGGTATCTGTTGAGAAATTTGTCTATTTCTTTTAGATTTTCCAATTTTGTGAAGTATAGGTTTTTGAAGTATGACCTAATGATTCTTTGGATTTCCTTGGTGTCTGTTGTTATGTCCCTCTTTTTATTTCTAGTTTTGTTAATTTGGATATTCCTTCAGTTAATTTGGGTAAGAGTTCGTCTATCTTGTTGATTTTCTCAAAGAACCAACTTTTTGTTTCATTGACTTTTTTGGTATTGTTCTCTTTGTTTCTATTTTATTGCTTTCAGCCCTCAGCTGGATAGTTTCCTGCTGTCTACACTTCTTGGGTGTGTTTGCTTCTTTTTGCTCTAGAGCTTTCACATGGGCTATTAAGTTGCTAGTGTGAGAGATTTCAAAATTCTTTATGTAGGCCCCTAGTGCTATGAATTTTTTTCTTAGCACGGCTTTCATAGTGTCTCATAGGTTTGGGTATGTTGTGCATTAGTTTTCTTTGAATTCTAGGAAGTCTTTAATTTCTTTATTTCTTCTTTGACCCAGCAGTCATTCAGTAGAGAGTTATTCAGTTTCCATGAGTTTGTAACTTCCTGTTGTTTCTGTTGTTGTTGAAATCTAGTTTTAAATCTTGTGGTCTGATAAGGTACAGGGGGTTATTTCAATTTTCTTGTATCTGTTGAGACTTGCCTTATGATTGGGTATGTGGTCAATTTGGAAAACGTTCTGTGAGGTGCAGAGAAGAAGGTATAGTCTTTTGTATTTGGATGAAATGTTCTGTAGATATCTGTTAGGTCCTTTTGGCTCATAATGTGTGCTCTAGTATTT
Source organism: Arvicola amphibius (assembly GCF_903992535.2). NCBI lineage: Eukaryota > Metazoa > Chordata > Mammalia > Rodentia > Cricetidae > Arvicola > Arvicola amphibius. The sequence goes on from NC_052057.2 coordinate 47,813,516, forward strand.
CTCTGTTCAGTTTTTGTCTGGATGACTTGTCCATTGGTGAGACTAGGGTATTTAAGCCTCCCACTATTAATGTGTAAGGTTCGATGCACAATTTAAGCTTTAGTAATGTTTCTTTTACAAATGTGGGTGCTCTTGTGTTTGGGGTATAGATGCTAAAAATTGCAATGTCCTCTAGGTGGATTTTTCCTTTTGATGAACATGAAGTATCCTCTCCCATCCCTTGTAATTAATTTTAGTTTGAAGTCTATTTTCTTAAATATTATAATAGCTAAACCAGCTTGACTCTTGTCCATTTACTTGAAAAATATTTTTACAATGCTTCACTCTGAGGTGATGTCTGTCTTTGGCACTGAGGTATGCAGCAGAAGGATCCTGCTTTTACACCTGTTCTGTTAGCCTGTGTCTTTTTATTGGGGAATTGAATTCTTTGATATTGAGAGATGTAAATAACCAATGATTGTTAATTCTTGCCATTTTTATTGTTGTTGATGTATGTGTACTTCCCTTACTTTGGTTTTGCTGGTGTGAGACTATTTATTTTGTGTGTTTCATGGGTGTAGTTACACTTCTTGGGTGGAGTTTTCTTTCTAGTATCTTCCGACCAGTTTCCACCATCCATTGCACAGAGTAACTTATCTGATGCTGTCTGAGAGCTACACTCATCTGAAATTACTAATGGTTCCTCCCTGACTCCTGATACTGTCCTTTCCTTCTTTCTTTTTGCAATTGGTTTTAAAATCTCCTGAAGACACAGGCTATTAGTTAAAAGGACAGGCAGAGTTGGGGCTTTATTTTGAGTTGCTTCAGAGCCATGATGACATGTGCAGGACAAGGCATCTTCCCCACCCTTCTCCTGGCGTATCTTTGATAAGCTTCAGCCTTATGACATGGACTTCCTTCCGGGAGGTATAGTGGAAAGGGCAGGCTTACTTTAATCTCAGGTTGATTTCAACTTACATTTCCTCCCTTTCCTCCACTGACTGACTCATTCCCTCGTTAAAAACAAACAGCTTTTGTGTATGAAATATTTGATTAGAACTCTAAAAATGCATGAATGATGACGCATATTCTCGGAGTGTCATATAACAACGATGACAACAAGTTGATAAAAATAATACTCTTGACAGCCATCATATAGGGAGGGTTTACTACCTGACAGACACTGAGGTGATTAGATCTCAGCTAGCTATGAATCCTACTTTCAACAATTTATGAACTACTTATTTCCATTCTGTAGAGCCACAGCCGAAGCACAGTGTGTGTGTGTGTGTGTGTGTGTGTGTGCGTGCGTGCGTGTGTGTGTGTGTGTGTGTGTCTTTCTCATTACGCGTGAGAGAGGAAAGGATGGAAATGATAAACAGAGAGGAGAGTGCTGAGAGCAGTCAGAGCAGACCATGCTCTGAACCAGAAGCTCCTGGATTGGGAGCTGGCTCAGGACTCAAACGACGTTTTCCCTGGGTCACGAAGGATGGGCAGATCTGAGTGTGTAGAAAATGAGAATTCCAGCTGGAGATAATGTGTCTCCCATCTGTACCACTGTTAGCTTCCCAGCGTCTATTCTCTGTTCTATACACAACGCTGGTTAGCGTTAGAGACAGTTATTTTCTGCCATTGGAAAAAGTTGGCTATGAGTGTTATCTGATTTTTCTCCAGCCGAAGCCCTGTCACCTGGACAGAGGAGAGCAACTCGAATCTGAGCAGCATGAGATAGAGCTGCATAGAAAAGGCAGAACTGGGCTTCGCTTATTTACTCTGCCTTTTCCCATGGAAACTGTCCAGCAGACCTGAGACCTGAGACCTGAGACCTGAGACCTGAGACCTGAGACCTGAGACCTGAGACCTGAGACCTGTGACCTGAGACCTGAGACCTGAGACCTGAGACCTGAGACCTTCCTCTGTGTTTCCTCTGGTTCTTATCACGGCTAGGTCTGGCTCATCAGTTTCTGCAAACATTTATAGTATTTCCAGTGAACCATTATTTAAAATAATAGCCAGTTACAACAGAACTGGTTTTTGTCGTTCTCGATGGCGAACTGTGGGAGTTGGGAGGAGGACGATGGGTAAGCCACACTCCACAGTGTCAGCTCCACTCTGATCAGTGTACGCACGCACAAAGGAAGAAACGAGACACATCCAGAAAAGCAACTCAGGGAAAGGACACAGTTATCTAAACAGCTTGAATCTCACTGGGAAAGCACTGGAGAACCAGATAAACATCTAAACTGGGTTATGTTATTGTGTATTTCCTTCAGGATTGGCCTAGCAGCAATATGATTATAAGAGCTGTAGAGTGTGGATATGGGAGCATATTAGTTATTTTTCTTACTGGCAGAACAGGAAACAACTGGAGAAAGGGTTTGTTTTGGCTCATGGTTGAAGGGATATACACAGGTTTTCACAGAGGGGAAGTCATGGTGTCAGAAATGCAAATCTGGCATTCCTCGCCACCATTATTTCGGCAGAACAGGAAGTAGAAAGAAAACAGGTAGTGAAGATGACCTGGAAAACCTCAAGCTTCCTCCCCCAGGGACCCACTTCCTCCAGTAAGGCTTTACTTCTAAAGGGCTTCTTGACATTCCTGGGCAGTTCCAAGAGCTGAGTGGTGTTTGAACACACGATGATGGTGTGCGTGTGTTATTCGCATTCAAACTACAAGAGGATAGGCAGGTCATGGGAGGATATGTATTATAGAAGTCAGGCAGAAGGGGGCTTGGATTTGCCCTCTGGAGGGAACAATGACGAGGATGTCAGGATGACAAGACTTGTTCTTATGGAAGGGAGCCAAGGGCAGGGGATGCTGATTCAGAGCAGGGCCAGTGGGGAGCACACCCGACAGGCAAAGAGCGCTGATGAATTCTGCTGCATTGCATCTTAAGTGCTCCAGAGAAGGGAGGCTGGGCTCATAAAGAGAGATGGGGCAACACAGTCTAGAGAGCAAAGCAGCTGGATTTGGACCAAATTAATATCTGGAGCTGTCGGTGCTGAAACATAGACCGCTCCCTTGACAAATCATTTTTGGTTGAGGCAGCAGGCAAGAGAAGTTCCCGTTTGGGAAATTTGGTATAATCTGTAGTTCCTTCTCTTGAAAAAAAATAAAATTACAAGCCCCATTTTTTTTTAGTGATTCATAAAAAGTTGCAAAAGGGAAAACATTATTGAGCAATAAAGGTGAGTTTATGTGTATTCCTAAGAAGTGGCTAGAGGCCAGCCCTCATAAATGCCATGGGTTCATCCCTCAGCACTGAGCAACTGTGGGAACCCCAGAGGCTCCCATTTCACTGGAAGATGTAACAGAGGCAGCTTTCACAGCTCTTCCAGGCTAATCAGCGAGAGACAGACATGCAGGGCAGCCTGCCCCTTTAAGAGTTGGCAGTAAGAAAATTGTAAGCCAAATAGAAAAACTGATCTTCGGAGGTCAGTTCTTTCTATTCTCCATGGTTTGGTCAGGCACCTGTGTGTCCATGTCCCCTTGTAGTTACAGCCATGATAATTGGCTACATAGCTATCTCAACATCTACCGTGCTTGAAGGCAACATGTACTAATTGACATTTTGCTATCCAAAGACTACGGTAAGTGGTTTTCCACTGTGAAAATCACATCCATGATAAGTAAGATGGTAACCCTTTCAACCGACTGACATAGTGCTTTCTCAGCTCTTGGACTCCCATAGGGAAGTGGAGGCATTTGGGGGTAGGTATACATAGGCTTATGCTTCCTCTAAAAGCCACATCCAAGAGGCAACTGATCATTTCACCAAGGGGCCAGGCCAGCTCTGTCTTTCAAAGTCGGTATGAGTACGCCTTTAATCCCAGCACGCGGGAGGCAGAGGCAGGCGGATCTCTGTGAGTTCGAGGCCAACCTGGGCTACAAGAGCTAGTTCCGGGACAGTCTCCAAAAGCTACAGAAGAAACCCTGTCTCGAAAAAACCAAAAAAAAAAAAAAAAAAAAAACAAAGTCGGTATGAGGTGGGACTATTTCCCTTGGGCTTGGCAAGGCCACTGCCATGAGTTGTGGCTATGAAGTCAGAAGACAAATATATACAGATATAATACTGGTGTGTCTGTTGAAACCCCTTAGTGGAAAGCGGGGAGGGAGGAGTATCAGACTTCATGCAGGATACTACCCGCCATGCCTCCCTGTTCTCCATTGCACATGACTGGGGTGTTACTTGAGTATTTAAATGGAAAGTTGCCTGGGGTTGGGCCTCATTAGTGGTGTATCCACCCTTGAGTCACCTCAAGGGATTCGTTGGTTCATTAAGTTGGGCTTGGAAGCAATCCCGTCCTGTTGCTGCTTTCTAGCTGGGGAGTTGCTGTCTCCCCATGTTTTCAGGAATAGTCATACAGAAACATGTAAGGCTTTGGACCCCACATTTTTAGCTCTGTAATCATTTGACTCATTCTTAATATCTATTATATAGAAACTTTCTGGTAAAATAGGTCTTAAGACCTGATTTATGGCAGCACCTATTGGGAAGGAAATTCCTCAAACACTAAATTGTTCAGGTAGATAAGCACAATACTTTGTAATCCTGGGACAAATATGTATATTTAAACGTAGCTTACAACAGCATAAACTTATTTGCTATGGTTGTGGTCTTGAACTGGTATAACAATGACTGGCAGGGCTGTGTTCCTTCCCAGAGGTCACTTACCTTTGGTTGATTGGATACACTTTGTTTCTTCAATGACTAGTGTAGAATCTCATGCAAAACACTAATTTATCCTCCCTCCCCCAGACAGAGTTTTTCTTTGTAGTTTTGGAGCCTGTCCTGGAACTCACTCTGTAGACCAAGTTGGCCTCAGACTCACAGAGATCTGCCTGTATCTGCCTCCTGAGTGCTGGGATTAAAGGTGTGTGCCACCACTGCCCTTGCTTAATAATCTTTTGACTTAAGTCTGATTAGCAATTTTAATTTCCATGCATCTTTAATACTGTGTTCATGGAATGTAATCTCCTCATAGCTTCTGTGGGTTAGGACTTGGACATTTCCGAGGGTCTATCTGCCTCCTTCTCTTTAGTTCTTTAATTCCTCTTAACATTTCTTTTTGGTTTGTTTGTTTGTTTTCTTTTTTTTTAATTAAGATTTTTTTAAAAAAACAATCTTTTTTTCATTTTATATAGCTTTTCTTGTTCCCGATTCCTCCCTTCCTCCTGCTTCCTCCCCTTTCCCACTACTCCACCTCCCCATCCACTCCTCAGAAAGGTAAGGCTTCCCATGGGGAGTCAGCAAAGTCTGACACTTCACTTTGAGGCAGCACCAAGGCCCTCTGGCCTATATCTAGGCTTAGCAAGGTATCCCTCTAAAAGAATGTGCTCCTAGAAACCAGTTCAAGCACTACGGATAAATCCTGGTACCACTGCCAATCGCCCCATAGACGACTGTCCAAGCCTCACAGCTGTCCCCAACATTCAGAGGGCCTAGTTTGGTCCTCTGCAGGCTCACCCAATATCTGTCTAGAATCAGTGAGCTCTCATTAGCTCAAGTCAGCTCATTCTGTGGGTATCACCATCATGGTCTTGACCCCTTTGCTCATATTATCGCTCCTCCCTCTCTTGGACTGGTCTCAAGTAGCTCATCCCAGCACTTAGCTGTATATCTCTGTATCTGCTTCCATCAGTTGCTGGTTAGAGGTTCTACGATGACAATTAAGGTAGTCATTAGTCTGATTACAGGGGAAGGCCAGTTTAGGCATCCTCTCCACTGTTGCTTAGGGTCTTAACTGGGGTCATCCTTGTGGATTCCTGGAAACTTCCCTAGTGCTATGTTTCTCGATAGCCCTGTAATGGTTCCCTCAGTCAAGATAGATCTTTCCTTTCTCTCCTTCACTGTCCTTCCCCCTTATTGAGCATCCCATTTCCTCATGTTCTTCTTTTCCCTTCCCCCTCCCCTTCCACTCTCTCTAATTTTCTCAGAAAGTCTTGCTTGTTTCCCCTTCCCAGGGGGATGTATGTATGTCTCTCTTAGGGTTCTCCTTGTTATCTAGCTTCTCTGGGATTATGGACTATAGGCTGGTTATCCTTTGCTTTACATCTAATATCATCTTATGAGTGATACATGCCATGTTTGTCTGTCTGGTGCTGACTTACCTCATTCAGGATGTTTTTTTCTAGATCCATCCATTTGCCTGCAAATTTCAAGATATCATTTTTTTTTTAACCATTGTGTAAATGTACCACATTTTTTTTTTTAAAAATCAGTTCTTTAGTTGAGGGCCATTTAGGTTGTTTCCAGGTTCTGGATTTTATGAATAATGCTGCTATGAACATAGCTGAGTAAATGTCCTTGTGTTATGAGTGTGCATCCTTTGGGTATATGCCCAAGAGTGGTATTGCTGGATCCTGAGGTAGATTGATTCCCAATTTTCTGAGAAACTGTCATACTGATTTCCAAAGTGACTGTACAAGTTTGCACTCCCACCAGCAATGGAGGAGTGTTCCCCTTACTCCACATCCTCTCCAGCATAAGCTATCATTGGCATTTTTTATCTTAGCCATTCTAACTGGTGTAAGATGGTATCTCAGAGTTGTTTTGATTTGCATTTCCCTGATGGCTAAAGATGTTGAGCAATTCCTTAAGTGTCTTTTGGCCATTTGCAATTGTTCTTTTGAGAATTCTCTGTTTAAATCTGTACTCCATTTTTGATGTGATTATTTGGTAATTCGATGTCTAGTTTCTTGAGTTCTTTATATGTTTTAGAGATCAGTCCTCTGTCTGATGTGGGGTTAGTGAAGATCTTTTCCAATTCAATAGGCTGCCATTTTTGTCTTATTGACTGTGCCCTTTGCTTTATAGAAGCTTCTGTTTCAGGAGGTCCCATTTATTGTTGCTCTCAGTGTCTGTGTTACTGGTATTATATTAAGGAAGTGGTCTCCTGTGCCCATGTGTTCAAGGCTGCTTCCCACTTTCTCTTCTACGAGGTTCAGTGTGGCTGGATTTATCTTTGATCCATTTGGACTTGAGTTTTGTTCATGGGGATAGATATTAATCTATTTGCATTCTTTTACATGTTGACATCCAGCTATGCCAGCACTATTTGTTGAAGATGCTTTCTTTATTCCATTGTATAATTTTAGCTTCTTTGTCAAAAGCCAGGTGTTCATGGGAGTATAGATCAATATCAGGGTCTTTGATTCGATTCTGTTGGTCTACCTATCTGCTTATATGCCAACATCAAGCTGTTTTCATTACTGTACTCTATAATAGAATTTGACATCAGGGATGGTGATGCCTCCAGAAGTTCCTTTATTATAGAGAATTGTTTTGGCTATTCTGGGATTTTTGTTATTCTATATGAGGTTGGGTATTTTTCCTTCAAGATCTGTGAAGAACTGTGCTGGGATTTTGAAAGGGATTGCATTGAATCTGTAGATTACTTTTGGTAGGATTGCCATTTTTGCTATGTTGATCCTACCTATCCAAGAGTATGAGAGACCTTTCCGTTTTCTGTTATCTTCTGCAATTTATTTCTTCAAAGACTTAAAGTTCTTGCCATACAGGTCTTTAACTTCTTTGGTTAGCTACCCCAAGATATTTTATATTTTTTGTGGCTATTGTAAATGATGACGTTTCTCTGATTTCGCTCTCAACACCTTTATCATTTGTATATAGGAGGGCTACTAAGTTTTTTTGAGTTGATCTTGTATCCTGCTACATTACTGAAACTGTTTATCAGCTGTAGGAGTTCCCTCATTGAATTTTTGGGATCACTTATGTATATTATCATATAATCTACAAATAGTGAAAGTTTAACTTCTTCCTTTTCAAATTGTATCCCTTTGAGCTCCTTTTGTTGTCTCATTGCTCTAGCTAGAACTTGGAGTACTATGTTGAATAGATATGGAGAGAGTGGACAGCTTTGCCTTTTTCCTGATTTTAGTGGAGTTTCTCTCCATTTAGCTTGATGTTGACTGTTGGATTGCTGTATATTGCCTTTATTATGTTGAGGTATGTTCCTTGTATCTCTGATCTCTCCAAGACCTTTATCACGAAGGGATGTTGGACTTTGTCAGAGTTTTTTTTTTTTCAGTATCTAAAGAGATGATCATATCATTTTGTTCTTTCAGTTTGTCTATATAGTGGATAATATTGATGGATTTTTGTATGTGGAACCATGCCTGAATCTCTGGGTTGAAGTTTACTTCATCATGGTGTATGATTTTTCTGATGTGTTCTTAGACTCAATTTGCCTGTAATTTATTGAGTATTTTTGCAACAATTTTCATGATGGAGATTGGTCTGTAATTCTTTTTCTTAGCTGCATCTTTGTGTGGTTTGGTTTCCAGGATAACTGTCACCTCATAAAAAGAGTTTGGCAATGTCCCTTCTGTTTCTATTGTGTGGAACAATTTGAAGAGTATTGATATTAGCTCTTCTTTGAAATTCTGTTGAGGTTTGCTTTGTGGTCAGTTTTAGAGAAGGTTCTATGAGGTGCTAAGAAGAAGGTATATTCTTTTGTGTTTGGGTGAAATGTTCTATAGATGCCTATTAAGTTCATTTGGGTCATGACATCGGTTAGTTCTCTTATTTCTCTGTTACGTTTCTGTCTGGCACATCTGTCCATTGGTGAGAGTGGGGTGCTGAAGTCTCTTTAGTAATGTTTCTTTTACATGTGTGGGTGTTCTTGTATTTGGGGCATAGATGTTCAGAATTGAGACTTCGTCTTGATGGATTTTTCCTCTGATGAGTATGAAGTGTCCTTCTCCATCTCTTTTGATTGACTTTAGTTTGAAGTCTATTTTGTTAGATATTAGGATTAGCTACACCTACTTTTTCTTAGGTCCATTTGATTGGAATATCTTTTCCTAACCCTTTACTCTGAGTTAATGCTTGTCTTTGAGATTGAGTTGTGTTTTTTGAATGCAGGAGAAGAATGGATCCTGTTTTTGTATCCATTATGTTAATCTGTGTCTTTTTATAGGTGAATTGAGTCCATTAATATTAAGAGATATTAGTGACAAGTGATTTTTTTATTCCTTTTATTTTTTGGTGGTAATGCTTGTGTGTTTCTCCTCTTTGAGGTTTGATAGTGTGAGATGTGAGGTTACCTGTTGCCTGTATTTCCATGGGTGTAGCTAATTTCCTTGGGTTGTAATTTTCCTTCTAATACTTTCTGTAATGCTGGATTTGTGCATAGGTAAATTAAATTTGGTTTTACCATGGAATATCTTATTTTATCCATCTATGGTGATTGATAGCTTTACTAGGTATAGTAGTCTGGGCTGGCATCAGTGATCTCTTAGTGTCTGCAGCACATCTGACCAGGACCTTCTCGCTTTCAGAGTTTCCATTGAGAAGTCAGGTGTAATTTTGATGGGTATGTCTTTATATGTTACTTGGCCTTTTTCATTTGCAGCCCTTAATATTCTTTCTTTATTCTATATGTTTAGTGTTTTGATTATTATATGGCAAGGGGTCTTTCTTTTCTGGTCTAGTATATTTGGTGTTTTTTAAGCTTCTTGTATCTTCATAAGCATATCCTTCTTTAGGTTAGAAAAGTCTTCTTCTAAGATTTTGTTGAATATATTTTCTGTGGGTTGAACTTCTTCTCCTTCTTTTATCCTTATTATTCTTAGATTTGGTCTTTTCATGGTGACCCAGATTTCCTGGATGTTTTGTGTTAAAGATTTGTTGGATTCAACATTTTCTTTGACCAATGAATTTAATTCCTCTATCATATCTTCAACTCTTGAGATTCTTTCTTCCATCTCTTGTAATCTGTTGATTATGCTTGCATCTGAAGTTCCTGTTCAGTACCCAGATTTTTCATTTCCAGTATTCCATCTGTTTGTGTTTTCTTTATTTTCTCTATTTCAGTTTTCAAATCTTGAACTGTTTGAGCTGTTTGATTCACCTGTTGATTTGATTTTTTTCCCCCCTTGGGTTTCTTTAAGAGACTTATTGATTTCTTCCAATTTTTAAGGGAATTTTTCATTTCTTCTTTAAGGGTCTCTTTCATCTTCATAAAGTTATATTGATGGTGGTTTTCTTCTGCTTCTTCTGGTTTAGGATGTTCAGGTCTTCCTGTTGTAGGACCACTAGGTTTTGGTGGTGCCATATTGCTCTTTATGATGCTGGATGTATTCTAACACTGCCATCTATCTGTCCATGGTTCCCTCAGTGGATGCCGGTGGGGTCTGTGCTTCAGGGGTCCCTCTTTCTCCAATCAGTGACAGTGGGGCCTGTGACTTAGGTGGTCGTTCTTCCTCTGGGTGCAGGTGAGTTCCTGCCTTTGAGGCTCCTCTCCTGGGACAGTCTGGGTGAAGGCTCCAGTGGTCACAGATGTAGCAGAGGATGGTGGCAAGTGTGTGGAGGCTGCTTGGGGTCTCTGGGGCTTGGTGAGTGGGGATGGGGGAATGGGGTGTTCTTACCCAGACAAGGGCCTAGAGAGTTGGGCCCTCTATGTGAGGACCCAGACACTTACCTCTCAAAGGTCAGTCTGGGCCAAGGTTCTAGTGGTTACAGATGCAGTGGTGATGGTAGCAGGGGTGTCTTAATACTTCTTAAATTATACTCAAACTAGTTCATAGTCTTCAAAGTAGAACACAATGCTTTCTTTTCCAAGAATGGAAAGCTGTATACAGGAGAGACTGGAGGGGCAGACGGGGGCTTACTGGGTTCTTCAGGCTTTCTAAGATTTTTTTTTTCTCATGAACCGAGAAGGATGAGACACAAATGTCCAGAGACTAGAAAAGAGCAGGGGTTGTTAAATATCAAGGACCCGTTAGTTAATGGCAGCTCAGAAGAACCTCTCTGAGCCTCATTGACCAGATGTGTCCTGTCCTGTGGGTATTCCCTGCTGTATGGTTTATGTCAGCTGGACATAGGCTGCAGTCACTTGAGGGGAGGGAACCTCAGCTGAGAAAATGCCTGCAGGAGATCAGGCTCCAAGCTTGCAGAGTTTTTTTTTTTTTTTTTGGTTTTTCGAGACAGGGTTTCTCTGCAGCTTTTTTAGAGCCTGTCCTGGAACTAGCTCTTGTAGACCAGGCTGGCCTCGAACTCACAGAGATCCGCCTGCCTCTGCCTCCCGAGTGCTGGGATTAAAGGCGTGCACCACCACCGCCCGGCTCGCAGAGTTTTTTCTTAAGTGATTGATGGGGGGAGGGCCCAGCTCGTTGTGGGTGGTTTTTATAAAAAGCAGGCTGAGTAAGACATAAGAAGTCAGTCAGTAAGCGGCACCCTCCGTGGCCTCTGCATCAGCTACGGCCTCGAGGTTCCTGCCTGCTTTAAGTTCTTTGAGCTCTTGCCTTGGTTTACCTCAGTGGACTGTGACTCAGGGCGTGTAAGATAAATAACCCTTTTTATCCCTGGGCTGCTTTGGTCCTGGCAGCAACAGCCACCCTGACTAAGACAGACTCCACGGGAGCAGATTTTCCCCATCACCTTTTTTTATTATGTAGGTATTCTCCAGCCTCAGAGGTTGGGGAGAAGAAGCACCAAGTATTCTCCTTGGCTGGCCTAGGACAGCTGTGAATTATACAATCCTCCTTCTTTTTTAAATAACAGGCTCGATAGAGTTCTCTTTTTTTTCTTCTAAAACAACCAATTCTTTCAGACAAGTAAAATTACTCTGCAGAAAGTTGGGAGCAAGAGTTCAGCTCCCTGGCACAGCCACTGAGGTAAAAAAGGAGAAGAGGAAATCACTTCATAAATGGGAAGGACCCAGGGAGGCTTTACTCAAACCCATCACCTCGTCTTAGGAGACCCCCGGGAAGAAGCAGACAGCGGCTAAACGTGATTCCTGCCTCAAATGGTGGGGCCTTTCCAGCTGCCTTCAACGTTGAGCATCTTCTGGGCTGGTAGCAGGGGGCTGTAAAGGGAATTAGTGTCTTTGTGGGCAGTGCGTGCAGACACTATTGTGGCTTGTGGCTTGCTTTATCTGTAGAACGATTTACCCAGCCGCACTGGAAATGTGTTGCAACGATGGTAGAAGTGACACTCTCACCAGTGGCTCCCACTTCATTCAAGTCATCCAGCGTCATAAAGAGCAGTAGCCGAGGGGCACCTGTGATTAGACCCTGCAGTGAGGAGCGGGGAGGGGAGGCTGGAGCAAGGCCTGCTGGGAAATGCCAACAGCAGCTGGGCCGGTTACTGGAGTCTGTTTTCTTTGAGTCCAGTTCAGCAGCTTCCTCTGAGAGCACTTTAGTGATGCTTGAAGCCACGAATTCATTTCCTTCATTACTCAGAGAGGCAAAGGACTATATTTAGGATAGAGTCCCTAAATCGGGGACATATAAAGAAAAATATCCTTACCATACCCAGTGTCTACAGTGCTGGGGATCAAATAGCATTTCATGCGTGCCAGGTAATTGGTTTACATCCCCTGCATTGAGTTTTGTTTTGGGAAAGCAGATGTATCATAAATGCATGAACAGATCTACTTGGAGGGGAGGGTCTTCAATAGTTGCCATTTTTCCCTTCGAAAGAACACTTTCCTTCAACAGCCTGGGCAGATCCAGCCTCTGTTTGATTATTTCCTATCTGGGGAGTTTCCAGACTCACTGGTAAATTTGTGGCCAGCTAACTTTTCAGTGAAAGCCTAAGACAGTAACTATCACAGGTCCTGCGGGTCGAGTCAGGGCGTTGGGTGCAGCTCTTCAACTCTGCCCTGGTGGGGTGAAAGCAAGCAGCCATGGGATATAAATATAACACGCGGACTGGGGCAGCAAAGTGCTGTGGTTTATGTGGTCAACTTATGGGGCTTAGACCCACCACAGATATAAATCTCTGGGTTTGTCTATACTATGGTGGTTTTTGATTAGGTTAATTGAAGAAGACCCACTGTGGGTGATACCATTCCATGCAATGGGATCAGCCTCTATGCTAGTAAAATCCTTCCTCTCCTTTGTCATACATGACTCAGCTTTAAAAATATTGGGCTGATTATCCATGCCTTACCCTTTGTATCTAAATTATTCACAATATTCAAAGTTTTCCATTGTGTGTGGCTTTGTTCTAAAGACGGTATGATTGATTGTCTGTCTGATTCACTTCTCCACTTATCGGTCACTAATTACGTCATTGAGTAGATGCTGGGGAGAAGGACAATGACATAGTCTTCATTTACTAAGAGTTAGCAGTCTTGTAAAGGATGATAAGAAGGCAAAGGAGGGGAGAGATGTGGTGGATCTGTCCAGTGGGAGATGCAGGAGCACACAGGGCCGCGCACAGGGCCTCGCTCAGGGGACACTGGTGGGAGCTGAGGAAGCTCTCGTAAGTGACCTAGCTTTAAGATTTGTTCTCTGTATTAATTACTTTTTTAAAGCAAAAATATTTTCTTAAAATTCCTTGAGAATTCCATACAATATATTTTGATACTCTTGCACTGTATCACAATTCCTGACAAGTAATTTAAATGAGGAAGGATAAGATTCCCCCAGCTCACCCCTTTTGGGTGCTGGGACAGAGTGGTGAGCACAATCGGGTGGGAGTTCCTTTGTTTCAATAGCCTGCCTGCAGCAAGGTAGGCCCTTTCTCTGCGAGGTTCCTGGCCACCTAGGGGCTCTGATCCTGTACCAGAAGATCCATCAGAGGAGTGAGTGAGTTCCTGACCCACAGCAGAAGCCCGGGAGATGGAGCACAGACATTACTCAACTCCCTATACTTCCTGGTCATTCTTCAGGGGCTGCTCTCCCCGGCTTTAGCCTCTCTCTTCCTATCCCATCCCAGCTTGCACCCAGGCTACCCCTCCCTTCTTCCTCCCTCCTTTGGGGCCATGACATCCCCCAGCTCAGCCTGTTTAGGTGCTGGGACAGGGTGGTGGTGGGGGGGAGTTCCTTTGTTTCAATAGCCTGTGTGTAGCAAGGTAGGCCTTTTGTCTGCAAGGTCCCTGGCCAGCAAGGGGAACAGATCCTGAACCAGAAGATTCATCGGGAATCATTTGGAGGAAGAGATGGGCAGGCGCCAATGCAAGAATCCCTCCAACAATCTGAAAAATAACATGAAAACACAGGAACCCAGCGAACTTACAACAGGAGGACTTGAACACCCTAATCAAGAAGAAGTAGAAAAAAATTAACCTTATGAAAGTGATAGAGTCCCTTAAACAGGAGCTGAAAAACTCCCTTAAAGAAATGGATGAAAAGGATAATGAAGAGTTTGAAGAAATGAGTAAATTCGTAAATGATATCCTAGGAAACCAAGAAAAAACAATCAAACAAATAATGGAAACAGTTCAAGACTTGAAGACTGAAATGGAGGCAATGAAGAAAACACAAACCGAGGGCCGGCTGGATATGGAAAATCTAGGTAAACAAACAAAGACTACAGAAACAAGCATAACCAACAGAATACAAGAGATAGAAGAAAGAATCTCAGATTGAAGACACCATAGAGAAATTAAATGCACTGATCAAAGAAAACAGCAAATCCTGCTGAAGGAGGCAGAGGCAGGTGGATCTGGAGTTCAAGGCCAGCCTGGACTACACATCTAAATAAATAAATAAATAAATAAATAAATAAATAAATAAATAAATAAAAAAGAAATCCAACAAATTCACATCACAAAACATTCAGGAAATCTGGGACACAATAAAAAGACCAAACCTAAGAATAATAGGGGTGGATGAAGGAGAAGAATTACATCTCAAAGGCCCAGAAAATATATTCAATAAAATTATAGAAGAAAACTTTCCCAACCTAAAGAAAGATATTCCTATGAAGGTTCAAGAAGCATACAGAACACCGTATAGACTGGATCAAAAAAAAAAATCCCCTCGCCATATAATAATTAAAACACAAAACATACAGAATAAAGAAAGAATATTAAGAGCTGCAAAGGAAAAAGGTCAAGTAACTTATAAAGGTAAACCTATCAGACTTACACCTGACTTCTCTATGGAAACCATGAAAGCCAGAGGTCCTGGATAGACGTACTGCAGGAACTAAGAGACCATGGATGCAAGCCCAGACTACTATACCCAGCCAAGCTTTCATTCACTATCAATGGAGAAAACAAAATATTCCAGGATAAAAACAAATTTAAACAATATGTAGCCACAAATCCAGCCTTACAGAAAATAATAGAAAATCACAAACCAAGGAGTCCAACAATGCCCACAATAACTCAGACATCTAGCGACCCTTCACCAGCACAACTCAAAGAAGGGAAACACACAAATTCTACTACCAAAAAAAAAAAAAAAGTAACCGAAGTTAACAACCACTGGTCATTAATATCACTTAATATCAATGGTCTCAATTCACCTATAAAAAGGCACAGGCTAAGAGATTGGATACGAAAACAGGATCCAACATTCTTCTCTTTATAAGAAACACACCTCAACCACAAAGACAAACATCTACTCAGAGTAAAAGATTGGAAAAAGTTTTATCAAGCAAATGGACTTAAGAAACAAGCAGGCGTGGCCATATTAATTTCTAACAAAGTTGACTTCAAACTAAAATCAATCAGAAGAGATGGAGAGGGACATTTTATACTCAGGAACAATCAATTAGGATGAAGTCTCAATCTTGAATATCTATGTCCCTAATATAAAAGCTCCCACTTATGTAAAAGAAACATTACTAGAACTCAAGGCAGCCATCAAACCACATACACTAATTGCAGGAGACTTCAACACTCCTTTCTCACCAATGGACAGGTCAATCAGACAGAAATCTAACAGAGAAATAAGAGAATTAATGGAGGTAATAAATCAAATGGACTTAACAGACATCTATAGAACATTCCACCCAAATAGGAAAGAATATATCTTCTTCCCTGCAGCTCATAGAACCTTCTTGAAAATTGAGCACATACTCGGTAACAAAGCAAACTTCCACAGTTACAAAAAAAATTAGTAACCACCTGTGTCTTGTCGGATCACCATGGAATAAAGTTAGAATTTAACAATAATTCTACCCCCAGAAAGCCTACAAACTCTTGGAAGCTGAACAGTCAACTACTGAACCACCCCTGGGTCAGGGAAGAAATAAAGAAAGAAATTAAAGTCTTCCTTGAATTCAACGAAAATAAAGACACAACATACTCAAACCTATGGGACACTATGAAAGCAGTGCTAAAAGGAAAGTTTATAGCTCTAAGTGCCCACATTAAGAAAATGGAGAAAGCTCACATTAAATGAGGAAGAATTTATTTTGATTCGCACTTTGAGGGAATGCATGTAGTCTATCATGGCTACATGATATACATGGAAATAAAAAAAATGGCAGCAGAAGTTTGAGATGGTGGCCACATGTGTCCGCAGTCAGGAGAGAGAGGGGACAGTGGGAGACAGACAGACATATAGAGACAGAGATAAAGGGAGACCGACAGACACGCATATAGACATATAGCTACAAAGAGGGAGGGAGAGAGAGAGAGAGAGAGAGAGAGAGAGAGAGAGAGAGAGAGAGAGAGAGAGAGAGAGAGAGACAGAGAGACAGGATGGTACTCAGTACCCTGACCCCTTTTCATGAAGTTCAGGACTAGTGTCCATAGGACGGTGCCACCACCATCAGGTTGACTGTTTCCTCCACAGTTAGATCTCTTTGGAAACATTCTCACTGACACACCCAGAAAGGTGCTTCTGAAGTGATGTCAGATCTACTCAGACAGACAATGAAGATTGCCTATCACACATAAATGGGCAATGACTTCTGGTAGCTTTATGTGAAAAGGTGTGTAACATTTTAGTGTGACAGATTCTGCAGCTGTGTGTTTCAGTAGCTACAAGTAATTAGTATAAGCTGGGTGAGTGCATCTAAGCCAGAATGCTGATGGAGGTGATGCTGCATGTACTTAGTGTTCATTGTCAAAGCAACAGCATTTAGACTATAAATCCCCTGGACTGGAACGTGCCTCTGGGGATGACCTTGGCGATGTTTATTGAAGTGGTGTGGTGTCCTAGAGCGGGCAGTATCCTTCTCTGCCTGGGATCCTAGACCACAGAATGGAAAAAGGGAGCCGAGCTGCATCCTGTATTCATTGCTCTCTCTTCTTGATTGTGTGTTTGATGTAAGAAAAATTTTCTTTATATGTCCCTGATTTAGGGACTGCATCTTAAATATAGTCCATTGCCTCTCTGAGTAATGAAGAAAAGGAATTTGTGGCTCCAAGCATCCAGAGTACTCTCAGCAGAAGAAACTGCTCCAAGCTCTTGTTGTCATGACTTCCTTGCCCTGATGGACTGTGCTCTTCAACAATGAGCCATGAGAAACCCCTTGTCTTGCAGATGGCTTCTCTTAACATTTTATCACAGCACTGGGAAAATAAACCAATAGACTAGGCAGGCACTTTACCACCTAGCTACATTCCTAAGGCCCCCTTTTAACTTTATGGGGTTGTAAGAACCCTCAGAGATTACACATGTGGCCTGCCTATGACCCTTATGTTTTTATGGGACCACATTGATACAGAGGGTAGCTCTTCCTTCAGGAACGATGGTTGTACTTTTCCATTTTGGAAAATTTCTTTGAGCTCTTACATTAATGTTTCCCTTTTAGTGGTTGGAAAATATCATCTCCGTGCAGCTTCATGGCTAGAATGGTAGTAGATTTCATGAGAGATTACGGTGCTATGGTGTTTTACAATCACAAGGTCTAATTGCATTGTAGGTAGCCATGTGTATGGCTCAGCAAAGCAGGGGCCACGTGCACAACCAATTTACCAGTGTTGCCATCCAGCCCTGTGGTTTGACACTCTGCTTGACATCCTTGCAAACTTCTGTGTCCTGGCACAGACATTCATTACTAATCAGGGCAGGCTTTAGTCAGCCTGGAATGCTCAACTTGAGAAACTAAGGAAGATAATGTTTCAAAAAAAAGACTCTCTAGGCCCTAGACCCTGTAGGCACATCTGTGTCCCATACCCATCCACCAGAGATTGGAGAGACCTGAAAACAGCCTCTCCGCACTCCCAACCAGCACCCACAGCATCTTCGACCACCAGAGACTTGGTTCTGCCCCCACCTGGAGAGGTGAGTGTCTGAGTGCCTGACAGGAAGGCCCTACTCTTTAGGCTCTAGCTTCCAGAGCCCATCTCGTGCCCTACCCCCACCCAGTGAAGCTGACCTGGGAACAGCCTCCCACACCCCCAATCATCCCCCATGGCATCTGTGACCATGTAAGCCTTGGCCCCGCCTATTCCTGGAGGAGTTTCAGAAACCCATCAGCAGTCACCAGAGACACAGTCCTGCCTGTACGTGGAGGAAGAGCGACCACCTAGCCCACAGGCTCCACCTGCATGCACTGGAGGAAGAGATGGAAAAACAACAATATAAGAACACATTCAACAACATAAAGAGCAATATGGCACCACCAGAAACTAGTGGTTCTGTATCAGCAAGACCTGAACGTCCCAACACAGACAAAACAGAAGAAAATTACTTTAAAAATAACTTTATGAAGATGATAGAGGCACTTAAAGAGGAAATGAAAAGTTACCTTAAAGAAGTGGAGGAAAAGACAAACAAATAATTGGAAGAATCAACAAATCCCTTAAAGAAAGCAAAGAAAGCTGGGCAATAGTGGTGCACGCCTTTAATCTCAGCACTTGGGAAGCAGAATACAAGAGGTGGAGAAAAGAATCTCAGGTGTTAAAGATACTACAGAAGAAATAGAAAATCTTAAACCCAACAAACTCTTAACACAAAATATCCAGGAAATCTGGGACACCATGAAAAGAATAAATCTAAGAATAATAGGGGTAGAAGAGGAGAGAAACTCCAACTCAAAGGCCCAGAAAATATATTCAACAAAATCATAGAAGAAAACTTCCAAGCCTAAAGAAGGATATGCCTATGAAGGTACAAGAAGCTTACAGAATACCAAATAGACTGGCCTGCTGCCCAAAAATCAAAACACTAAACATATAGAATAAAGAATGCAAGCACAGACTACTATACCCAGTAAAGCTTTCAATCACTATAGACAGAGAAAACAAGATATTCCATAAAAAACAGATTTAAACAATACCTTTTTACAAATCCAGTCCTACAGAAAGTACTAGTCAGAAAACTCCAACCCAAGGAAGCTAGCTCACTCACAAACACAGGCAAAAAATAATCCCACAACAGCAAAACCCAAAGAAAGAAAACACACACACCACCACCACCACCAAAACCAAAAATAACAGATACTAACAATCACTGGTCATTAATATCTCTAAATATCAATGCTCAACTCACCTATAAAATGACACAGGCTAAGAGAATGGATATGAACACAGGATCCATTCCTCTGCTGATTACAAGAAATACACTTCAACCTCAACGACAGACTTTACCTCAGAGAAAGGATTGGGAAAAGATTTTCCAATTAAATAGATATAAGAAACAAGTGGTTGTAGCTCTCCTAATATCTAACAAAATAGACTTCAATCTAAAATTAATCAAAAAATATGAAGAAGAACATATATTCATCACAGGAAAAATCCATCAAAATTAAGTCTCAATTCTGAATATTTATGCCCCAAATATAAGGGCACCCACATTTGTAAAGGAAACATTACTGAAGTGTAAATCACACATCATACCCTACACACTAACAGTGGGAGAATTCAACACCCGACTCCCACGACTGGACAGGTATGCCAGACAGAAACTCAACAGAGAAATAAAGGAGCTAATAGAAGGTATGACTCAAATGGACTTAACAGAAAAAGAATATACACTTTGAAAGCAGTGCTAAGAGGAAAGTTCATAGCACTAAGTGTCTACATAAAGAACCTGGAGAAATCTCACACTAGTGACTTAACAACACACCACTTGAAAGCTCTAGGAAAGAAAAAGAAGCAAATTCACTCAGGAGGAGGAGATGTCAGGAAATAATCAAATTGAGGGCTGAAATCAATAAAAGAGAAACAAAACAGTACAAAGAATCAATGAGACAAAAAGTTGGTTCTTTGAGAAAATCAACGAGATAGACAAACCTTTATCCAAACTAACCTAAAGGCAGAGTGAGAACATCCAAATTAACACAATCAGAAATGAAAAGAGGGACATAATAACCGACACAAAGGAACTCTAGAGAATCATTAGGTCATACTTCAAAAACTTGTACTCCACAAAATTGGAAAATTTAAAGGAAATAGACAATTTTCTGGACAGGTACCACATACCAAAATTAATTCAAGAATGGGTAAACAATTTAAATAGGGCTTTTAACCCCTAAGGAAATAGAAGCAGCCATCATCAGTCTCCCAACCAGAAAACACCCAGGACTAGATGGATTTTTGACAGAATTCTACCAGAATTTCAAAAAAGAGCTAATCTCAACACTCTTCAAATTGTTCCACACAATAGAAACAGAAGGAAGACTGCCAAACTCTTTTTATGAGGTGACAATTCCCCTGGTACCTAAACCACACAAAGATGCAAATAAGAAAGAAAATTACAGACTAATCTCCCTCATGATTATTGATGCAAAAGTACTCAATAAAATGCTGGGAATCCGATCTAAGAACACATCAGAAAAATCATCCACCATGGTCAAGTAGGCTTCATCTCAGAGATACAAGGGTGAGTCAACATATAAAAATCCGTCAATGTAATCCACCATATAAACAAACAGAAAGAACAAAGCAATGTGATCATCTCATTAGATATTGAAAAAGCCTTTGACAAAATCTAACACCCCTTCATGATAAATGTCTTGGAGAGAGCAGGGATACAAGAAACATCCCTCAACATAATAAAGGCAATATATAGCAGTTCAACAGCCAACAGCAAGCTAAGTGGAGAGAAACTCAAAGTGATTCCACTAAAATCAGGAACACGACAAGGCTGTCCACTCTCTCCACATCTATTCAATACAGTGCTTGAAGTTCTAGCTACAGCAATAAGACAAAAAAAGGAGATCAAGGGGATATGAATTGGAAAAGAAGAAGTCAAACGTTTGCTATTTGCAAATGATATGATAGTTCACATAGGTGCCCCCCAAAATTCTATCAGGGAACTTGTACAACAGATAAACACTTTCAGTAATGTAGCAGGATATAAGATTAGCTTTAAAACATCAGTAGCCCTCCTATATACAGATGACAAATGGGCTGAGAAGGAAATCAGAGAAACATCACCCTTTACAATAGAAACTATCTTGGGTTAACTCTAACCAAACAAATGAAAGACCTATATGACAAGAACTTTAAGTCTTTAAAGAAAGAAATTGAAGAAGATATTAGACAATGAAAAGAACTCCTGTTGACTATGGTTTCTGTCCTTCCCAGTTCCCACAGTCATTAAGTCCTAAAGAAATCACACAGAGGTCTACATTAGTTATAAACTGATTGACCTAATAGCTCAGACTTCTTATTAACTTTTATAACTTATATTAACCTATTATTCTTGTCTATGTTAGCCACGTGGCTCGGTACCTTATTCAGCGAGGCAGTCACATCTTGCTTCTTCTGTGGCTGGGTCACAACTGCAGACCACGCTTTGCTCTTCCCAGAATTCTCCTGTTCTCATCGCCCTGTCTCTACTTCCTGCATGGTTGTCCCACTTTCTGTCTGGCTACTGGCCAACCAGCGTTTTATTAAAATACAATTGACAGGGTACAAACCATTGACCCACAGCAAATTCCCATACTCTTGGATAGGTAGGATCAACATAGTAAAAATGGCAGTCTTACCAAAATCAATTTACAGATTCAATGCAATTCCAATCAAAATCTCAGCATGATTCTTCACAGACCTTAGAAGAATAATACTTAACTTCATATGGAGAAACAAAAAAGCCAGGATAGCTAAAACAATACTGTACAATGAAGAAACTTTTAGAGGCATCACCATTCCTGATTTCAAGCTCTATTACAGAGCTACAGTAATGAAAATAGCTTGGTATTGGCACAAAAACAGACAGGGGAACCAATGGAATCTATTCTAAGACCCTGATATTAATCCAACACCTATGACTATCTGATTATTTTTTGAGACAGAAAATCTCTGTAGCTTTAGAGCCTATCCTGGAACAGCTCTTGTAGACCAGGCTGGCCTCAAACTCACAGAGATATGCCTGACTGCCTCTTGAGTGCCGGAATTAAAGGCATGAGCCACCACCACCTGGCTTTGAACACCTGAATTTTGAAATAGAAACTAAAATTACACAATGAAAAAAAAAAGAAAGCACCTTCAACAAATGGTCCTTGCATAACTGGATGTTGGTTGATATGTAGAAGAATGCAAATATCTATTCCCACGCATAAAACTCAAGTCCAAATGCATCAAAGACCTCAACATAAAGCCAGCCACACTGAACCTCATAGAAGAGAAAGTGGGAAGTAACCTTGAACGCATTGGTACAGGAGACTACTTCCTGAATATAACACTAGTAGCACAGACACTGAAACAATTAATAAATAGGACCTTTGAAACTGCAGAGCTTCTGTAAAGCAAAGGAGACAGTCAATAAGACGAAACAGCAACTTACAGAATGGGAAAAAACCTTTACCAATCCCACATCTGACAGAGGGCTAATCACCAAAATATACGAAGAACTAGATATCAAAATATCAAATAATCCAATTAAAAATTGGGTATACATCTAAACAGAGAATTCTCAATGAAGGAATCTCAAATTGCCAAAAGACTCTTAAGGAACTGGTCAGCATTTTTAGATATTTGGGAAATCCAAATCAAAACAACTCTGAGATACCATCTTACACCTGTCAGAATGGTTAAGATCAAAAACATTAATGAAAGCCTGTGCTGGATGGAGTGTGCAGTAAGGTGTACACTCCTCCATTGCTTGTGAGAGTGCAAACTTGTACAGCTACTTTAAAAATCAGTATGGTTGTTTCTCAGAAAATTGGGAATCAGTCTACCTCAGGACACAGAAATAACACTCTTGGGCATATATCCAAAAGATGCTCACTCCTATTATAAGGACATTTGTTCAGCTATATTCATAGCATCATTGTTGTAATAGCCATAACCTGGAAACAACCTAGATGCCCCTCAGCTGAAGAATGGATAAAGAAAATTGGTACATTTACACAATGGAGTACTACTCAGAAGTAAAAAACAATGACATCTTGAAATTTTCAGGCAAATGGATGGAACTAGAAAAACCATCCTGAGTGAGATAACCCAGACTCAGAAAGACAATCATGGTATGTACTCACTGATAAGTGGATATTAAGTATAAAGCAAAGGATGACTAACCTATAGTCCATGATCCCAGAGAAGACAGGAAACAAGGAGAACCCTAAAGGAGACATATATGGATGTAGACAAGATATCCTTAGTAAATTGGCAGCTTGGGGTGAGGGGTGAGGGTGGTAGGTGAGTGGAGAGGGGAGAAGGACAAAGAGGGAGAACAAGGAAAAAGATACCTTGAAAGAGGGAGCCATTCTGGGGTTTGCAATAAATAAGGCACTAGGAAAATTCCGAGGAATCCACAAGGATGACCCCAGGTAAGAATCTAAACAGTAGTGGAGAGGGTGCCTGAACTGTCCTTCCCCTGTAATCAGATTGATGACTACCTTAATTGTGCTTGAGAGACGGCTCAAGGATTAAGAGTACACAGCACTCTTGTAGGGCATCAGAGTTTGGATGACAGGATCCACACTGGAAGACTCACAACTTCTGCAGAGGGACTTTTAGGAGATCTGTGCCCTCTGCTGGCCCTTGAGGGCATCTATACTCACATGTACATAACAACACGTAGATACACACATGAACTTAATTACAAATGAAGTAAATCCTTTTGAATGGTGGCACTCACTTTTAATCCCTGTATTTGGGAGGCAGAGGCAGGTGGAGCTCTGGGATTTTGAGGCTAGCCTTGTCTACACAGTGAGTTCCAGCACAGTCAGGACTTCAGAGGGAGACAAGAGAGAAAGAAATAAAGAAAAGAAAGATAGAAATCTTAAAATATTGCTAATCAAATCTGTGTAATAATCTATAAATGTGTTTCATTTACATTTGCATAATAATCACAGTGAAAATAACAATCAAGAGGCTGTGTACCTGGTATGATTTCTGGAGACTGCTACATTAATCAAGAGCACTGTGTAGAAGTGATGTAATACCATTCATAAAACAATGTGTCCCAAGTTTTGCAGCCTGGAAGGGAGAAATTCCCCATAGGTCTCAAATGTTGCCTGTGTATGAAGTTGCCCCCGGCCAGGGAGAATACAGAAGAAGAGATGGGAAAGACACACTTCTGCCATCAGGTCAGCTGTGAAATGAGAGTCTCTGTGATGTGTAATGTAGTTCCTGTGCCATAAGAACATAGATACTGTAGCTGGACCAATGGAGTCCTGTGCTATAACATAGATACCGTAGCTGGACCAGTGGAGAGAAAGTAGGCAACAAGAGACAGAAAAGAAATGGTGCTTTACAAATTATCATATTTTTAATCATATGTATGTATGTGCATCTTTGTGTGTGTGTGTGCGTGCGCGCACGTGTGCGCACACATGTGTGACTGCTGGTGCTCTTAGAGTCCAGAAGAGGGAATAGGATTCCTTAGAGCTGATGACACGGGCAGTTGTGAGCCGTTTGATGTGGGATCTGTGCTCTGAACTTCGCTCGTAACTACTAAGCTATTTCTCCAGCCCCATGAAACAATTTCTTTTTTAATTTAGAAGTTACTGAGTTTTTATGCCATTGTTGTAGTTTCCTAACTGCAGGATGTGGGTACTGCCTATGAAATTTAACAGAGTCCCCATCTTCTTTGCTCTGATTTGCTTACATGGTACAGCTCTTGTTTTCCAGGTGCTTACACAGAGACACACATGACACCAAGACCCGCATGGCTCAGTGTCCTCCTTCAGGCCATAGTGGTTCGTCGTCAGTTAGAGCCCATGTGCAAGCCCCTGCAGCTGTCTCTATGTGTGCTATGCTTGAGACACTCACACTATATTTTCCAAGCCGTGAGATTTGAGGGAAAAAAAATGAGATTTTGATTTTAAAACAGTTCTTACCAGTTTTATAGGTGTTTACTTAAAAGAAAGGAGAACGGACTGAATTGGAAAAATGAAGTCCCCACTTGTTGTAGGAGGCCGCTAGTTTGGTCCCGGCTGCTCAGACCCAAAATAATCACACAGAAACTGTATTAATTAAATCACTGCTTGGCCAATCACTTAAGCATATTGCTAGCTAGCTCTTACACCTAGAATTAACCCATTTCCATTATTTTGTATTTGACCATGAGGCTCATGGCCTACTGGCAAGGTTGTGGCTGGTAGTTTGCATCTTTCTCCCCTGGCTTCTTTCTGACTCTGCCTTCTTTCTCCCAGCATTCAGTTTAGTTTTCCCACCTAGCACTATTTCTGCTAAGCCACTGGCTGAAACAGATTTATTTATTAACCAATCAAAGCAACACGACAGATGGACTTCCCAAACCACTCACTAAGGAAAAGGGAATTTTTGTTTTATTCTGTTGCAGTTTGGGTGTTTCAGAGAAGGGAAAGTATATTGACATTCAAACAACATATAGCTAGAAAGCACTAGAAAAATGACAAAACAATCCAGGGAGAAACGCACTTTGTACCACTTCTTGGCCCCCAGACTGGAAACCCGGAGTAAGATTTGTAACTAATATCCAGGTTTGTTTATTAAAACCAGCAAGTGTCAGGCTTTTGGCGTTAACCTTGTTTTAATATCATGGGAGTAAACTGTCCAGACTACTTCACTCTTCTGGGTTATTGAAGTGGTCAGCAGGCCACAGTAAGAAAATGGCTGCCTGTTTGAATTATGATAAACAAGCAACAACCAAAACCCACAACAAAGCAACTGAGAGGTCAGAAGTTCTAGTGGCTTTTATTATCTTCCTGAGATTTACAGCAGCATTACCCTTCTGGTGTTTTCTGGTGATGGATTGCAAAAAGAATCAGAGAAGGCACAACACGAATTCGCTCCTGGGACAATGATTGTAATCAAAAGAGGAAGTGGTACAAATGTAAGCCATTCTCCTTGCCGTTTTAAAGATTATAAATCCGTTATTCATCTGTTATGATCCAGGGGCCTACTTGTGATTTTTATGGTTCTTCACATGCTTGGAATTTTAAAAACTGTAATGTTGAAGGAGCTACAGCTGTTCTTTTGATTTTCCTGTTACAATCCCTGCTTGGAGCATTGCACCCTGGGGTTTGCCTCTGCCCATCTGTGGTCCGAGTCTGCTGCCAAAGCCTGAGATACGATGAACTTAACCCATCTTGGTCCGTTGTCCTCCAGTTATTAAAACACAGTACCTGGCGCTGGGGGAGTATCTCAGCTGGTTTGCCTCAGAGTGTTGGCCTCAAAGGCATGAAGCCCTGGATTCTTTAGTACTGTACCAAGCCAGGGCGGTGGCTCATACCTGTAGTTCTAGCATTTGAGAATGGAAGGCAGGAAAGAGCAGAAGTTCAGTATCATCCTTGACTACCCACTGAGTTCAAGGCCATGCTGGGCTAGGTAAGACTATCTCAAAAAGTGAATACACCGCCTTGGTAGAAGGAAAAGGTCAGAAGCCATTGCCAAGGGGTTTGAAATAATCAAAGGTTCCCCTTGATCACTGTTCAGCTTGAAGTGGAAGTGGGCACAGTGTGTTCAGGCCCAGAAGATCTGGACTTTTACCTTCAGCGTGCCTCTTTCTAGAAGTATAGCCTTCCTTCCCTGAGCTTTTGTTTTCTTAGTAGTGAAATAGTGGCCATTCTTCTGCACCTTCTCCACAGGGCAGCGCCACATATCAAGGGGGCAAATGTCTGAAATGTGCTTGGGAACCGGGAAGAGCTTTTGGATAGAACTGATATCTGGCAGCTAGATGGAAAAGCTGCTGTGACATGGAGTGACTGACTTGTGGCCGTGTCATTTTCTGCTTTCTTCCCACATGTATGTGTGACGTGCATATATGCATGTGCACAAGTGTGGGTAAATGTGTGCTGTGTGATGCAGTTCCTGAGGAGGTGTGTGCAAAGATCTACTCATCCCAGACAGGAAAACATGACAGATCAAAGAAGGTACCACCAAATTGCAACATGGTGAACCAATGAGTTTTATTGGGGTTACTGTCAGGATTGTGGGTGAGGAGTTATTGACAGGAGCAGAAATGACCCAAAGACAGCTGCATCATTAAAGTTCACCCCAGCATGTGTCACAACTCACACAGCTGCAAGCCTGGAGCACACGGCCCAGCTTGCGGGCAGCTCAACAGGTCAGAGGGTGTCCTTCCCAGGGGCCTGAGTTGGCCTGAGTCTTTCCCAGGCAACTTGTCTTGTTGGCTTTTTACAGGCTGCTTGGCTGGTCTGAGAGTTCTTAGGCAGCTCAGCTTGTCTAAGAGTGACTCTCAACAGTC
The DNA here is from genome assembly GCF_903992535.2 of Arvicola amphibius. Taxonomy (NCBI): domain Eukaryota; kingdom Metazoa; phylum Chordata; class Mammalia; order Rodentia; family Cricetidae; genus Arvicola; species Arvicola amphibius. The sequence continues at coordinate 47,840,736 of NC_052057.2, forward strand.
TTTACTGATGTGATTGTAGCTGGCTTGAGCTGGGTGCCTACGGCTCTGGAAGGCCTTGCCTTTCCCTCTTCCCTTGGCCTTGCTAAAAACCATTAGATTACATTCCAACAGCTACCCACCGAAATCTGTTCCCTTATTTGGCAACTTCCTACACCCAAGGCTGACTACCAAGGTAGTATTGAAGTCTAGTAATCAACTCCCTCTTTGGCTGCCCCAATTAATCCATTCAATCAAAATTAAACACCTCATCCTAACATGAGGTTTCCCTTTTTACCTTTATAATCTGCCATTTGCCTATGAATCACATGGGTCTCACCCATTTCCCTTGTCCTTTTCCCTTTCTCTCATCTTCTATCCCCTATACTTGTCTCTTATCCCCTGCCATTTGTCTCTCTGTAGCAAATGAATCTCCTTTGTGCTGAGAACCTAATCTGGACTCTTTGAGAGGGAGGGACCTATTGAATACAGTCAGTTTCAGGGACTTCCTGAAGCTATTTTGAGTTGTGTACTTTCTGTCTTAATGAGTGACCCAATAGAACAGAGTGTTTCATCTCCTCTTAGAAGGCTCTGTTGTTTCATCTCCCTTTCCTCACCCAGTGTCTTAAGAAGTCTCCCTTCAAGATGGAAGGTTTTAATCTGAGAGGAAAAGTCTGTACAACCACGTGCATGGAGATGTGAGTGTACATATGTCCATGTGCACATGGAAGCCAGAAGTTGATGTCAGGGGTCTTTCTTGATTGCACTTTACCTTACTCACCAAGGCAGAGTCTCTGAACTGAACCTGGAGATTTATGAAATGATTAGCTTCACTAACTAGGTTGATTCAAGTGTCTTCTCTCTGGTTTATAAGCACTGGAATTATAGGTGGGCTCACCAAGTGTTTCTGTGGGTTCCGAGCATCTGAACTCCCATTTCCATGCTTGGATGCTAAGATCTTTGTCTCCTTGCTATCTCCATCTTAGCTTTTATGGACTTTTTTCATTTGTTCATCCTTCCTTCCTTCCTCCCTCCCTCCCTTCCTCCCTTCCTTCTTTCCTTCCCTTTCCCTCCTTTCTACTTTCTTACCTTCCTTCCCTTTCCCTCCTTCCTTCTTTAAGTTTTATATATCACTTTATATTTATTATATCTGCTTCTCTTTTATGTGTATGTATGCACAAGCACACCCATGTCGCAACATTCATATGGAGGTCAGAGGGCAACTGCTGGGAGCTGGTTCTCACCTGCTGTCTTGTGGCTTCTGGGAATGGACCTAGGGTCACCAGGGCAGCATTTAAACATGTCTACCTGCTGGGTCATTTCACAGTGACATCTTTAGCTTGTGAAATACTCTTAACAGTGACTCTTAACCTTATGGGGCTCCTCGACAGAACCAGTTCCTCTAGCACACTTGGCTCTTATCAGGGTTACTTACAGGTATATGAGTGACACTGTGTGGCACCTGTGTTAGGGAAGTCACTTTCCAGCTTGTACCTTGGTGGTCTGTGCTCCAAGGTGCTCACTCTTCTCTGGAGTTGTCTGTGTTGTGCCATGTTCTCATGTGTGCTTTGCCCCTCTTTCCTCCCCCTTTCCTTCTCTCCTCCCTTTTAGTATTGAAATTTATAGTGATGATCAAAATACATATTGTGTCCCCACATATTTACAGTGGAGCTTATTATCTCAGCGTTTCTACCACTGTAGTCATATTTAGGAATAATGTCTGCCCTTGACTGTACACATATACATTTTTCCAAGTCCCTCCTTTTCCTTTTCTTAGAGAAACCCATTTTTTAGGAGGTATGAGCTTTCCATGTCTTTGTAGTTCTCACTTAATGTGACTCTTACCATAAACCTAATACTCTTAACTCTTGTGTCTTTGCACTCTTAACTCTTGTGTCTTTGCACTCGTAACCTTTAGGTCTGTGATTATATGCACTCACAATTTATTTGTGGAAACATTTTATTTTGTAACTATTTCCATTTTGCATTTTCTAATTTCTGACCTATTTTCTTCTACTTCTAATATATACAAAGGAAAGCTAGTCAAGTCTGCCTTTGACTAGTTGGTCTCAAGAGTTAGAGAGTCTCTTTATGTTAACATTGTCTTATGTAATATCATTTTAATAGAAATGCTAGTTTTAGTGGATAGAAGATGATTGATACAAATTTGGATGTTTCTTAGGAATCTCTTATACCCCTTTTATTGCATTTTGATATGGCTGAATTTATTAATAAAGGGAGGCGAGTTGGAATTATAGTATGCTTTATCTTCTACCATTGATCAATAAAAATATTTTTTGAATAACAACTTCAGAGAAATTTTCCAACTCTCTTTTTCCAATATATATATTGCAATAAATGTATTTCAATATATATCTTTTTCACACACACATATACAAATAGAATAATCTTGGGCTTAATTCAGAATTAGAATTTTATGATCATTCTTTCAACCCACTCACCCTTATGACAGTCCCACATGAATAAGATCTGGCACTATGATTTCTGTTTTGCAAATGGGGTGAGTGACATACAGAGGAGCAATGTGCCCAAAGCTTCATTTCTAGAAAGCATCAAATGTCTACTCCTTCCTTCACTTCTTTTCTGTCTATAAATAAATTTGGAAAGTTCATTTTATTGTAGAAAATGTGGAGAGCCCTTGAGGATTTAAAAGAAAAATTCTCTGCTCTCTGAAATTCGATATTATATTGGAGAAGAATAGGCAAGGCTCTAGTGTAGCTGTGTGTGAAGCACTTCCAAGCATGCACATGACCCCGGGGTCCATCTGCATCGTTCTTGTGCACAATAGAGCAACACTATTGGCACAGAGGGAGAAAAGCATCGCATGTCTGCCTGGGTGGGGGAGAGGAGAGATGAGTAGACTGAGATATTAAGGAATAAGTGACATTTTGAGCTGGAGTTTTAAAGAGTAGAGATTGAGGAAGGGGATTCTTGGATTAAAGCTTTTCAAGTGATGGGACAGGAAGTTAGGCAGGACTGGGTCCTGAAGTATTCCTGGAGACCTGAGATGCTCCAGAAAGGGAGCTCTGCCATTGTGAAAGCAGTACGCTGACCTACTATGAAAGATTCCCCTCCGTCCAGAGTGGAGCAGGGATCGAAGTGAAGGAAATAGGGGAGAAGGATCTTGTTAGAACACAGGACTGTGATTCCAGCTGCACGTGCTGAAACTTGAACCCTTTCTGACGCATGTTCTTAGGAGCTGGGCCTTTGGAGGCAAAGGTTGGAGTCTTAATGATGGGATTACTGTCCTTCAAAGAAGACCCCAGAAAGCTTGCTTCCTGCTTGTTCTCCAGGTGAGGACAGAGAAAGAAAGCATCCTCCTGCAGCCAGGAACTCAGCTCTTACAAGTCTCTGGGTCTTCACCTTTGCTATGAACTTTCTACCATTTAAAACTATGAGAAACACGTTTATAGCTTATAATACTCAGTCTATAATTTATTATAGTAGCTCCAATGGAGACAAGACCCTTGGGAACAATAAGAACTCATAGATGATGCAGAAAGCCTGAACTAAGGTAATGGTAGTGAGTATATCCAAGAAATAGAGTGGGCATATTTGAGATTTAAAAAAAAAGATTATTTATTTGAAAGGAATAAGGGAAAAGTCCTTTCTTTTTAGGAGATATGCTTAGAATCCTTGTAAAAACACAAACATATTAATTTAAAATTATTTCTTCTTTTTTTTCTGGTTTTTTGAGACAGGGTTTCTCTGTAGCTTTTGAGCCTGTCCTGGAACTAACTCTTGTAGACCAGGCTGGCCTCAAACTCACAGAGATCCACCTGCCTCTGCTTCCCAAATACTGGGATTAAAGGTGTACGCTGCCATGCCCAGCCTGCAGCTCAATCTCTAAACAGTCTGTTATTATTACATACTATGCTATCAAGTTTCCCACATTTGGGGAGATGGCAGGGGTCAGCATATTTCAAGGGCAGTGGATGAGCCTTGCCCTAGGAAAACTACCTTCTAGATCATGGTGTCTCTCCTGCAAGTTTTTTTTTTTCTGTATCTTTTTCCTGAACATCTGGTGTTGTCCTGAACTCATATCTCCACCCTAGCATTGGTGGCCCTTCTTCCTTACCACTGGTGAGCTGCCCCACAAGATAGTACTGTTAGCTACAGTGTTAGCTCCTCAGACACTGCCTCACAGACAGCACTGTTAGCTACAGTGTTAATTCTTCAGGACACTGGCTGTTTTTCATCCTTCTATGACAGAGGGTGGGGTGGGGTGGGAAATGACACTGGAGGACACTCCGTGTATTTGCTACTTTTCTTGTTGTTGTGACATTCTATATCAGAAAACAACTCAAGGAAGGGCTTTTTTAGAGTCATGGTTTGAAGGTACAGTCTATCATGAGGTGAGGGGAAAGCATTGTGGCAGAAGTACAACCTAACTGGTCACATTTTCTCTGCAGTCAGCGAGCAGAGAGTGATTCAGGTCTGTGATTAGCTGGTTTTTTTATTTGTTTTCAACTTATGAAGGCACCCCAGTAGTGCTGGGGTGGTGCTGTCTACATTGGGGTAGCACTTCCCACCTCATTTAAATGTTTCTGGAAATTCTCTCACTTGAAAACTCAGAGGTGTAACTCCTAGGAGACTCTAAATCCAGGCAGGTTGTTAATCAAGAGTCACCATAACACTGATATCTTAAAAGGGTCACACCTGTAGGAAATTCTGATACATGGTCAGTTTCAGCCCCTAACCACTCGTATGAGTCCCCTTATCATGACTGAGGTCCAGGTTACAGAAAGAGAAAGTTAATTCATCTTTTGTGATTTCATGCAGCTGTCCCAATGTTTGTTCTGTGTTTTGCCATATAGTTAAATGTTCTTATTTAATTAGGATTACATAGGGGTAAACTCTTCATCAATATGTCACTCTCTGCCATATGTGCTAATGGCAAGGGACTTTTCTGTCCCTGAAGTACATAACTAGCGTTTTGTTTCAGCCATATTCTGGATTTAATGGAGTCTTTATTGTGCATTAGTATAGTCACGTCTTTGCTACCACTTATGTTTTTATAGGGTAATGTGACTCAGGAGACTAGCGTTAGTTACAGAGACACCCAATCCATCCGTGGCTTTTCCCTTGAGGAGGACGTACGCGTGCATCATCCTCACACTAAAGCCGCTGGTGTAGTCTGCTTTTCTGCCTCCACAAATAAACTCCGTGGCCAAAACAACTTGTGGAGGAAAGGGTTTATTTCAGATTGTACTTTATACTTTTTATTCAAAAATATACTTTTTCTTTCCACCATTGATGGAAGTCAGTCAGGGAGGAAGTAGAGCTCAGAGCATGGCGGAATGCCGCCCTCTGGCTTGCTTTCTGACTTGCTCAGCCACCTTGTACAGCCCTGGATCATCTGCCTAGGGATGGTAGTGCCCACAGTGGACTGAGCCACTAGCATCAATTAACAACAAAGACAGTTTATCACACACGTGCCACAGGCCAGTCTGAGGTAGGGACTCTCCCAGCTGAGACTCGCTCAGATTTCTCTGGGCTGTGACAAGTTGACAGCTGACACTAGCTAGGACAGTCGCAATCCTCAGTGCTCCTTTAGTGTCTCTCCTAGCAAACCAGCAGGAAGTGTAGCCTTCCTAAGACTGTTCTTCCCATGTAGTCCCAGGAGGCCATGCCGTACACGATGGGGCTTTGTGTTGTTACTGTTGTAAACCAGGCAAATTCTGTAGTTCTGTAATTCAGGAAAACTTATGTAAACTAGACCAGGAAACCTGAAAGGAGTCTCTGTGGTTTTCATGTCCACAGCAGGATGTGTCTGGACTTGTATTGAACTCAGTGGACTCAAGACCTGCCTCTTTCTTTTTCTTTTCTTTTTTATTTTCTCTCTCTCTGTCTCCCTCCCTCGCTCCCTCCCGCCCTCTTCTCTCTCTCTCTCTCTCTCTCTCTCTCTCTCTCTCTCTCTCTCTCTCTCGAGACAGGGTCTCTCTCTATAGTCTTGACTGTTCTGGAACTCTTTATGTAGATCAGGCTGGCCTTGAACTTACAGAGATATGCTTGCCCCTGCCTCCTTAGTGCTGGGGTCAAGGGAGTGCACCACCATGACCGGCCACCTGCCTTTTTATTGATTCCTCATACTATAGGACAAGTATGAAAGGCGTTAGATAGCCACAGGTTATGCAGTTTTCATGCCCAGTTGTCTTGGAAGGTCTGTTGCTCCTGCCTTGAGGTCCATGGAAACTTCCAGCCAACCTAACATGAATAAGTTTTTTCAACCCCTCTTTTTTTTTATTCCTTTGTGCATGTCTAACACATATTAGGTGCATGCCTATGGGTGTGGGTACATGTAAATGGAGATAGCGCTTATGTTTCCTGGACGCCCAGACCCAAATAATCACATAGAAACTATACTAATTACGATACTGCTTGGCCAATAACTTAGGCGTATTTCTAGCTAGCTCTTACATCTTAAATCAATCAATTTCTATTAATCTGTGCATCACCATGAGACTGTGACCTACGGGTAAAGTTCTGGCGACTTTCTCCTTCTGCAGCTACATGGTGTCTTGCTGACTCTGGCTTCTTTTTCCCTGCATTCAGTTCAGTTTTCCTCACCTAGCTCTATTCTGTTCTGCCATAGGCCAAAGTAGCTTCTTTCTTAATCAATGGTAATAAAGCATACTCACAGCTTACAGAGGGGAATCCTACATCATGTGCACACACCTGTGTATGCTCCAAGGTCTGAAGAAAACTCCGAGCACACTGTCCCATTGCTCTTCACTTTGGTTCCCAGAGACAGGGTCTTTCATTGAACCTGGATCTAGACTGGTGACAAGCCCCAGCAGTCCTCTGGTGTCTGCCTACCTGCTCACAATGCCGAGTCATAGCCAGGGTTGTATAAGGGTGCTATAGGTTTGAGCTCATGTTCTTATGCTTGTACCATGAGTGCTCTTTCCTTCTGAGCCATCTTCCAGTTCTTTCACCCTGTCTTGTTCAGTTAGAGAGCTTCTAGTTCTAGGTGACTTCATTCATGTTGGCGCTGCTTAAAAGATATCTATCTATCTATCTATCTATCTATCATCTTTCATATATATATATATATATATATACATGTGTGTGTGTATGTGTGTGTATAATCTTGTTTAGAATATTTATTAGTTCTAGTAAAACCCAGAGATAATTAAATTAATTTAATAATGTTTCTTTGAATCATGAACTCTAAAATGTTATTGTTTCAATATGTAATCTATGTGAAGTTACTACATATGTTTTCCAGACTCTTTTTATTCTAAATACTTAATATTGGACTTAAATGTAACATTTACAGCCAATTTCAACTTGAAACATTTTTTCTTTTTTTAAAATTCATCTATTAATTTTATATCCTGGCCACAAGTCCCCCCTCTCCCCTATTCTTCCCTCCCACTCCCCAGTGTCCTACTCTTCCATCTCCATTTAGAAAAGGGCAGGTCTCTGAGTGTCAACAAAACATGGCAGATCAACTTGTAGTAGGACTATGTACCTCCTCATGTATTAAGGCTGGGAAAGATGACCCAGTGTGAGGAAGGAGTAGGAGCCCAAAAGCCAGTAAAATAGTCAGAGACACCCCTGTTCCTGCTGTTAGGAGGAGCCCCATAAGACGACTAAGCAACACAACTGTCACATATATGCAGAGTACCGAGGTCTAATGACAATCAGGCCAGGAACCCATCTGGTCACAGGCGATGGCCATTTCAGGCTACTTATTTCACCATTCAACTTGAAACTTTTATTAGTTACTTTTCTTATCTCTGTCACCAAATTCCTTACAGAGACAGCTTAAGGGAGGATGGTTTTATTTTAGCCCACAGTTTCAGATTCATCACTGCTTGGGCCTGAGAGGTTGGGTAAGACTCAGCACTGGGAGAATGTGGCTTAGGAAAGCCATTTACTCCATGGCTGGTCAGCGTCAAAGAGTGAGACATGAATCAGTCAGGGATGATGTCCCCAAAACGCCCAGCCTTAGTGACCTATATTCTCGAGCCTAGTGCCACCTCTGAAGTTTCTGAACCTTCCTAAGGGTAGCACCATCATCTGGAGACCACTTCAAATCATGAGTCAATGGAGGATGCTATGCGTCTAAACCACAGCAAACAAAATGTCTTGCTGGAGGACTTGACCTATATTTAGGATCCATTCATGTTAGAGTTAAAAGGTGACATTTCAGCATGTTGGCTTACACTTCCAGCACTAGAGAAGCAGGAACAGACTGTTTTGAGTATCAAATTCCAGGTCAATGGTTGCTACTTAGTGATACAGTGCGACACTGTATTAAAAAGAGTCATTTCCAGACCAACACTTTCCCAAAACACTTTGAAGGTTTCTGAAAGAATGGAATGACCCATTCTTAAACTAAGATTTGAAAAGTTAAATAAAAAGTTAAAGTTTAGGTGATCATGGTAGCATGTGCCTATTATCCTGACACTTGAGAGGCAGAGGTAGGAGGATCAGGAGTTCAAGGTCAGTCTTGGCTATACAGCAAGTTCAACACCAGATTGAGCTACTAGAGGCAGTCTCTGAAAAACAAAACATAGCAAAACACAAAAACAAAGTGTATTAATCGGGTCCTCTAGAGGAACACGACTATAGAAACTATCCATCCGTTCATCTATCTACCTATATACCTAAAACAGGCTGATTATAATGCTCTACAGGCTGTGGTCCAGCTAGTCCAACAATTGCTATCTACCAATGGACAGCTCAAGAATCAGTAGTTGTTCAGTCCAGGAAGCCAGATGTCTCAGCTGGTTTTCAGTATACACCAGCATTTCAAATAAGTAGGCTCTAATGCTAGTAAAGGAATGGAGTTGTCAGCAAGGTCAAGAGCAAACAGCTGAAGAGAGAACCTTTTCTCTTCTTGGTCCTTTACATAGGCTGACACCAGAAGGTGTGACCCACATTAGAGGTGGAGTTCTTGCCCTGACTTCCTTCGGTGGTGAAAGGTGGGAGTTTAAGCCAAATAAAATCTTTCCTCCTCTCCACGTTGCTTTGGTGATGGTGTTTCATTACAGCAATAGAAACTCTAACCAGGACACAGAATGTTAGCATCAAAAATGAAGGTCTCTGGTTCCTTGAAAAATATATGCAAAAAAGAGAAAAATATATGCATTGTAACTTCCCCAAACATATACTTAAAATGAAAGTTACAGTCATTATATGCATTGTTTACTAATGCATATCAAGTTTGCACAGTGTCTTGGGATCAATGTAAGACCACAGCAAAGGCACAATACAATAATTAATCCTCAAATTCTCCCATTGTTTATCATATAATGTATTAGAAGAATGATTCTGAGCGCTGATTGTCTTAGGCAGTCTTAGTATTTCTGGATTCTCTCCATTGAGCCCCAAGAAGAATGAGCTTATATTTATAACTTTTGGGATGCTCTTTGGATCCATTCTCTGGTTTTCCTTCCCTTTGATGGCTTGTCAAAATTACGCCTCCAGGTGTCACCTGTTCCATCTTGACAGTCTGCTGCCCGTTGAGGATGCACAGTCGTTCTTTGTATCAATGTCCATGAACCCTAGGAAGTGCTGAGTGGATTGGGCAATGAGTGAAATAGTTGATTGAACTTAGACTCCATCATGCCATCTCCATGAATCAAGCCGCAGTAAATCAAGGCTTTGCTCTGCCCGTGGTCTTTCAACTTTCAATACATTTTGATTTAAGAGTACCGGTTTGTGATCATCTCATATTTCATGAAATGATATCCTGTGAGCATGGGGAAAGATCTAAGAAACATAACCAGATGAGAAAGATATATGGACTACAAGCAAGAGAGACAGGGACAGCCCAGATGCTAAAACTGCTGCTTTATCGAATGCTTCCTCCCGTGACACTCTGGGCTGCCCGTGCCTGAGATTCCTGGTGGCGGCAGTCATAAAAGTGTGTCTTACAGAATTCCACAGGAAAGTCTTCCTTTCGTGCCTGTCTGTGAGACAGCACTCTTTCTGACACAAGAATTAGTATACAGTTTTCCTCCCAAGCACAGAAAGTAAAGCTGAACCAACCTAGTTGTTTCTCTGCAGAATGATACTAAATCATCTTTAAAAGATGGTATTGAAAGGACTGTATAATATTAAGGGAAAGAAAATAAAATTGGCCATAATTACCTCACTAGATGTAACTATTCTTCACACCTTATTGTATTTCCCTTCAATATTTTATATGCATATTTTATAACATAGTTATAATTATGCCATATATGGTTTTGAGTGCTACTTTTTAATATTATAAACTTTTTATATATGGTTAGGCTAAGCATTGAATAGACTGCCATAAATCATTTAGTCTATTACTTATGCTGGGAAATTTTGACTGCATTTATCTTTTAAAATCCTCCCCCAAACTGTGGTAGGTGCTTTTGAGTTTTATTTTTCAATATGCCTTTGGTAAATTACTTTAGTATATGTTCCTGAAATTTGGTTTCATCAGAAGCATGTGGGAGTGCCCACCAAGACAGTGTTTGTTTAAATCAAACCCATTGGCTCTAACTATGAAGGTACAGACAGCCTTCACAGCAGCAGCCTGGGAATTCTCCCTGTGTTTCTGTGTGTCTCTCCCCTGCAGACTGCATGATGCTCACATAGTCACGCTACTCAGTTGGCATCTATCCTGGTGATCATTCATGTGAGGTTTTGAAGAACCTTTTGTCATCGTTTTCGGCTGTCATCTTGGCATCAGCCTGGAGTCACCTGGGAAAAGGGAGCCCCAAGTGAAGAATTGCCTCTCTCATATTTTCTCAGTTGTTGATTGATTGATGTAAGAGGGCTCAGGCTATTGAAGGGGGTGCCACCCATAGACAGGTGGGGCTTGTTATAGAAGAACTGAGGTAACTAAGAAAGCCAGAGAAAGCAAGCTTGTATGTAGAGTTCCTCTCAGGTTCAAGCTTCAACTTCCTATCTTGTCTTCCCTTGGTGATGGCTTGTGACCTGCACATGTAAGTCAAATAAATCCCTCCATCCTCAAGTTGTTTTGGTTAGAGTGTTTTGACACAACAAAGGAAAGCAAATTAGAACAGCTTTGCTTTTCTTAAATTGTATCACCTGCTCTCCAAGGGAAAATATATGTCACTTGTGAAGATGTTTAAAAGTGTGAATTAACAATTCCAAGACTGTACCATGTCTGTAAGCTGCAAGGTTCTTTGTTACCAAACCAAAGCAGCAACAGACAGCTTTGCTACTTCCACTTCCTTCTTCAAAGATCCCAAGCCCATTGGGTGCTGCGGCCATCATCAGCGACACTGAGGACAGGCCAACAGTGACCAGGAGGAGATGGCTGTGGTGAACTCTTCTGTCCAGAGCCTTCTCCTCCAGAGCTTCTTAAATACGCCACTGCAGCTTCTGGGCTTGTCTGACAGAGAAAGCAGGTTAGCCTGCAGTGGGGGCAATGGTGATGTTGTCCTGTGCATGTGTCACAACAGCCTTTTGAAGGAGGAAGAGACAGAATGTGACAAAATGCTAACAGTGGGGAAGACTTGTGTAGTGGGCCCAAGTATTGTCTATTCTTGTCACTTTCTCACAGATCTAAATAATTGGAAAATAAAAAATAAAAAGCCAAAGAAGAAGAGGGAGACATGACTTGGGGGTTAGGAGTTGCAGCTGCTCTTCCAGATGACCTGGGTTTGATTCCTAACACCCACGTGGTAGATCATAGCCACCTATAACTCCAGTTCCAGGAGATCCAACACTCTCTTCTGGCCTCCACAGGCACCAACCACACACATACATCCAGACACTCATTCACATTTTAAAAAAGCCCAAGAAAACAAACAGCTCCAAAATTCCTTGAAGAATAATCAGGAAATTATAAAGAAATGATCATGTGGTTGAAATCAGGTAGATGTGGACTAGAGGGTATACGGTGGCTGTGGGGTCCCTGGGATTCCTTCTTTGGGGATGACCCAGTGGCATTCTCCCCAACACAGCTTTTTAGGCAGATTTGCTCACCTTTGTGGAGTAGACATGGCAGGAATTTGTATAGATGTTGTCTTAGTTATGGTTACTATTGCTATAATACACCATCACAACCAAAGCAAGATGCTGAAGACAGTATTTGGCTTACAATTCCACCTCATAGTCCATTAATAAAGGAAGTTAGAACCTGAAGGAGCTTATGCAGTTGCCATGGAGTGCTGCTTCCTGGCTTGCTCCCCATGGCTTGTTCAACCTGCTATGCTATAGAACATAGAACCACCAGCCCATGGATGGCAACACCAGTACTGGGTTGAGCCCTGCCCCATAAATCACTAATTAAGAAAATGTCTTACAGGCTTGCCTACAGCTGAATCTTCTGGAGGTGTTTTCTCAATTGGGATTCTCTCCTCTCAGATAACGCTAGTTTGTGTCAACTTGACAGAAAACCATCCACATAGATATTTTGAAAGAGAAGCTATTTCTGGCTCTAGAGGTCAGCAGAACTTTGTTCTTAGCAGAAGATAAACGGACATGGTGAATAGCAAGGATTAGCTACAAAGCCAATATTATTGAAAAAAGAGAAAATTGTATATTTCTCTTCTATTTTTCCAAGAAGTCATTTCTAGGCTTGCTTTTAGTGTCTTGGAAAGGCTACAGAATAAATTCTCTATCTTCACTTTCAAGAAAATACCAGAGAAGATCGTATTTCTTATAGTCGAACTTTGTCTTTCAACTTTTGTATGAGTGTGTATGAGTGTGTATGTGTGTGTTCATGTGTGCATGTGTGCACTTTGTTCATGTGGAGGCCAGAGACTGAGAGTGAGTGTCTTCCTAAGTTGCTTTCCATTCTGTCTCTACCTCCTTACTCTGCCACCCAGCTTTTTACATGAATAATGTGGATGCAAATTTAGGTCCCTTCCTTGCCCACTGGGCTATTCCTCAGTCTCCCCACCCCAATATGGACTTCTGGTCAGTGGCCAGAGGTGTTATTATCAGTCAGATGGATGACTAAGCCAACCTGGGCCTCTCTCATTCAGCTAGACTCATGTTCAAGAAAAAAATAGTTTCCTAGTGCTCATAGGAAATAAAATGTTCTGGTATGAGCTTCGAAGCAAGAAGGAGCTTCTTAACATTCATGGTCTTTAATTGATCATAACTCTATTAATAACTAACTCGAGAAGAAGTCAGCAATAGAGGTGGATTCCCGGGGCATGGAGGATGGAATGTACTATTTGATAAAAGTTGGAGTTGAACAAACAGTTTCCAGAGAATCCAAAGTCCAGACTGTTTCATTTCAATATTTATGTCTTGAGTTATGACTACATAAACATCCCATATGTTAAGAGCAAGCTTTAAATTTATTCCTTCACCATCTCATTGCATCAAGTGATGCTCAGTACTCTCTCATTTCATAATCTTATACGAAGGTACTATTTATTTACTCTCAAGATTTATAACTTGTGCTTATCTGTTTATGCTACTTTCTGTCTAGGTTTCTTGTATTATCCTTATTTCTAAATCCTTTTATGGACCTTAGTTGGAGTTTCTCATGTTGGTTACAGATTCACCATCCTGTCAAATATGTGGATCTATGTTTTGCCTGAAGAGCAGGTAAAGTGCAGCATAAATGATCGAGAGGAAGAAATTTTTGCGAGAGCGCTGATAGTATCAACTAAACGGTATATGGCCATCGCCTTAAGGACTGAGAAAGTGTACCATCAGCTTCGCCATTTTACATGGCGTTTATCTCATGTGACATGTGATTATTTCCTAAGGCTCGCACACGGATATGAGCATCCTTGGGTAGACCTCGCACACCTTAGTCAAGTTTGGAAGGACAAGACAGGCAAAGGAGGCAGCCGCAGTTATTACAAGAGCTCTTCAAACAAGAAGAATTTGAGCCTGAGTCAAGTCAAACCTGTTAAAAACATTTATTGTTACTAGCTGAAATGAATGAAGTGTAGACTATCTTTGGCAGGGGTGTGCCCCCCACTGCTTTGGTCATGGCTTTTGTCATCCGGGTGCTGCCCACCTCAGCCTCCTTAGACACCTTGGGCAGCCTGCTCCCTAGCGTCTAGTTTTGCTGGACAGTTTGAAGCCTCTTCATTTTTGTCTTCTGCCTCCGAGCAGTTCTCAGTTTCTTTGTTTTTAAGAAGTTGTCTTCTAGTTGGTACAGAAAGTCTTCAATTCGTCCGACCTAGAAGAAATAAACAGAAAGGGTTTTCGGTGTTGTTGTTGTTGGTTACTTGGGGGTTCTAGTTGGAATGTGGAATGTTCCCAAAGGCTCACGTATTTGAGCATTGGCTCCCCAGCTAGTAGTGCTATTTCACAAGGTTTTGGAACATTTAAGAGGTGGGGCCTCACTAAAGGAAGTGCGTCATTTAGGGTGAGCTCTGAGGTATGACTGACTGTCTGCTCTCTGCTTCCTGACTTAGACACAATGTGACCAGATGCCTTCTGCTCCCGCTTCCCACTTTCCCAGTCTTGGTGGACTCCATCACTTCTGAAACCATGTGCCAAAATAGAACCCTTCTCCCTTAAACTGCTTCTTTTAAGGTATTTGGTTGTGATAATGGTAAAAGTAGCCTTCAGAAAGCCTTGGAAACATGAAAATGAAGAATTTAAAAAATTGAGTCCCAAGCACAGGTCCTATTCCAGTGCAATAGCAGAGACAGTACTGGTAGACATACAGGGATACAGGGACTTCTGTTTTCGGTTCCCTTGCCTTACATTGCAGGCTTGTAGGAGCTGGCTCTTCTACTCCACCCATCCAGCAGGGATGGAGGAGCATATAACATCAATGTTCTTTCTGGTAGCCAGCGAATCAAGGGATTTCAAAAGAATGTGTGGTGTAATCATGGCAGTTTTCTCTAGCGCTCGAAAAAACCAAGAGAGGAAGTGAATCTGCTCCCTCAACGTGGGTGAGTCCAGCATCTCTGTACTCAGACCCTGGCCAACATTGGAGAAAACTGGATATCCCATGTTGTCTTGGCAGGAGCCATTGCTCCACTAAATCAAAGAAGAAATTTGAAAGTACATTTTCTTTAGAATGAAAAAAAAAGAGCCACACCCTAGTAACAAGGTGGAACAATGACACAAGGCCACACCGAGCAATAATTCTTGGGAAAAAGAAAAGCTATTAGTTTTTTTCAAAGAAAATCTGCAATAATCCAGGGGTAAATGGCTAGATATATTTTATAATGTTTATCTGAAGAAATATAGGATAAAAATGTCCACATCTGCTGAATTGAGCTCTCATGAAAGTCAGCAGACACACTTCACACTTAGCCTGGCCTTCCAAACCTGCACACGGTATGAGTCCAGCATCACCCACTGCAGAGCCCCTGGTCATGGAGTCAGCTCAGAGCTGGGCCACTTGCTATTCAAGGTGCCATCTACTTAGGATAAAAGCACTTAGAACTTCAATTTTCTAATTTTGAGTCCTGCTCTTAAACCATCTGATTTATCATTCAGGGCTATATCCAAAAGATAATTCGGATTGTCAAAGTGAGAGCAATAAATGGCTTTACTTGTCGGCATGTTATGCTAAGGACACATCACTCCAGGTGACAGAAACTTTGACTGGGTCTGTAGGAAAACAGATAACTTATTTATGCAAAGCAACTCTTTCCGAGAACCTTTCCGAAGTTACATCAGGTAAATGTCTCCAAAAGCACGTTGTCTTTTATGATGTCTTGTCCCTACAGGAATCATCAAAATAGCCTGAAGTCAAGCCAGTTTTATTTACTTCATGTATTTTACACTGTCCAATTTTCAGGCAACTGGCAAGTAAAACCGAAAAGAAAAGCAGCAGCAACAATAAAGTCTTTAGGTACAATCAAAGCAAACACAATGGCGGACACCGCCATCTCTTTGGTGGCCGAGCTGGTGACCCCTTCCTGCCATTTGCACTGACAATGTTTCATTGTCAACTTCTCTACAATTACAGTGTTCCCAGTTGGCTCAAATCCAATTTGAAATGACAATTATACTTCAACAAAAACAAGTCTTCTCCAACAAGAAAAAAAATCATTCAGAAGTAGCGCTGCTTTCATTTTTGTTTCTGACAATTGTTTTAACAAGAGCAGTGTTGACCAAATGGGCTCCCTTTCAGAAAAAAACAAACAAACAACCAAAACAAAGATATCCAAGTATGGTTGTACAAGCCAGTAATTCCAGCACTTGGCAGTCTAAGCCAGAAGATTTGAAATTGAAAGCTAGCCTGGGCTACAAAAAGAGGTCCTGTCTTAGGGAGAAAAAACTCAAAAGAAAATAAAGAAAAATGCAAGCCAAGTCAGTGTGGTAGAGAACAGGAGACTGGAGCCAAGCGGTCTAGCCTGAGCACCACTGATGTGACCGTGCTCATATCCCACCCAGCCTGTCACATGTCGCTGTCAATCTCCCAATGCTAACACTGCAATGATCCCTTTAAAATAAATCTGGCCTTGTCTGTCTTGCTTAGAATACTTTAAATGGATTTCACATGGCCCACAACGATGCCAGTGGACCTGTGAACAGTATCACACCACTGCATCCGCTTTAGCCCTGTGACATCTCTCGGTCACTTCAGCACACCAGGTGCCTCTGCACCCTTGGCCCTCCTGGGGCTTGGCCTTCTGCGAGACCCCATTTTCTTTGCACTCTGGGTCAATGTCAATACCTGTGTAGAGTCTTCTTTTATGAATGAGCTCAAGTTGACCCTTGGGAATGTATCCTACAGCTGTTCATGAATCTCTGTAGTGATGTGACGAGCAGGCCTGCTTTTCGTCCCGCCTGGCTCCCGCATGGCTAGCTTTACACCCAAAATAAGAACACACAAATTGTATTCATTTAAACACTGCTTGTCCCCTTAGCTCTAGCCTCTTAGTGGCTAACTCTCACATCTTGATTAACCCATTTTTATTAATGTGTGTAGCACCATGAGGTGGTGGCTTTCCGGGAAAGAATCTAGCCTATGTCCATCTTGGGTTGGAGAATCATGGCGACTGACTGAGGCATCTGCTTCATTCCTTCTTCCCAGCATTCTGTTCTGTCTTCTCCACCCACCTATGTTCTGATATATCAGGCCAAGCAGTTTCTTTATTAAACCAATGAAACAACAGATAGATATAAGACACTCCTACATCACATCTCTGCATATTGCATGTCATTTTTATGAAAGGTTTTAGGTTAATTTTATGAGTATGAATGTTTTGCCTGCCTGTGTGTATGTGTACCATGTGTGTGTCTGGTTTCTCAGAGGCCAGGAGAGGGTGTCCGATCTCCTGGAGTTGGCAGTACAGAAGCCTGTGAGACACAATGTGGGTGATGGAACTCAAACCCTCGTCCTCTGCAAGAGTAGCAAGTACTCCTAACTCTTAAGCTCTTAACTCATCTCTCTGGCCCCAATGTTCCAAGTTTTTATTCAATAATTTATAATGATTTATATAATATCCTTTTTTGTGAAACTAATCCCATACTGTCCTTATTCTCAGAACCTAGGATGTGACCCCAATAACCCTTCACTTTCTGGAAAGGGAGTTGAGCAGATTCAGAAACCAGTGATTTTTTTCCTTCACTGCAATTGATACAGATATGCAGCGTAACAGGCGGCTTTCTTTTCCCTTGTAGGATAAACAGATACCATGTCCACAGCCCATCACTCCCTTACCCTTGTCTGGTTTCCAGACTGTCAAGGCAAGGCAATAAGCATGCAGTACACTTAGTATGTTTGTAAGAGCCCTAGTGATGACTCAGCGGGAGTATGATATTCTTGGCTTGGCTTATATCTTTGCTTTGTGTGCTTTCTGGGTCTCACGTCTTACTGATGTTTTGTATAATAAGAAGGGTAACCTAGATAATTCCAAGGGCACACCCAGTCATAAAATTCCCGACTTGGACTCCCATGAGATCTGGTAGTCTGGTTCTAAGGATACACACACACACTTTCAATGGTGGGGCTGTTCCCTTGGATTACACTCTTAGGTCAACGACATATGGTATTCAGTAAAGCAAGTCAATTTGTGTGCCTCTGCTTACTGAAGCACAGGAGAGCTGAGGAAGGGTTTAGTAAAACTGGGTCTTTAGTTTCCTCTTTTAAGTCAGAAAAAGAAAAATGTTGGTTGAAGGGAAAATAGATTCATACAACTAAGAACAGATTGCAAATGATAGAAGGTTCTATAAAGCCCTTAGGGAAATGAAGCATGAAGAAACACACGAGGAAGTGACAAAGAGAGAAAATGAGCTTGTTTGGGGTGCAGAGGTTTTTAGTCTCTCTTTCTGGCACATCGTCTATATGCCGCAGTATCAGGCTGCTTGGCCACTCTGAGTCCAATTTTTCCATTTGCAAAATGGGCAGGTAACATTTTCTTATGTCTGCATGTGCCAGTGCTGACTTGGGGCCGCAGTGGTGTGGGTGAGGGGCTGATGACTCTTGCAGCGAAATCTGGATGTTTGATTACTGCAGGGAACTGAAGTTCCCAGATGGAGGGCAGGCTCTGTTCTACTCTGCGGGTGTTGGTTATCAGTTATATTCAAGAGTCAATAAATTGTCCATTGTCATTAGGTAGAGTTTTTTTTTTTTTTTTTGAGATAGGTTTTCTTGTGGCTCAGGAAGGCCTCAAACTTACCATGTATTCATTACATCTGACACCTCATTTACATGGTGCCATGGGTCTAACTTAGGGCTTCCTGACTAGGAAGCAAGCACTCTACCAATGGGTCTACATCTCTCTTTCTCTCTTGAACTTGTAAAAATCTTAACTTCTAGTATTTCAAATATGTAGTTTTAATTTTTATTTATTCATTGACAGTTTAATAGATGTGTACAATTAATTTTGATCCTATATACCCTAAACTGTCCCCTCTTACTCTCTCAGATGCTCCTTCTGACACATATCCTCACCACCTTCATGTCCTCTCTCTTTCTGTGATAGTTTGGAAAAGGATGGCCACCACAGGCTTATATATTTAAATGCTTAATCATCAGAGAGCAGCACTATTTGAGGATTAGGAGGTGTGACCTTGTTGAATAGGTGTGGCCCTGTTGGAGGAAGTGTGTTACTAGGGGTGGGCTTTGAGGATTCAAAACCCAAGCTAGGCTCAGTGTTTTTCTCTCTCTTTCTCTACTAATGGAGCAGGATGTGGCTCTCAGCTACTGCCCCAGTACCTGCCTGCACTCTGCCATTCTCCCTGCTATGATAATGGACTAGACCTTTGAAACTATAAGCAAGAGCCAAATAAATACATTCTTTATAAGAGCTGCCTTGGTTATGGTTTCTCTTCACAGCAATGGAATAGTGACTAAGAAGTTGGTATTAGGGACTGGGGTATTATGGTGACAGGCCTGACCATCCTGTTTTTTGGAGGACTATGGAAGACTTTGGGACTTTGGAATAGAAAGGCAGGTGGGCGCTTTAAGTGGGGATTAATGGACCATCTTAGTAGGCGTATGGAAGGTAATGCTGAAACAATCTGAACTGTGGTAGCCTAGATCAAGATGTTTTAGAAGGGAAGAATATTAGCGTGGCCTAGAGACCATTCTTGTGATATTTTAGCAAAGAGTGTGACTACATTTTATTCTTGTTCTAAAAATCTGCCTTAGCCTAAACTGAAGACTTTTGTATAAATGACATTGGCAAAAGAGAGTTCAAGACAGCCTAGTATTGACTGTGTCTCGTGGTTATTAGTGGTCACTCTAATGAAGAACCATTAATTTATTAATTTATATAATTTACATAATTAATTTAATGAAAAAGAGCAAGTTGATCAATAAAAAAACACAAATTGAGAGGAAAAGGAACACCAGAAAATGTAAATGTTAGAGCCAATTCAGCGCTCAAGGAGATAAAGGTTTAAAGAAAAGCCTGCTGCTAAACAGAATAAAGGGAGTGGTGAGCTCAGAGCAAGACCCCACCCAGCTAAACCTCCAGCTTGTGGAAAGGAATTAAAGGGAAGCTTAAGCAATGACGAAAACCTTCAAAACCAGTAAGCTGATGCAAATTTATTTGAAGGAGGGGCCAGGTTCCAGTCACAGCAAGCACCAGAACTTGGCACCTTCAGCTTTGTGGAGAAGGGGGTTGCAGAAGCTCCCTCTGTGACTAAAGAAAGCCACTGATGTCAGGTGTGTATCAGAGGTGTCCCTGCTTGGAGGCCTAGAGAGGCCACTGTGTGAAGCTGTGGTGGTGAAGCCTGGGTTTAACTGGAGACTTAGCGATGTTAGAGATAGCAGAGTTGGGATAAGGTGCCAAGGAAAGCTGCAGGCAGGGTGTGGAAACAGAGAGGGGTTGTGTGCTGCAGTCACCAAAGCTGAAAAGAGTTGGAGATCTGAAGAGTGCTTTGACGTCAGACATGGGGGTGTAGACTTAAGTTTCCCTCCTGGTTTTCAGACTTTTTTTTTTGTCTACTCTTTTCTCATTATTCTCTTTCCCCTCTCTTTTGGAATGGTAATGTATATTCTGGAACATTATATGAAATATGTGGTCTGTTTTTTGATTTTGATTTTATAGGAGGTTACGGTTAAGAGATTGCCTTGAGTCTCAGAAAACCTTTGAACTTTGGATTTTTAAATGTGTTGAGATTGTGATTTAGACTATGGAGACTTTTGAAGTTGGATTAAATACATTTTGCATTATAATATGGCTATGAACCCATGGGGGTCAGGAGTGGAATGCAGGTTGAATAAGAATAGCCCCATAGGCTTATATATTTAAAAGCTTAGTCATCAGGGAATGGTACTACTTGAGAAAGATTTGGGGTAGATGTGGTCTTGTTGGAGGAAGTGTGTCATTGGAGGTGGGTTTTGAAGTTTCTAAAGCCCATGCCAGGCCCAGGGTCTCTATTCCTGTTGCCTGTAGATACAGATACAGAAATTTCAGCTCCCTGTCCAGCACAGGGCTCCCCGTGTGCTGCCATGCTCCCCACCATGAGGACAATGGACTTGAGTCCTCTGAAACCGTAAGCAAGCCCCAGTGAATGCTTTCTGTTATAAGAGTTGCCTTGGTCATGGTGTCGCTTCACAGCAAAAAAGCCCAAACTAAGACACCCATCAAATCAAATTCATGCAACCTGCTGGAACTCTGGCTGGTCTTGTTGGCTGGACCTTATGTAGACCGTTGCTGCTGTTGAGTTCATGAGTGCAGTAAGTGTGTTGTGTCCAGAAGACAGGATTGCACCACACTCCTCCCATTCTCCCACCCTTCCATTCTTTCTGCCTCCTCTCAGTGAAGCTCCTTGAAACTTGAGATAGTTGATACTGCTCTGTTCCATTTGTGACTAATCACTCACCAGTGACTTGCTCTTTTTTTTTGTTTGAATCAGAGATACTCTCACACTGGGTATCATATCAGACTGGAGTCATTTGAATCCAAAGTGACTATTGTCCTTTTAAAAAGAAGAGCTTTGCAACAGAGGAATCTAAAATGGCTGGAAGACACTTAAGGAAATCCTTAGTTATCAGAGAAATGCAAATGAAAACAACTCTGAGATTTCATCTTACACCTGTAAGAATGGCCAAGATCAAAAACACTGATGACAGCTTATGCTGGAGAGGTTGTGGGGTAAAGGAAACACTTCTGCATTGCTGGTGGGAATGCAAGCTGTTACAGCCCCTTTGGATGTCAGTGTGGCAATTTCTCAGAAAATTAGGAAACAACCTTCCTCAAGACCTAGCAATACCACTTTTGGGTATATACCCAAAGATGCTCAATCGTGCCACAAGAACATGTGCTCAACTATGCTCATAGCAGCTTTGTTTGTAACAACCAGAACCCAGATACAACCTAAATGCCCCTCAACTGAAGAATAGGTAAGGAAAACGTGGTACATTTACACAATGGAGTACTACACAGCAGAAAAACATAATGATATCTTCAAATTTGCAGGCAAATGGATGGAGCTAGAAAATATCATTTTGAGTGAGGTAGCCTAGACCCAGAAAGACAATTATCATATGTACTCACTCATAAGTGGTTTTTAAACATAAAGCAAAGAAAACCAGTCCACAAATCACAATCCCAGAGAACCTAGACAACAATGAGGACCCTAAAAGTGACATACATAAATATAATCTGCATGGGAAGTAGAAAAGGACAAGATCTCCTGAGTAAATTGGGAGCATGGAGACCTTGGGAGAAGGTTGAAGGGGAGGGGAGAGGCAGGGAGGCGAACAGAAAAAAATGTAGAGCTCAATAAAAATCAATAAAAAATATTAAAAAACCCAAAATGTATGATAACAGATAATAAAGAAAGCAGAGTACACACACACACACACACACACACACACACACACACAAGAAGAGCTTTGGAGAGAGCACTCAGAGAAAGGCGACAATGATGGTACGGATTGGGGTGTTGTTCCTGCAAGCCAAGACCCCTAATGACAACCAGAAATCCCAGAAACTAGGAGACAAATGCAACCAAACAGACCTTCTTCTTGACACTCAGTAGGAACTAGCTTTGTGCGTGCTTTCATTTCAGACTCTTAGACTCCAGAACGGTGCATTTACTCCTTTCATTTAAGCCACTCAGTTTGCGGCATTTGGCTACAGCAGGCCTAGCAAGCGAATTTAGCCAATTAACTAACCCACAAAGAGAGCTCATATTAGCTACAGCATTCTCCTCCAGCATGGCTTTGGTTCTCTTAGTTAACTTTTCATAGTCTGAAAAGTCCTCCCTTGGTTGGATCCCCCTGCGCAGGCTTAGTCAACAGCTTGGAAACTAGAGTGGTCTGCCAATAGTGGCAGTGTGAGCTCTATCTCAGGGGCTAGAGAGATGGCTCAGCAGTTAAGAGTGCTTGGTGTTTTCCCAGAGGACTTGAGTTCTTTGGCAGTACCAGGTCAGGCATCTCAAAAGGGCCTCTAACTCCAGCTCTAGAGGCTCTGATGCACCCTTCTGATTGTTGCTAGCACATTGCAGTCACGTGCACATAACCGTACATCCACAGACAGACACAACTAAAAAATGAAATAGATCTTTTTGAGAAAAAGAAGTCTATCTCAAACATGAATGAATGAGTAGTTAAATTATCCAAATAAAGAAAATACTGAATTTGGGCTTTATGTTAGGTTTCAGGTTGTCTGGGTCTAAGGAGTAGGTATGTCTAAATGGGTTTGTTTGTAGATGGTTACAACCCAGGAATTGGAGGAGAAAAGGAATCCAAAAAAATCCCCAAAAAAAAAAAAAAAAAAAAAAGAAAGGAAGGAAGGAAGAAAGGAAAAAGGAACTATAAAAGATTTTGCCTTTATAAGAAAAAGAATAAGCAACCAGAGTCAAACTCTCCAGGAATAAATACCAGGCTCATGTGACTGTGGCGTTGGTTAGAGAATGAGAATGTGTTCTCAGCGATTAGCAGTTTAGGTCAAAAATCCTCCCAGCAAAACAGATACTTTACTCCACCACAGTGGGTTTGATTACATGACTTTCTTTGCTCTGTTCCAGCTTAATTTCCAGACCAAATGCTTTTAAATATTTATCGCCCTTAATGGTTTGAATTTTAATTCTTATTAGAATTACAATTATTTCCAAACATGCTTGAAATTGATTTCCGAAGTAAGTGCGGCTCTGAACCAGCACTGCTTCTGCAGTTGCTTTTGGCTACTGTTCAGTCAGGCCCTGGTGTTTCTCTTCCCTGACTTAGTGGATTTATTGTCTTCTACAACATGGAAATCTCAGGTGCCGAGGCCAGAAATGCTAACAAGCATACAAAAGACTCCATGACAAAATACATACCTACTCCTGATAAAAATGTCCTCCATGACAACACCTTTGATCTCATTATAGAGCTAAAAAAATCCTATTATTAAACTTTGGTAGCACTTTGTCCAGGGACACATATGTTGTGATCTGAACATGGCATCTCCTGAAAATTCTCTGTTGAAATCTTCGCTGATGTCATAGTAGAGAAGGAGGTGGTGGCCACAGGTTGGAGAGCTGGCTTGGTGGTTAGGAGAGCTTACTGCTCTTGCAGAAGACCCGAGTTCGGTTCCTAGCACTTGTACCAGGTGTCACTCCAGCTCCAAAGGGCCCAGCACTCTCTCTTGGCATCTGTGAGTATCTCATGCTCATGCGCATTCCTCCCCGTGAACATAACTGAACATAAAGCCAAAAAGAATAGAGAAGATGGGGCTTTGGGGAAACGATCAGATCATAGAAGTAGGGCCCTCGTGAATCACTGCTCTTAAAAAGCAAAGCCCAAAGGAGCTTGCTTGTCACTTCTTTCACACGAAGACACACACACACACACATACACATAGACACACACACATATATACACAGACTAATAGCCACACAGATACACATGCACAGAGACACACAGACACATGCATACACAGACACACACCCACAGACACACAAAGACACACACACACACAAATAAACACACACATGGCTCAATTATTAGAAGAGAAATATGACCCTTGCTGGTACTTTGATTTTATACTTTTCAGCCCCAAGGAATGTAACAAACAGATTTTTGTCATATGCCAATAAGATTATGGTATTTTCTTATCACGAGTAAACAGATTAAAGTTCATTGTGATTTTTTTTTAGTAATTTTTTAGAGCTTAAGTGCAAAAGTTTATGTGAAGATTGAATGTGTTTTATCATCGCTATTGTTGTTTTTAAAGAGTCTTACTATGCAGCCGTGGCTGACTTCAAACTTGCTCTGTAAGCTGGGCCAGTCTCGATCTTGCAACATCTTTTCTCCCTAGCCTTCTGAGTGCTGGGCCCACAGGCATGCACCAAAAAGTTGAGCATGTTATCAAAGTTTTCATTTTAAGGTAATTGCAGATTTGCATTCTCTAGTCTAGTAAGAGCCACTTCAGAAAGAAGCTGCGTCCTTCTGTTCCCAAGTCTCACGAGGGTGATTAACATCTCCAACTATAGAAGAACACAATAGTCAGTGTATTGACGTTGATACCTACAAGCGGCACATGGATTTTACAAGGTCTGAAACAGCCGCCCATTTTTCTCTCTCTGTTCCTTTCTTTAAGCTGTCAACTACTAATCAGTGTGTCACTGAAAGAAGATTGTCTAAACAGGCTCACTATCTAATTCTATTCTCTTTTGGAGGTCTGTTCTGACAAACACATCTGTTTCTTGTTACGGATGGGCATAGTCACATGGCCTAGATAAATAGTTGGGTGAGCTATTTACACTATGAAGGATGCCAGGATCATTTAGATCATTTGAATGTTGCGGCTACTGTGAATTAAGTTGGCATGAAGATTTTGCACCTGTTTTTGTGTTAACTGTAAATCTTCATTTCTCTGGGATAAATGCCCAGGAGAATAATTACCAGGTCGTGTGGTAGCTGCATATTTATTTCATCATATTAAAGTATATTAATTACATAAAATAATGGAGTTTTCACTATATTTTATACACACATAAAATGTACTTTGATTATATTTACCTCCCTTTTCCCCTTCATCCTCTCTCCCTTCCGCACATTATTTTAATGAAATGGCTATATTCTATTCTAATTGGCTGCACCTTTTTTCCTTCCCATTGAGAAGGCTTGTGACCCAGTTCCTCACATCCTCACCAGGATTAAATCTTGCAGGATTTTTATGTTAGCCGTTTTGACAAGTATGGAGGGACGTCTGGAGGCTTTGCTCTTCAGGCTACCACATGCTTTTGTCCTCCATTTTCCTTACAGGTGAATTTTGAGAACTTTTTTTTTGAGACAGGGTTTCTCTGTAGCTTTGGAGCCTGTCCTGGAACTGCTCTTGTAGACCAAGCTGGCCTCGAACTCACAGAGATCTGCCTGCCTCTGCTTCCCAAGTGCTGGGATTAAATTTTGAGAACTTTTATACATTTAATTAGTTAATTTATTTTTGACTCAATGTCTCACTATAACCCAAGCTGGCCTTGAACTCACAATCCTCCTACCTCAGCCTTCTGAGGGTTTTGATTACAGGTATGTGTCACTACGTTTAGTTTATATATGTTTGTATATGTGTGAGCATGTGTGTGTATGTGATTATATGTAAGTATGTTTAGATATGTGGTTTTAAAATATTTTTCTCATTTTGAACTTGTATTTTCATTTATTTAATAAACCTTCCATAGGGAAAACAAAAAGGTTTTAATTTTGATGAAGTCTAATTTGTTGATTAGATTGTGATCATAGCTTTGTGTCAAGTTAAGGAGATTTTTGCTTATAGTAGTGCTGCTCTTATGGTTCTTCCCCATGGATGTGCTCAAACTCCCACTGCATTTGCTGAAAACATTATATTCTGTTTATTGAATTAACTTTGCACTTACATTAAGGAAGCTGAAATATTTTTAAATTGCAAAGGATGATTTTCCTTTATTCCTTTAGAAAAGATTTGCTTCGTTATTTGTGAATCTGTATGTGTGTGTCTGTGTGAGTGTGTATGCATGCACTTGTGTGCACGTGGCCCTGGAGGCCAGAGGGTATCAGATCTCCTGGAACTGGAGTCACTGGCTGTTCTAGTTTGAAAGAAAGGAGGCGTGGCCTTGTTGGAGGAAGTGTATCACTATGGAGGTGGGCTTTGAGGTCTCTTTGTTCAGGATAGGGCCCAGTGAGTCAGCTGACTTCCAGCTGCATGCAAGGTGTAGCACTTTTGGCTCCAGCGTGAACATGATGGGCTCCGAAACTGTGAGTCAGCCACCCCAGTTAAATGGCCATGGCGTCCCTTCACAGCAATAAAAGCCCTGCCTAAGACAGAGGTGGTCTTGAGCCACTTGCTGTGCATGCTGGGAACTTGATTCCCCTTCAAGAGCAGCCATAACTGCTTCAAGCAGTGTTTATAACTGCGGAGCCATGTCTCCAATTTTCCTCCTTTGGTCTCTAGCAAAATCTGTTTCCATTGTCTCTGTTTAGAAAATTCTTGTATGTATCAAACCTGTTGCTGAGATTTTAATAGAGATTATATTCAGCATGCGTATCCGTGTCCAAAGGTTGATGTGAACCCGGTCCGCTTCTGCCATTCGCTGACACAGCGTCTCTCTCCACTCATCTGGATCTTTGGTTTCTTTCATTGTTATTTTGTAGTTTTTAAAGTAACACGCTAATTCTACAAAATGATGCATTTCATTATGTAATTTTCGTTCTTCTTTGTAAGCTTGGTGAATATGTCCTGTAAATGTTTTCTTAGATTCACTGGGAACGTCTACTCTGAGCAATTGTTAATGCTCTGTTTCTCCTGATTACTGCCGGTACAAATGCAAATGAGCTTTGTTCGTGGATCTTCGCTTACAACATTGCTGAACTTACATTATTTTAAACAACGTATGTGCGTGGCATGCTATGGGATTTTCTACGCAGACAATCGTGTCCTTTATAAATAGGGACAGTTTCCTTCCTGTTCACTACTATACATCCTGCACACTCTTTGTCATCTTACTGCAGTGGCTGGAATTTCCAGCTCTGTGTTGGGTAAGGGCGATAAGTAATGACATCTTTGCCTTTGCTCCTGATCTAAAGGGAAAGAATTCATTTTGAAGTGTATTGTTGTCAGTAAAATCTTTGCGTATGTTCTTTTTTCTATTTATTTATTTATTTATTTATTTATTTATTTATTTATTTATTTATTATGTATGCAATATTCTGTCTGTGTTTATGCCTGCAGGCCAGAAGAGGGCACCAGACCACATTACAGATGGTTGTGAGCCACCATGTGGTTGCTGGGAGTTGAACTCAGGACCTTTGGAAGAGCAGGCAATGCTCTTAACCTCTAAGCCATCTCTCCAGCCCCGCGTATGTTCTTTAACAATTCAATGAAATGACTTCTATTTCTAATTTTCCAAATATTATTTCAAGGACGGTGTCTCATTTGACCTTTTTTTTTTTGCATCAGTTGATATGATCATGTGATTTTCTTTGTGTGTGTGTGTGTGTGTGTTTGTAGCATGCATGTGTGTAATGGGCAAGCATATATGTACATGTATGTACACTTATGTGGAAGCACAGGTTTATGTAGGGAATGGTCTTCAGTTGACTTTCCATGTTACAGAAACCCGGAGCTCCAGGCAATGGCTAGTCTCCATCTCCTCAAGGTAGCTAGATTACAGGTAGGCTAGTGTGCCCCCCACCCCCGAATTTACAAGGGTCCCTGGGATCCAAAGTTCAGTTCTCATGCTTGGGGGACTAACAGATAATCAACAAGCTATGTACCCCATAAAAATGTGATTTTCTTTTTGTAGCCTGTTAATATGACAGAGCAGAGTGATTTTTAAAATATTCAGTTACCTTTGTATCTGTGAAGCAAAAACACCATTTAATTAATATAGTACTTTTACATTTTTCCAAATTTTATTTGCTAATAAGTTAAAGGTTTCTTCATCTGGATTTACAAGGGGTGTCGGTTTTCAGGTTAGAAAATACCTGAAGAGTGCGTGTCTAGTTTAGTGATAGAATAAGGCCAGGTTTGCCACAAAAATTGGCAAATGGCTATTTCTCTTATCTCTGAAGAAAAAAAAACCCACACTATTGAATTGGTGTTAATTCCTCTAAATATAGCTATAGTAACTGTTCATTAAAACCAGATTTGCCTAAGGCTTTTGTTTCAGGGAATTTGTCATTAAAGGTCATTTGGACTATATTGGGCAAGGTATGGGTTCTCGGTTTTGTTGGAATTGGTACATTTTATCTGCATATCTATTTACTTGGAGTAATTTCCTATTATTTTTCTAATGTTTGCTGCATTTATAGTGATCTCATTTTATTTGTGTTGGTGACTTGTGTCTTGTTTTCCTTTGCTAGTTTTGCAAAAATGATTAAAATCTTTTATGAACAAAATGTACATTTATTGAGTGCAAACACCATGTCCATTCAATCACTTCTCCCTCCGGTAGAGACTGGAACTTTATGTCTTAAGTGGGTGAACGACTTCCCCAAGGTTAAGCAATAGAGTCCAGACAGGGAGGACTTGGGCTTAGGCTTCCTTCTTCCTGCCTCAGATACCACCGATCCTTCAATATGAGTTCTCTAAAAGGGACAATTGGTTATTTGGTTGTTCAACCCTATGCTTGCTGATGTGTCAATTGGTTAGTTGGTTGTTTAACCCTTTGTTCTCTGATGTGACATTCTCTCCTCTTCTTTATTTCGATCATGGAAGAGTTTTTGTTGCTTGGCAGGCATTAGCCAGTTCCATGAAGTGTAATTTCTTACAATGAGGTGATGCACATTGAACAAGTAGAGATTTACAATGTGCCTCAAGGAAACAAGAATCTGGGCTAGCAGAAGCTGCTCTGAGGGATGACCCATGTGAACTGCCAATTCCGTCTCCTCTACAGGTTTACTGAGGGCACTGGCCAGAATTCAGCTCAGGTGGCAAAGGCATTGACAGCCTATCAGAAGAAGTGATTTAAGCTTTATTGGCCTGTCAGAGGCCAGCTTTTGGTTGCATTGATTTCCCAGTTTTCTCTTTTCAATTTCATTGATTTTTCATCTTATCTTTATTATTTTATTTGTTTTGCTTGCTTTGCGTTTCTCTTGTCTTGTTTTCTAGGGTTTTCAAATGGACCTTCGATGAATTTGCAATTTTCCATCTTCAGATGCGTGCATTTGGCATTTCACATTTTTCTCTCGGTGCTGTTTTAGCTGTCTCCCATGAATTTTGATCTCTTGTGTTTTCATTCATATTCAGTCAAATGTACCATCTCTATTTTCTTCAGACCTTACTTTCTCATGCACAGACTATTGGAGCATTTGGGGATTTTCCCATTATCTTTCTGTGGTGATTTCCAGCTTGAATCCACTACAGAGAGAAACACATTCTTTATGATTTTCGGATCTTAAGATTTTGTGATTGTCTATTTTGGTACATGTTCCATGGACTGTTGAAAAGGACGGGCACTCTTGTCTTAGTGGGAGGCTAGGTCTATAAGTACTAACTGTTAGATCCTGTTGTTTTATGGTGTTGTTAAACCATTTCATATCCTAGCTGATTTTACATTTGTTTAGTTAAGAAAACACACATTTCCCAAGTATGACTGTGGCCATGCCTATCTTCCTTGTCTTCCTATCAGCTTTGCTCCTTATGTCTTTGTGGCCTGCGTATTAGCACAAGTGTGCTTGTGACTCCCTTCCTAATGAAGCAAGTATTTTATCATTATAAGATGGCTTTTTCCATCTCTAGTAATTTTCTCTGAGAATAGCAACCACTTATTTATTATTATTATTATTATTAGTTATTGTTGTTGTTTTGATATGGCTGTCCCCAGACTTGCTATATAGCCCAGGCTCGTATTAAACTCATGATTCTGCTGTTTCAGTCTCTGGAGCGCTAGGATTACAGATGTGCATACTATTCCCAGCCCCTCTTCCACCTTCTTTCCTCTTCCTAATGTTTGTATAATGTTTCTGCCTCCATCTTTTGATTAATTGTGTGTGAGTTCGTTGACAGCAGTATTAGTCAGTTTCTATGAGAGCTGTTCACTTGTTTGGGGCCTGTGGTGAGGCAGCATTTTATTGACAAGGTGCAGAACTGGAGGAGGAAGGGGCTAAGAGCCCGATGTCTCAATCAAGATCATATTATGAATGACCAGACTACCTAGTACTCCATACTTCCTAAAGGTACCACTGTAGGTAGGTTGTGTGTGTGTGTGTGTGTGTGTGTGTGTGTGTGTGTGTGTGTGAGATACACTTTTAATCCCAGCACAGGCAGGTAAATCTTTGTGAGTTCCAGGTCAGCCAGGGCTACATAGTGAGACCCGGCTTCAAAAACACGCACCCCCAAGAAAGATCCCATTATTTATCAAGAGTAACCAGGCTAGGGATCATATGGGCTGATGGGAAACTTTCTAGAGCCAAACTAGTACATTATATATTGGGCCATATTTTATTGCCAATTTCAACAATCTCTGCCTTTTAATTGGTGCTTTTAGGCCATTTAAATCATTGAAATTAATATATCAATTGATATATATATATATATATGTGTGTGTGTGTGTGTGTGTGTGTACGTATGTACGTATGTTAGAGGCAGACATACTGTATTAGTCGGGGTTCTGCAGAGGAACAGCAGTGATAGGATAAATATATTGTAAAAAGCATTTGTTAGCATCGGCTTACACAGTATCAGCTGACCAGTCTAGCAGTTGCTGTTCCTCACTGCGGAGGCTGAGGCAGTGAAGGCCCAAGGCCCCCAAGAGCCCTGATCTGAAGCTGACACAGGCAACCAGAAGAAACTGGGTTCTGACTTTGATAGCAGCAGAGGAAGACAGCAGTAGCAGGTGGTGGTGGCTGCAGTGTCGGCCATGGAGCAGATCCACTCTACAGGGTAGATAAACTTTCCAGCGGGACACAGAAAAGGCGAAAAGTCAAAGCTTTCCTTCGTATGTCCCTACCGCCACTGGAAGGTGGTGCCCGCATTTGGGGCAGGCACCCGCTGCAGACAGTACCCCAAGCAAGCAAGTCCCTCCCAGGAGTGGAGAGAACGGCGGCCCTGGCCGTGCACCGTACGGAGGCAGGCACTGCTCGCTGACCACTGACTTGATGGCACACCCACAATACCATCGCACGTGCCATTTTATTTTTCCTTTGGTTTTGTTTCTCTATTCTCTCCCTGGAAACATTTAAATCCCACTTGTTAGATCACTGGGAGTGTTTTTGGTTTTGTTTTTTCTTAGTTGCATTTGCTTTGATATATCCTTATCTCCCCCAACTTACAATACATTCATCTTAAGTATTTCCTTCAGTACAACTAGAACCATATTATACACTGTTATTATATTTGCTCCCACCATTAAATACAAAGAAAGGAAAGGAAGTTTATTGTTTTGTGATCGTAGTTTTCCTTGCTGTGCTTTTCTTTTTTTTCCCTTCAATTTAATTACTTCTTTTTCACATTAGAGAATTCTTTTAGGTAGGTCTTTGATCGACAGCTTCTATGGGTGCTTCATCTGAGTGTTTCCCTTCTCATTCCTGAGTGGTATTCCACTGGGTATTGCTCTGTGGCTAGGAAATACTTTCCTTCCAACAGCTAAGAAGTAGTGTACCAGTTTTGTCTCGCCTCTCACTTTTCTTCTGGAAAAGCTGCTGGCGGTTGAATTGGTTGTTTTATTTGGTTTTATTTTGTTCCCCTTACTCCCTGTTATAATGCACCAACCCTCCAAATCAGTGGTTCTCAACCTGTGGGTCAAAGCCTCTGAGGAATCACTTATCAGATGTCGTGCATATCAGATATTTTACATCCACAACAGTAGCAAAATTACAGTTAGGAAGTAGCAATGAGAGTAATTTACAGCTGGGTGCTGTGGGAACTCCTCTAGCCAATAGCCTTTAAGATACCTGCCCACTTGGGTGTGGTCTCATATACTATAAATGCAGCTGTAAAGCTTGTGTGTTCTCTCTCCTGGCTGCTGGATTTGGTTCCTGTTTCCCATTTGTGCAGGGGGCTGTGATCTGTGAGTCCACCGTTAAATAAATAACCCTTTATTATGCTCAGTTCTGAGCTAGTGTGGGATTACTTTACAGTGTCCATCTTCAGTGGGGGTCGGCACAGCACGAGGAACTGTATTAAAGAGCTGCAGTGTTAGGAAGGTTGAGAACCACTGCCGTAAATCTGTCTTTAGCTTTCGGGAGTTTGACAGGACATATCACGGTGCAAATGTCTTTGGATTGATTTTTATTCTTTAAGTAAAACGGAACAAGCAGATTGGTATAGTTTCTCAGTTTTTCTGATGAAAAGAGAAATATTAAAAAGAAATCTTAGGACAAAATATGTAATCACACACCCCATAAACTCAAGTCACCTAAAAGAAAATAGATCAATGTTGTCTTAACCAGGAAAAATATCTTCACCTCTGGATGACACTTCCATATCCTAAGCTGTGTCCTTCTGTTCCTGTGCCACTGGGCTTTTGGGAGAGCAGCTTTTCTTATCTACACACAGCCCCCCCGCCCCGCCTCCTTGGTTCCTCTTTGTCATGGGTGTATTTCTCAACATGTTAGGCAAAACCAGAAACCACATCTTGCAACCATGAGTGCATGTTTCCTTCGGCTGTGCTACTTGGCCAGCTCTATATTTGATTGTGATGTTGTGCATTGCATTGAGTTCATCTCCCCCATCACTGTGAGGCCCTCTGTCCATGCAGGACTTCAGCTGGCACATCAGTAGATATCTCAGTAGGGAGAAACGTCAGCTGTGGTCTCCTCATCTTTGGCTGCCACAATGGTGAAGGAGTGAAGGGAATGGCAGGCCACTAGCTCTAGACTAGAGATGTCGGATCACATGGAGCTAGAGATACACGGGATTGAGTCCTCTGATTTGGGTGCCTGGAAGAGTAGCATGTGTTCTTACTTGCCGAGCCATTTCTCCAGTCCACCCTGTTATGTTCAAGAATTATAAAGAATGGCAAACCTTACTATAAAAAATTCATGCAACAGAATGCAGAATACTCTTTAGCTCAAAATACAATAGACACATCCTCTCCTCTGCTGCTCCCACATCAGTATTACAATGAATTCTGAACAGAGGCACTTTGACAAACTTTTGCATAGAGTTAGTTTCTTCCTTGTACTAGCTGCGAGGGAGTCAGGCAGGGAGAGCTGAGGAAGTGAAGGAGGTAAACAATATGCTGGTTCATGGCCAGACTCAAGGCCTTTGTGTCTAGAGAGGCTGCAACAATATGTACTTATGAAATTTTGTTGCCTTGGAAATCCCGAGCAGTCTTAGAACGCTCATTCAGACTCACCAGAGAGCAGGCTTCAGAGGACAACTCAGCAACAGTCAGTCAGCACAAGAATGTCCAGATTTTTTAAGTCATGCCCTAGAAGTTCTGAAGTTACAGGAAGAGGGAAAACGGTAAACTTTGAAAGCAACCTTAAAGAGAGACAGGAAAACAGGGCAATTGGGGAGGACTTGTGGGTGTTGGGGTTTGGGATAGGCCAGGCAGCCGCTGAAGCACATGCGGGTAATCGTTGAGATGGACAACAAGCTGTGATCTTGAGCTTTTCTCCACAATAGCCTTACCATCCACTCAGCCAAGGCAAGAATCAAAGCTGCAATCATTGGCTGCTTTTGAAGAACTGGTTCAATTCTACTTGGAGTAGGCAATGTTCTTTGGCACCCTTATTTTAGCATAAATGTTTCAGCCTGAGACGAGGAGCAGGACTTTGCCTCAAGTCCTAATCAAATCATGAAGTGCAGATTTGGGATTATTTTCTGGTTAATTTTACAATGCTCTTTTCCTCGTCCTCACAGAAACACTGTGACAGCTGTGTCATGAGGTTGTTGCAATCCTTAGACGTTACAATGCTATCGGATGTGTGGTATAGCACCTTCTCCATCCTTAGATGTTACAACGCTGTCGCATGTGTGGTATATCACGAGATCAATAATCTCCACTGCCAATATTTATCATCATCAGTATTAGCTTTATTTTCTGTAATAAATTTTACAAGCCTCTTCTGACTGATTATAGTAGTTAACTAAGATACACTTCAGTTAGCCTAAGATGGTCAGTTGGATAGGAGTATTTCGCTAGGTTCATTTGAGTGACGGCAGGCTGGCTGTGACGTCACTTGTAATCCTGTTTAGAAATGGCCGCACTCCTGGGCTTGAGCTCCTTAGATGAGGGCCACATGATGATCTGCTGCAAAAATGTCCTGTCAAGTAGTCAAAGGTTTAGAGGGTGCCATCTTCAGCCAATCAAGGGAGCTTCACTGGTTTGGAGGCAAAGCTGAGCTTTGGTAGAAAATGAGGTACAAAACAGTACTGCCAGGAATAGCGTGAGAAAAGGCCATTGTTGGAATCTAGACTGTCTCTTATAGGCTCAGGTGCTGTGTTACACAGAGGTGGTAAAGTCTTCAGGGGTGGGGCAGAGTGTGCAGGAGTTAGGGCATTAGGAGTGTGCCCTTGAAGGGAGATTGGAGCCCTAACCTCTTCCGGTCTTTCCTGGCTTTCTCTTTTCTTTCCAGCTACCACCATGTGAACAGAGAGCCTCTGTGGTGCTGCTACCGTAATCGACAAGCAACAGAGCCGAGCATCCATGGACTAAGACCTCTGACACTGCGAGCCTAAACAAAGCTTCTATGTTTTGTTAGCGTCATGGAAAGCGGACCAAGGCAACAAACTAACTCTACAGACAAGGGGAGAGCCACTGACTTCAGTGACAGCCAGGTTTCACCATCTGCAGCTGGGCTCTGGTCTGTGATGGCAGCAGGTAAGAACCAAGGCTTCCGGCTTTCCTCGGTATAGTCATGGTATCTTTGTCCAAAAGTTTGGCTTCTGATGGTAACCATGAGCTTCTGTAAGGCTTCAGTGCCTGGAAGCCTGTAGACATAGAATTTGTTGATTTCAAATTGTAGCTATTTATCCTGCAGAGTTTTTGGTCTTGTCTCTTCCTGCTGTTCCTTCCCTTCCCAACATAGCTAGTGACAAGTGCATGGAGACTTCCCACACGGCCTGCACGAGGCAGTGGACAGAATTGCTTAGCTGTGTTCAGAGCTCACACCACAATGGAATATGGATATGCTAATGAGGACAGCCATACCCAGCAGTTGCGAGATTCACAGTCAAATTGCAAAAACATCTGCAGAGATGTTTTAAAGGGCAAGACACACAGGGAAAGCCTGATTGCAGGACTCACTGCTCTGTGAATGACCGGCACCACTGCCGAGTCTCGGAAAAGACAAGAACATTCACAAAACTCCTGGCCCACCGTGCATTAGTCAGCCCTGCGGACTGGCTGATGAGAGATGGTGCTGTGTTGGTGATCTCTCCCCGAGGAGCCTCCGCGAGGACTCAGGATTGAATGCTGATGCAGCAAATAAATAAAAGGCTGCAGTTTGCTCGGTTTTTCTCCTCAGCCAATTGCCCCTGCCCCACCTCCCAATCTGTATTCACGCACCTCTGCTCTGCCTGTACCAGGTCTGCAACAGAACTGAGTTGCTGGGTCACCTAGCCCATCACACGCTCATCTTCAAAGGACCAGCGAGTATACCTATGAATGCCATTTCTGGGATGACAATGGGCTGGTGTGAACATGAAGGCTTTGAGATAAAAAGGAATATAAAAATGCAAATGTACCTTCGTATGGATATTTCGAGGACATGCATGCACTCTGTTTGCTGGATTCATTGAAGTTCACTGCATTTTGTAATACTACATGAATTTTAAAGTGTCTTCCCACTTCAAGACTACTTCTTGTGAAAGCTCACAGGTCTCAGGTTATAGCTGAGGAAACTTCTCTCATTGCTTCTGAAATATCAAAGTGTATTTCCCTCATTTAGCCTCAGATGAGTGAGCCAGAGACAGAAGAATAAGACAGTATGTTAGAGCAGGCTGAATTCTGATCTCATTGGGACATTCGGCTTTGTATGCACTGAGAGAACAACTTTTCCTTGTGCACTGTTTACCTCTTGGATTTATAGTGAGAAGAAATCGGATGTGCCAACTTAATATCAAGCTTTTTTTCATATCCCCTTCTATTTCTCTGGTTAGGCTCCTTCATAAAACCTCAGTGGAGGGGCTGGAGAGACGGCTGAGTGGTTAATGTCACATATTGCACATATCAGATGACTCCCAGCTCCAGCTCCAGGGGAACCTGACGACCTTTGCTGGCCTCGGTGGGTACCTCTGCTCATGTGCACAGACCCACACAGAGACACGTATATCTGCATACTTAAAAATAAAATCTTAAAAAAGCATCCAACTTTAGTGGACTTAAGGATTCAGTGGTAAACAGCAAAACTGCCAGACCTAAAAGTGGGGGGAAGGCATATTGGGGTTCTCAGAAGGTGGTGACTTGAGGTTCAGTGTCTCATGACAGAAAACTACACATCAAGGAGGAGGAGCCTATATAAGAGTCAATTAATTAGCTAATTTTCTGATTTATTTAGTGTGTATATGTATTCGTGTGCTTATTGGTTGTGTAAATGCGTGCCGTAGCAAGCACGAGGAGAGTGTTGGTCCTTGAGCTACACTTCGTTTGAGACATTATCTCTGGTTTTTGTCACTGTGCTTGTCAGGCCAAAGGGCTTCCAGGGATTTTCCTGTGACCACCTTCCGTCTCTTCTTAGGACCAAACTATGTGGGCTCTGGGGATTTGAACTCCGATCTCCATGCTTGTTTGGATAGCAATTTACCCACTGAATCATATTTCCAGCCCCAAAGTCAATTAACTGTAATGCTAGACTAAACCAAAAACTTCATAGTAACTTCTTTAGCTTAGATTGAAAGAATCTGAGAACTGAAGACCCTTAGCCAGATTCCTCTTTGTTTAGCGGCTACCCTGACCCCACACCTGGCCTCACACGTGAATGCGGACACAATGTTGAGTTCTTCAGGTGTCACGTGTCCTGGGCTTCCATCACAGAGGTTTCAGAAGCCCAAGTCAGCTTAAGCCATGGCTTGTGTTACTTACTGGCCATGTGAGTTTGGGCAACCTGCTGGATTCCTCTATTTAATGAATTATATTTTTTACTTGGTGAAGATTAATGAGTTGGTATGCATAATGGTCCATAAGAATTCAATAAATTGTCTATTCTTTGATTTTGGTGATTTGGCTTTCAAGAGATCTATTTGTTCAGAGCTGGGGAAAGGTTTAGACTTTTCTAGCCCAGTCTTATTCTGTGGGTTAGGAAACTGAGACCCAGAGAAAGAAAATTGCCTCTTGCCCTAATTTGTGATGTCTGGTTTGTCTCCAAATTGTTTATTAGTTCAGAATGTGTGATAGTCAGTCTTCATTTTCAACTTGACTGCTTAGGAGACACAGCTCTGGGCATATCTGGGAGGGTTCTCCAGGGAGGATTAAATGGGGACAATCACTCTGAGTGTGGGTGGTACTACTCTAGGGAACTGAGTCCTGGACCGAGCAAGCAAAAAGGCAGGTGGGACACCGGTGATCCTCTCTGTCTCTGACTGTGGACACAGTGTGTCCAACCACCCATCCTCCTGCCGCTGTGCCTTCCCCGCCAGGATGATTGGTACTCTCAGACTGTCAGACAAAATAAATCTCACCCCTTAACATGCTCCAGTCCCAGCTTTGAGAGGAGTAACACAGGCAGGAATTGTGTTTCTTTTGTGCACTGGTCTCTCTTTAAGCCATTGCCTTCTAAGGAGAAGATGAAAGCTCACATTGTTCCCACCTAGGCCTGAGGCTTGGGCTTCCCTTTCCTCTCCTGGATCGCTGTAATAACCTTTCCTGGGGGATGGTGGTTTGCATGAGAATGGCCTCCACAGACTACTATATAATTCTACTCATTAGAGTTGTTTGAGAAGGATTAGGAGGTATGGCCTTGTGGGAGGAGTATCTGCCTCTGTCTGCTCCCTACTGGTGGATAAGCGTGTTAGCCCTCAGGCATAGCACCCGCACCAATGCCTGCTGCCATTCTCCCTGCCAGGATGGCCATGGACTCAGCCTTTGAAACTGTTAGCACCCCATAAACTCTTTCTTCTGTAAGCTGCCTTGGCCCTGGTGCTCATCACCACAATCAAAAAGCGACTACGATGCCTTGCTCTCCTTTGCTCCTTTAGCCCACTCTTGTCCTGGCAGCTTTCAAGTGTGTTTACTTTTAATAAAGCGCTCTATCATATTTCATACTGTTTCTCAGTAGTTGATTTGCCATAGCTGATCACTGATAACTGGGAGCGCACACTCCACCTTAGTGTCTCACGCTTGCTGCTTCCCGTACTAAAAATGAATGAGTTCTGTCTGGGATAGGCACAATTTTCTTCCCGTACTAAAAGTGAATGAGTTCTGTCCGGGATAGGCACAATTTTCTTCTGTATTGGGCACCTTCCATTTTCCTATCAAGCCCCGCCATTTTACCTTATAACATATTCTATAATTTTAGGTGATTTATTGCCTACTTAAGTAGGCTGCGGATAGTAAGAGGGCACCGATTTTTCAGGAATGAGTCTCAAAGATCCAGGATGATGTTTGAGAGGATGAAAGCCAAGTGAATATTTTGCTCTTCACTTGAATGAGGAAGGTGTCAGAGAGATTTTAGCAGGATGTTCAGAAACAGTTTTCCTCCCCAGGCACTACTGTTACAGAATCAGAGTGAACAATGTGTGATGTCCTTAACCACACCGTAGACTGGTTCTTCCGACATAAGGAAATCCTCGCTATTTTTAAAATGTAACTTGCCCGGTTTTGTATTTGCATCACCAAACCAACAATAATGTATCTTAATCTTGACGTAGTTACTGGAAAGAACTACTTTACAGAGTCAGTCCCAAACCACCATCACTCCCCCCGACTCTGTGAAGAATGTGTTTTAATCCCAGGGAGTGGGGGCAAACGTGGTTGTTTCTGGGGAACCAGAAGAAACAAGGCACAGCCAGGAGGTCAGTGCTCAGGAGTCGGGTGCAGCGTCGCAGCCTGATGAGTTTGTCTGCTTGTTGTTGTTGTTGTTGTTTATAGACCTATAACAACGTGGAGCCCAGGAAACTGTGAAGTAATGGGGATTCTGACAGACCCTTTAACTGTGCAGAATGAGCCGCTTCTGCCATAATTCTGCTGCTTCAGATGAAAATTTCAAGTGTTTTCATTAGGTACAACAGCTGTTTCTATTCCAGATAACAGATCTTAGAGGTGGCGACGTTGATATCGGCTCCCAGTGAGCTCACAACACAGTGCAGCTTGTACAACTAGGTTTTTTTTTTAATTATTTTTTTTCCTGCATACACAAATTAACTCTGTAGCAGTAAAAGGAAATTACTTATTTGTTACTGGAATTGTCTGAGAGTGATGCCATCATCCTCTGGAGAGGCGCATTAGCCAAATTAAAAGCCCTTGGGAAGAATTTGGCACCCTGCTCTTTCCCATTCGCATCTTCCTAAAGATCTCTCAGGAGCTTCTATTTAGAAAGCCACAACCATTGCTGGGGCTTTTGATTTGGAAAGACTGACTGCTTACCAGCGAGTCTTTCTAGATGCCCGCTGGTTGGGTGTGTAGTGTGGGGGCCTGGACTTCACTGTCTACCTGACTCCTGTGTGCTTGAAGGTATGTTTTCGAGCCCAGGATACAGAGCCCCTCTGCTGCTGTGCCTTGTCTCTGAGATGGTCACCATCATCTCCTTGGTAATGGAATCTGGTCTTCTTACCATTTATGTCTAGGCTGGCCTGTGACTGTTCCCATCAGCGCAGTATGGCAGAAGCTGATGTAGAAAGTTGCTCTTAAAGACCGAATGCATTCACTTCCTTCTTTTAGATTGTCCTCTTGGCACCAAGTTAGATGCCGTCTGGAAGCCCATTTCACACAGGAGACCTACGTGCAGGCAACTGTCTCTGTGGACCAGTGTGAACTGCGAGGATGTGAGACAGCCATCTTGGAACCTTCACAGACCTTCACAAGCCCTAAGGTTGAACCAGGTGGGAGAAGTTTTGAGAACTGCCACAGAGTCTGATCAGTGTATTGGGCTGAGAGACAGTAGTTTTTTGTTTTTGTTTTTTTAATTTGCTGCACTTAGGGTTGTTTGTTACACAGCACATACAGCTGATGTAGGGACAAAGTAAGAAACAACAGGCTAGGCGTGCCCATGAACACAGGCACCATGAGAGTAGCTTACAGCCAAGTGCAAGAAGCATTTTCTTTTCTTTTCTTTTTAAAATTTATTTATTTTTATTTTACATACATTGGTATTTTGCCAATGGGTGTTAGATCCCCTGGAACTGGAATCGGGTACTGGGAAGTAAGCGCTGATCCTCTGGAAGAACAAACAGTGCTCTTAACCACTGAGCTATCTCTCCAGCCGCTATACTCATTCTTGTATTAGAATGTGCATGAAGCATTTTCAAAAGACACAGAAAAATGTTATCTGTCTTTCCTCTTTCTGGCCTGGCCCTAGGGTTTACTCATTGGGGTATGGCTCTGTGAGTACTTGGATTTGTCATTGTAAATACTTACATTTACAAAGGATGCACATATTTCTGGGAGGTGTACTGTTGGTAACTTCACGCAGCTAGACAGTTTTGACTGAGTCGTTACAGTGGCCAGGTTGACCCAGACCACACGTAAACGAATGGCATGGCTGTGGCAATGAACTTCCCAAAAGAAATAGGTGCTGTGCTGAATGCGATCTGCAGCGTGTGCTCTGCTGATCCCTGTTCTAAAGTTATTTGTATAGCCAGGAGAAACGGTAGTTATTCTGCTGACTCTTCAGTATTGAGTTTCCTTCCTCTCCAGCTCTAATTCTCTCTGTGAGCCCTTGCTCTCCTCCGCAGGTTTCTCTTCAGCAGTTTGAAGTGTGCCCTTCACAATTCCCTCTTCTCTTTATATGGTCTCCCTTAGCAGTGACAGCCACACAGATGATTTCATTACTATTACCTGGCCAAGGGCCTAGAAACTTATACCTCTGGAGTAAGGCGTGACTGGCACCTCCTTCCTTCTTGTCTTCCCCTTTTCTCCTCATCCCTTGTCACCTTCATTCAGTGTTTATCCAGAATGTGAGGCTCCATATTTCCCATGGGCATCTCGACAGCACCCAGGGTCAATCTACTTCGTTCTAAACCTGTATTCTCTTTACTTGGAGGCCACTTCTTATGGCAGTTGTGATATGAGTTGAGATATGATATGAGAGGTTCATTCTCTGCACACCCCATCTCTGCTTTGCCAGCTGTTAGTCCGTGTCAACAGGAGACACTCGCCCACTCCTGCCTCTCTGCCATCCGTTTGCTCCCGTTTTCCTGTGAACACCTCTTCAGAAAAGCCATCCCCAGTACAGAAACACATACTGTTTCTGAAGCTAGTTTTTGCAGAAGCTACAGAATCCCTCCAAGTTCACTGAACCCCTCGTCACTTCAGTTATCTGTGGCTTAGCGGATCCTCCTCAAAGTCCTGTGTCCAGCCCTTCTAAAACCCCCTTCTCCTTCAGAGATCCAGGAGTGACAGAGCAGCACCTTAACAGATTTCTAATGCAAACTTCTCAGAGTTAGTCTCTGCAACTCATCTCTCGAATCTCCAGCTCAACGGGATGGTACCGGTTTTCTTTATTTTCTCCCTTACCTTGTCAGTTTCTTAATTAACAAATTCATCATTATTCATTTAAAAATTTCATTTCTCTCTCTCCCCTGCATTCTCTTGCACCCCACTCCACCAGCCTCTGCACACACATGTACCATGACATGCGTGTGCACCTGC
The DNA here is from genome assembly GCF_903992535.2 of Arvicola amphibius. Taxonomy (NCBI): domain Eukaryota; kingdom Metazoa; phylum Chordata; class Mammalia; order Rodentia; family Cricetidae; genus Arvicola; species Arvicola amphibius. The sequence continues at coordinate 47,882,682 of NC_052057.2, forward strand.
CTCTGCACACACATGTACCACACATGCGTGTAGCCTTCACAGGAGTCAGTTCTCCATTTCCACCATGCAGCTCCCTGAAATCGAACTCAGCTGTCAGTCTGGGCAGCAGGTGCCTTTACCTCTTCTATTAAATTCTCACTCAGCTCCCTGGTGTGGCTTCCCCCTCCAGTGCAGTTTACACTCTTAGCCAGAAGCTTCCCATGTGAAAGGTTCTTCCCTTGGTAAATGGCCTCAGAAGGCCTATCTTTAGCCCCGCCTTTTTGCTCAAGCAAACATCTCAGTACCATTCTTTATTTTTCTTTATGTTGAGAGTTTTGCTTGCAGATATGCATGCTGTGATGCTTTGAGTAGGAATGGTTCTCAGAAGCTCAAATATTTGGATACTTAGTACTCAGTTGGCAGAACTGTTTGGGAAGGATTAGGAGGTGTGGCTTTGTGGGAGGAGGTATGTCTCTGGGGTGTAATAGTTAGGGCTGTCTAGAATAACAGAACTTATAGAATCACTCTCTCATAATATAGCTAATATATAATGTATAATACACAGATGTGAGAAAGGGATTTATTAGAATGACTTACACGCTGTGCCCAGCTAACCCAACAATGACTGACTGTGAATGGAAAGTCCGAGAGTCCAGTAGTCACTCAGTCCACGAGGCTGGGTGTCTCACTTTGTCTTCATAGAATTTCATAGAGGTAGGCACGATGCCAGTGAAAGGATGGGCTTGCTAGTGAGGCAAGAAGAAGCAGGAACAGCACAAAAGCTTCCTTTGTCCATGGCCTTATATAGGCTTCCAGCAGAAGGTGTGACCAAGATGAGATCTGGGTTAAACATCTGGATTAAAGGTGTGTCTTCCTACCTCAAAGATCCATATTAGAAGTAGATCTCCCCACTTCATATCAAACAGAAATCCTCATAGGTGAGGTGTGTCCTCTGGTTTTGGGTTATAGTTAATTTCAGAAGTAATCAAGTTGATAGCTAAGAATAGCCATCACAATGGGGACAGACTGAGGTTTCTAAAGACTCCTGTCATTGTGATGTGAGCTCTCAGCTGCCGTCCCAGCCCATGCCTTCCTGTCTGCTGCCATGTTCATTTCTGTCATGGCCGTGGCTTCCTCTCCCTTTGAAACCACAAGCCCCAATAAGTCTATAAATTGCTGTGGTGGTTTGAATGCGAATGGCCCTATCTTGGCTCATATGTCTGAATGCTTATTCACTAGTTAATAACTGTAATAATACATATAATACAATAATAATAGAACTGTTTGGAAAGAATTAAGCAGTGTGGCCTTGCTGGAGGTGTGCCACTGGGGTTGGGCCTTGAGGTTTCAAAATCCCATGACAGACTGATTCAGTCTCTCTCTGTTACCTGCAGATCAGCATCATGGCTTTCTGCCTGCCACCATGCTTCCTGCCATGATGATCATGGACTAACCCTCTGAAACTGTAAGCGAGCCCCCAGTTAAATGCTTTCTCTTGTAAGTTGCCTGGGTCGATGTGTTTCATTACACTGACGGAAAAGTAACAATACTTATGATTTCTCTGTATTCTTGGCGCATGTTTTTCACTCTGTTTGGAAAGTTTGTGTGTATGTGTGTGTAGGCATGTGGTGGTCAGGGTGCCATTCTTCAGGTGCCAGCCACCTTTTTTGGAGACAGACAGGGCTTTCACTGACTTGAAGCTCACAAAGTAAGCTAGACTGGATGGTCTCTGAGTCCCAGGGATCTGCCTGTCTCCACCTCTCCTTCCCCAGGGTAACAAGTGTTCACCAACACAAAGGGTATTTTGTTTGTTTGTTTGTTTTTAATGTGGGATCTGGGAATTGATCTCATGTCCACATACTCAAGCACTTTACCAAGTAAGGTATTTCCCCAACTTCCAAATTTCTCATTTCACCTGGGTAACGAACATTAATTTTTGAATGTTCTAAAAATACCACAATCATAAATCTGCTCTCCTGATCTCTGATCTCTCCGACCAGGATATTCTCATTTGTTTCTACAAGTTATGAAAGCATGTTGTTCACAGCCATTCATGTAGCCGCACTGTTCCTGCCCAGCAAGGTAGCCCTGATACTCAAACATCTATGAATTCTGTGGATTTTGTTTTTCATGTATATTTTCAGAGTTTCAAGTTGATTTCCGAGCACAGGTCCCCTCAGATTCCGAGAGTCCCTCCCGGATGGATTGACCGATGACTTCTTTGCTTTGTTCCTTTTGTTTCCTGATCTCAGGATCCCACAGCAGGATGGGAGGAGAATGAATGGGAAGTAGAGCAATCAGAATGTATTACCTAGGGAAAGCTGGAGGGAAGCATTGCCAACACCTTCAGACAGTTCTACAGTGTCACACAAGTCTTCCAGGACCTGGGGACAACCTGTGGATGTTGTCCTGGTCACCAGTGACGAGCCCTAGTGTTTCTCCCCTACTCCAACCACCAAAGTGCAAGATCATGGAGCCTGAGCCAGGATGTGTTTCCCAAGTGAGTGACAGATAAACAAACAAACAAAAATAAAAACAAAGACAAAGACAAAAAAGTAGTTGAAAAAAATCAGTGAAAATTCCAAGGAAAAGATTTTTAAAATACCATTACAAATAATGAAGAAGCAGACGGTTTACATAGAAAATGAAAAGGATCATGGTCAGGAAGGGTGGAGGGCATGAGGACCAAGGTGCATGGGGAAAAGTTAAACAAATCTGTCACTGGTTTTGCTTGAATTTCTAGTTCTTTCGACTGCATTCACTTCACAAAGAAGGCAGAACGGAAACCACCCCAGGGACTGCTTTCCTCTCTCCTTTTTTATCTCCTAAGCAGATTGGACCCAAGGTGGACATTTTCTCTGAGGATGGGATGTAGTGTTCCTTGGGCTCAGAGTTTTACCTTTTGGATTGTGTTCCACACGCGCTCTTTGTCGCTCTTTCTTCCTTCAAGGGTGTCCATGGCGTCTGCCATTAGCGACTGCAGCTGTGATACCGAGATAAAAATTATCAGCATGGAATTCACACGGAAATAACTTCTCTAAACACACAGATTAAAACCTAATTAAAAAATCATTTGTACGCTGATGATTTTATTGCTCATATTCCCCACGATGAATACCATCACCTCGATGCTGCCTCAGTCAGAACTGAGTATTACACATAAAATATGGAAACAATGGAAAGATTCTCCCTCCGAGTTTGTAGGAAGCAAATAGGGTTTAATGTAGTAAGTGTTGATGTTTTGTTAAAACCAGATTTGGACAGTAAAGAGTGACGGCAGCAGTTCATTCTCTCAGGAAATGCCATGTATTACATGAATGTGTTTTAGTGTTTTCTCCTGAGGCTAATGTATCATAATTCTCGGCATCATGAAAAAGCTCTCCAGAGGACGGCACTAAAGCTGCACTGTTTGATTGCCTCTTAAAAGACTCTTGTTCATTTAAACTCTTTTACTGTTGTTAAAAAATTTGAAATAACTAATTTTCTTCTTCTTCTTCTTCTTCCTTTTTAAAGGTCCCTTTGAAACAGCACACTTTGCCTACAATAGAAGCCATTTGCTATATTCCAACTGAAAATAATATGATGGGCTAGGAGTGGCGGTGTGTGCCTGCCATCCTAGACCTTGGTAGGTGGAGGCAGGAGGACTGCGAGCTCAAGATCAGCCTCAGGTAGCAGAGGGTTTCCAGCATGGTCTACGTGAGACCGCATCTCAGAAGAAACAGACAAAGTCAGTATAGTCACAGCAATGGGGAGGATGAGGCAGGAGGATCCCAAGTTCAAAGCTCCACTGAGCCAGAAACTAGTAACAAATTCTATCACGTGGCGCATGTGTGGGCTGTGTCAGAACATGTGAGACTGAAGGCTAGCCCTTCGATGGCCTCTGGTGCTGTAGAGTTTCATCAGGAAGGCAGCGAGCAGAGTCACTCATGAGGCTTCTGTTGAGCCTCTGCTGTTCCCATGGTGCCCTACTACATCAGGTTGGGATTTACTTTTTAAGGTTAACCCATACTTGGAAAACTGGAAAGTAAAATCTGTTGCATAATGTGATGAAACCTTCTACGATACAGACTGTTCAAATGTCGGGGTTGTAACCACATATCTGTTTGACTGTGTCTGTCTATCATCTATCAGTATGTCGGCCCATCTATCTTTCTAAATTTTGGGAGTATATGCAATATGAAATCATCCCATGAAATACCATTTTCTAAAGCATAAGCTACTGCAAAAATTATACATTAAGAAGGCATTTCAGTGATGTTGGTTTTGAGCCCTTTTGTGCATATGTTGAAATATAAGCATTTCTTGGGGGGAGGGAGCCCCAAAGGGGTGTGGTTCAATAGACTTACAAGCAGAGAATTCCTCTGGATTTTTCTTACTTCTGTCTTGAATATGCTTTTTAGGAAGACAGGGTCAAGATTTTCCTTTCCAAATTAACATTTCCTTTGCTTCTCTTATCTTACAGGAGAATTAATCATCTAAAATTGGTTATAATATGCCCTTTGAAAGCACCACACTCAGCACACTGTTGAATGCCTCATGAATGGCAAGATGAACACAGCGCTTTTCAAACCATTCTTCTGCACACTGCCATGATGGGTCAGACAGTATTTGACTTACAGATTCCGTGAACAGCAGGCTTATTTCATGGGGCTCATCTTTAGTATGCATTGCGTTATTACTGGACTTGGCAGAGTGCTTCATAACATTACTCTGGATATCAGTATTTATTTAACAAACTTTAAAAAAAGTCTAGATAAATTTATAAATACTAGAAGCTCATTTCTTGGTTACGTCTGTAAGAGCTCAAAGAGGGAGGGTTCCTTTAGTTATCTGAAAATTACAGGTAATCAGTTTGGGCTGTTCTCATCCTTGTGCTGTGAATTCAATTCAAGTCTATAATTAGTTTTAGCTATTCTCAATTAAAGCTTCAAAGGAAAGAGCCCTTCCCTAGGACACATTAGGCTCTCCAGGCTTCTCCTTGAATGGGCAGCACACTGTTCAATAATTACTTTTCAAATGAGGTGGTATGATTTCTAATATTAATTATGAGTAGAATACACACATCTGTTTGAAGATTGTTTCTAAGCTGTTTCTTTAAGTAGTTTTTGACTTGGTCTATGCGAGAGTAAAATGTCTGGTTATCTGAATGTATTTAGTTAAAAAATACACACACACACACACAAAAATACACACACACACACACACACACACGCACGCACACACATAGAGAAAACACTTTTCTCTCAAATAAACTTTTACTGAGTCTATCACTGTGTGTACCGCTGCCTCCACTGTATATGGTAATGCCACAGGAGGCCTACACTTAGGGACATTTTGTAGGGTGGTTTCTATACAGATAAGTGTTTTGCTCCTCTGCCTCTTCTACAGAAGAGGACCATACAAGATCATCCTGGAGTTTTAGAGACCATTAATTAGAATTTCATCTGGGGTGGAGAGATGGCTCAGTTGCTAAAGTGCTTCATCTCACAGGTGTGAGAACTTGAACTTGATCCTTAGAAAGCATGTTAAAGAAAAGAACCAGCTTGGCCTGGCCATCACTGTTTGTCATCTCAGAGCTGGGAAAGTGGTGGCTCCCTGGGGCTTAATGACTAGGCCAGGCTAGCCTCCTTAGTGTGCTCTGGACTAGTGAGCAATCCTGTGTAAAAAACAAGTGGTGGTAGGTGCCTGAGCAAAGGCAAGACAGCTAAGCTTGTCCTCTGGCCTCTGCATACACATGCACACACACGCACACACACACATACACACACACACACACACACACACACACACACACACACACAGACACCCACCGCGCGCGCATATCCATACTTTCATTTTAATTGAAACAAAAAGCTTTATATGTAAAATGAATAATGAGCCCTTTTCTATGTTTTTATACATTACAAGGTTGTTGCTATGTAGAAAGGGAGAAAGAGAAATAAAGAAACAAAGGGAGAAAGAAAGGGAGAGGGAGGGAAGGAGGGAGGGAGGGAGGGAGGGAGGGAGGGAGGGAGGAGGGAGATAGGAAAAGGAAAGTGACCATGGAGCTCCAGACTGCTCCCATCTCCCCGTGTCTCCATCTGAATGCAGGCCGAGGGCCTGTCTTCCTTCAGACACCATCTATTACCACAAGCCTTTTCAGCTCCTATCCGTCTTCTGCTGGCTCAGGGCCTGTGAAAGCTTAAACAAAGAGAAACAAATACTTACCAATTCTGCCTCCTGTTGACTGATGTCCTGGAGATAAGGGACGGTTGCCAGCTCTGCCATTGCTTGATTGATCACCTGGGCCTGCTCCTTCACTCTCTGCAGCCGGCTGAGGAGGCTGGCATAGTGCAGCTTCTCCATAACACCTGAGCAGGCGTGGAAATTCCCCTAGTTTCACAGGGCAGAAGGCATGCTTTAGAACGAGATCACAGAAAGAGACCACTCTGAAGTCAATCAGGGAGGCGACAAAATTCTCTCTCTCTCTCTCTCTCTCTCTCTCTCTCTCTCTCTCTCTCTCTCTCTCTCTCTCTCTCTCTCTCTCTCTCTCTTTCTCTCGCCCTGACTGGCCTGGAATTCTCTACATCACATAGGCTGGTCTTGAATTCACACAGCTATTTAACTACCTCTGCTGGGGTTAAAGGCATGCATCGCCAGACCTGGCTCATCCATCCACATCTTTTGAAAGCAACAGAATCCAGTGCATTCTATCACTTGAGAAATGGTCTCTGTATTTTTTCAAGGAGGCGGCTATACATGAAAGGCAGCTCTTAGAAGGGCTGTTGAGGCTCTTGGGAAAAACCAGGACTGAAAGTTCACCTGGGCTCCGCTAGCTCAGTCGGGACGGAGAGTTTACCTGAGCTCCCCTAGCTGTCCTCTCAGTCAGGACTGAGAGTTAACCTGGGCTCCCCTACAGATGGCTTAACTGTCTGTCACAGCATCCTACCAACTAAGAGTTTACCCGTTCTCTTAGTGATGCAAATTTTTTATGCAAGTTGAATAACTAGCTCTGCCCTCATCTGTCATTTCTCCCTGGGCCGTTTATACACTACCCCTTACACGGTTTGCTCTAGCTCCTAGGACTACTTCAGCAACTGACACGAACCATTTTGTGGTAGACTGTGCTGTGCTCTTGTGAAGTGCTTGTCCCTTATGAATACACAGGTGTCTCACTGGTTCCCCAAAGATGGGACCACTTAGGATAAGGTGGCCTCTTATGTGTTTGTCACTGACAGGCCCAGAAGAGAGGTTGAACACAGACTGCCCTGCTTGAGAGGAGAGGCAGAGCATATACACTCCCCCCCCCCCCCCCCAGGTTTCTCTTCAAGAAACATATATGGGAAGCACATTATGGTCAAAACTTAAAGGCTTGAGTGTTAGCTGGGTTCTGAAGGCGTTTGGCAACTAGAGCTCGGGACAGCAAGGCTGGTGACCAGTACCCTCCTTATCCTTCATGCAGGACTCCTGGAGCAGCTACGGCAGAGCCCCTGGGTCTGTTAAGAAGGCAGTTCACACTGCCTTCACTCTTCTCAGGGAATCCATGGCTTTGCTGCATAGCCCTCGACGTTAGGATGATGTAGGCGCCTGCCCAAATATCCAGGCATCTCAAGCAGGAGTTTAAGATGACATCATTTCTTTTCTGCTTCCTACTTGAGAGGGACTATTTTAGTTGGTGAATCTGTATCAGACGATTCCCTGAAAGGAGACATGGGATTTCTTTCTAAAAGAGATTTTTCCTCTGAAGAGAAAGCCATTGTTAGAAATCAGCATCACTGAGAGATCGGCTGAACTTCAACTTGAAATTAGGAAGTGACACTCTGAAATGTCAGGCCGGCACTGTGACTGACAGCAAGCCTGTGCAATTGGCCTCCCCTAGAATCTGCCAAAGGGATGGAGGTTAGGCAGGCCCGCCTTCTGACTTTCCTTCTCCCTGACGGCCACCTGTGTGGTCCAAGTGATGCCCTCCATTTTTACTTATTGTTTCTTATTATTTATACGAAAATCTACCAACTTCCAGGAGTGATGCTTCCTCAGGGTGGGCTTGAGATCCCTCATCTGAAGCAATCAGAGAGCCAGCCACCATTCAGCTGTGGTGTGTCCCTGAACAGTGGCATTTTCTCTCTAAAGAAGAATGGCTTCCTTTGTCCTTCTTAGGGGAAACAATGGGCCTATTGCAGGGAAGCACGGATAAGCAGGGAACATCAGGGAGCAGAATCCACTGCAGCTTGCTTGGGAACATAATCTATTAGTGTAATTTTCCAAAACATCAGGAAAATAAAAATAGTTGAAGGCAACAGTGCTTTGTTAGCCCGATTGCTGGGTGCATAACAAAACAGGAAGTTCTCCGTATGAATGAGACCCCGGGGAAAGAACCTACACGGCTGGTAACAGTCACCCAGCCCTCCCCTCCCCACAACCAAATGCAGTTCTGGCTACCAGGAGGCTACAGATCAATGTCGCGCATGTGTGAGACGAGAGCTTTGAAAGACTGAGCGGAAAAAAGACGAACATCAATATCTGATGTCAGCAGGAGGGTTTTAATGTGGCTGCTTTAAGAAAAAATCAAGGAAATAGTGGAACATGATGGAATTAGCCTAAACTTTTAGTGCTGGCAAAGCGAGTTAGCCCCCACCCCCCACCCCCTCCCCCCACCCCCCACCCCCCACCCCCCACCCCGTGAGACCTTAGGAGTGATCAAATGGCCCCTTAGTTTCTGGAGAGAGGGTAATAAAGTCGCCAAGATTGAAGCTAAAACCTCACCCGGGTGCGATGAAGGTTAGGCAAATAGCAAGTTCAAACGCAGGCTTCTGGAAGAGAATTGCCTGGATTTAGTAGCAATTATTGATAAATGCTGAGTAAATAAATGGTACTGCATAATGCTAGGAGAGGCAGAGCCCAATGTGTGGCCTGTATTTCCACTTGGCACGACATATAGAAACACTGTCTGCAAGCAGGGAATGCATAGGAAGCATATACTATTGTTCCCTTAAAATGTACACATGTAAACAGTTTTAAATCTTCTGTCTGGAAGAAATAAAAAGTAAAATTAACAAGGTATTAAAACGTGGTTAGTTGCATCTTTTTTTCCCCAAGAGATTTTATCATTTGAATTCTTAAGCATTTAGCAGGGGGCACAGACATAGCAGAAGGTTCAAGGCAGACAGCAGCCGATGAGGTTAACGAAGGGAGAAGAATTCAGGGAACCTGAAGACCATTGGCCTTGAACTCATGCAGATCCACCTGCCTCTGCCTCCCAAAAGCTGGGATTAAAGGTGTGCTACACTATTGTCTGGCTAAAACCTTGAGGATGGGGGATTAAAAAAAAAGCCCTCACAGTAAGGATGCTGGGGTGTGAGCAGTTGACATTCAACAGTATTGGAAACCACGAGGAACATGCTGACATGTTTTAATTTATAGCTTGTAAAGGAACAGAATGATCCTTGTTTATCCATGTGTTGTGTGCTTGGAAGAGCCATTTTTGGAGACAGGTAAATTAGGCCTATGTCAAAGAGTAGAGGACATCACGGTCTGAAACATAGGACAGTCCCTCTGCCTGGAGAAAACCACTATCTTTGCTGTCGACCGCTCCTGAAAGAGGTCAAAGTCCATGTTTCCACGAAGCATTATCAGTTAATTTTCTGATTTAATTTGATTTTTGTATTTTGGTGCTCAATCCAAGATTTACTTTATTTTTAATTCTGTGTATCTGTGCCATGATCCAACAGAGCCAGAACAGTCGAGGAAGTTGTTTATTGGTGGTTTGAGCTTTGAAGCTGCACGATAGCTTAAAATAACATGAGGCACACTAACAGACATGAGAGATTTTCCAAACAAAACTTCCACGCGCTTTGATTTTGTGACCTGCTCTTGTGATGAAGACGCAGGGTGCTTCAGTGTACACTCAGCCACACGAAGTTGGTGGGCGTGTGGAGGAACCAAAGAGGCGTTTCCAGAGAGGATTCTGTAAAGCCTGGTGCCCTTTTAACAGGGAAGGAACTGTTTTGGGGTGTTAAAGAAGATACAGAGGAATGTAATCTGAGAGAGAAGATTGAAACCTTAGACGCTATGTAGGGATTAAGAAATTAAGGGAATTTTTAAACTATTCAGTATTTATGTTTTTCTACATTTTAGTACAGAAACTTTAACAAAATGCAGCTCTGCGGGTGTTTCTGTGCGAGTTAACAAGTAAAGAAGACTATTGCTCATCACTATCAGGGGTGAATTCTTTACAGTTACACCTCTTGGTCTGCCACTGAAGAGGGCTCTGCTCCCCGCATTTCCAAGACCATGATGAGGGGGCACTGACATGTGGAGAGATAGATAGATATTGGTGTGTCTGCGGTGTGGTTTAGATAATCAGGACTGGGAAAGAAAACATTTGTGCTGAGCTCACATTGTAACCCCTGCCTCTTCATCACAAGAGTGGGTCACAAAGCATTAAGATTACCATAAAGTAAAAAAGATCTCAAATATTAAAAAACAATAGAGTCCAACTATGGAATAAACTTCCAAGTTGTCTTATTAAAAAAAAACTTATAATGTATTAATAAAAGAATACCGGGAAAACTCATTCTAGTTTCTATTTCGTGTCCAAACTTTGGTACCCTAGCTATGTGAATATGCATTACCACTTCAAGCTATGGATGTCTCCTCGTTGGTAAAGTGAAGGGCGTTGTGAGGGCCCAATGAGATGATGTGAAGGAGATGCTTCGCACCAGCAGAGCATCATACAGGGACTTCTGGGCCGCACCTCCAAAGCAGTTGGCGCCTGCTTCTAAGCAGGGTTTCTCTGTCTCACTTCAACAGTGTTTGGGCTAAGAAAATGTCCTGATTATGCCAGATGCAAGGATTTAGCAGAAAGTTTTTTGTTTTGCTCACTTTATATTTAGTGTGATTCTATTGATGGTACATTGTTGTTCTGTTTTTGTGTATTTATTTTGTGAAGAAGAAAAAAATGTACCCTTTGTTTTACTGTAGGAAGATTTAAAGTTAGAACAACCAGTGAAAAAATTCTGCAACGATACTCTAATTCACGGCTGTCACACTGTTGTAGTTTAGTGCACTGTCGTGCCAGCTTTTGTCTTAACTAGAGACGCTGGATGGATACCCCTTGTTTATAAGGGACGTTAATATAAAATATGTTTAGGGAGAAATATCATGAGAATTCTTGGCATTGTCTAAGTGTTATTTAACATCCACATATTTATCATCATTTATATGACAATGTCAGTGTGATAATGCTTCAAATTCATATGATGGTATTATGTCAAAGATTAATGCTGTCTTCTGTGTCTCCTGCACTGTAATGAATGCTAAGGCTGTAATATGTATTATTTCCGTACTCCAGAGCAACTCACACTAAGAGACATTGTCAAAGTGTCTCTGGGCATATATGATGAAAAGCGCCCTTCTTAGCTGCTAGGATTGGATGTATAGATGCACGCCCCCAATAGATGGCTCTTTGCCTTAGTGGACAAGGGAAGTCATGTCTGAATCACTGTATTAAGAGTGAGTGACAAACCCAAGGCACTTCAGGTCAGATGTTGCCCCAGCATCAGACATTCTCTTATGGTTGCAATGTCTTGATGCTGGATCTTTATGGTCAGAGTCTGTGATCACTGAGACTGCAGGCCTGAGTCCAACCTTCCCATGGGCGGCTGATCTGCACCATGCCTGGAGAAGACCCCTCAGGTCCCGTCTATGGATGGGGAACTGAGCAAGTCAGCGACTGAAGGAAAAGGATTTGAGACCTATGGGACCCTAGCACTACCCTCGCAGTAGAAGAAAAATTGAAGTGTGCAGGATGTACAAGGAAAAAGAAAGACTAATGAAACAACCCCTTTGTCCAACAAAACCCAGACCAGTCTGAATAATTAAAATTTCTATGAATCTGAATGCTCAATATAGCGCTTGTGCACCTTGGGTGAATGCCTGCCTCTAGGGCAAATACATAGACAACACAGTGTGAACTGATTCAAATGCACAGCATTTTATATTTGAATCAATACCAAGATACTGTGAACTTAAACACACCACTGAAAACTGCTTGTTAACGGCAGCAGGTGGGAATTCTTCCTAGTCACCAACACATCGTCTGCTTCGTTAAGTTACCTTTGTAGTCAGCTTTTCTCAGCCCTGCTTTAGGAAACCGTGCTGGGCAGACATGAGATGGGGAAGCCAGTGTTTGGAAGCCAATTCCTGTTGTCTCAGAAAAACTTTAGACTCGCTCACTTGGCTCCCATTAAGATAGTCTTTCCAGTGTTGTTTCCAACAAAAGTAAATACAGGGAACTCGGTGAGATGGAAAGAGAGAATAAGACTTCTGGTGTTTATTGTTCTGAGACTGACTGCACAGCAGAGGACCCTGCTGATTGGCTACCCAAATTTCTTTAATTATGGTTAGGAGGTCTCATTTTCAGATCCACAGAGAATCTTCTACAAATTTCCAAGCAGTCACGATACGCTTGGGGAGGTGAGAAGGAAAGCTTCTGGACTCTGAGACAGTGCCTGACACTTGAAAGGCCCAACCTGCACGCACACCAACCGTCTAGTCCAAGCCAGCAGCAAACCATGTCATCAGCATCTAAACAAGTGCCAAGCTGAGCAGATGTTGACTGGGGACAGAGCACACACAGATGCCTCCCACTGCCCCCAGCACCTGGGCCGCAAGGGTAGCCATGGCTAGAAGGGACCAACCAATGTTCAGTAGGTTGGTCCTACTGATTTTTGGTAGGGAATACTTTATTGCCTCAGTAACCCGGTGATGGCAGTGATGATGTATGAGGATTTTCAGTTAGGATGGGAAGGTATGTGTGTGCGTGAGTTTGTATGTGCGTGCGTGCGTGTGTGTGTGTGTGTGTGTGTGTGTCTGAGTGTGTGTCCACAAGGGATTATGATAAAGGCTGAATTGCAGAATAAGGCCCCAAATTTGTGGCACTGCTAATGAGACTCAGACAGAATCTGAGTCACTTCCTGGCGCATACATTCAACCTCAAGTTTCAGTGTGAGCATGTTTGGAGATGAGCCCTGTGCATGAGGTGATTAGGATAGGATGAGGTTATGAAGGTGGGGCCCCATCCTGGTTGGTTTCAGTTGTCAGTTTGGCACAAGCAGCATTCACCCAGGCAAGGAGTGGCAACTGAGGAGCTGTCTAGGTCAGACTGGTCTGCGGCCATGTCTGCGGGGAATTGTCTTAGTTGTTCATTGATGTGAGGCCACAGTACATTGTTGCCAGTTCCACAGCAGGACAGGTAGTCTTGGAACTGTATTAGAGAGAGAGAGAGAGAGAGAGAGAGAGAGAGAGAGAGAGAGAGAGAGAGAGAGAGCGCAGGAATCAGTATGCAGCATTCTTGCTCGTCTTTGGTTCAGTTCCTGCCTGCACGTTCCTACCTTGAGTTCCTTCCCTGACTTCCCACAGTAATAGACTGTTAACTGAAAGTATGAGGTGAACTAAGCTCTCTTTTTCTCAAGTTGCCTTTGGTTATGGAGCTTCTCACAACACGAAAAAGCAGAGTAGAGCAACCACCACGGAGGGAGAGTGGCCTTGTAAGAATAGATGCCTGAGCTCTTCTTCTGTCTCTCTCTGAGCCCTCTGGTGACACAGGAAAAATTCAGCTTTATGAGAATCAAGAGGAATGCCCTCACCTGAACCACAGTAGGCTGCCGCCTTGATCTTGGACAATTACTCTGTGATTTTAGAAATGTCTACTGCTGAACCCACTGGCTCTACAGCATTTTGGCACAACAGCTCAAGCCAAGTAAGAGAAATATGGATTCCTTACCAGAAGAAATAGAGGGAGGTGACCGACTAGAACACACTTAGAGAGAGCAGGGGTTGAAGTCCGTTAAGAGCATGCTTTCTAAATTAAATCATGCAAATGAACTGGACATCTTATAACTTTCCTAAAATCCTGGGTGATGTTAGTGAGCAAGGAATTACTGAGCAGATGCTACGTAGCTGCTCATGACGACCCCCTTGGCTCTCCTACAGACATCAAATCAACAATGTAATACAAAAGCCACAAAAAGAAGATTCTTACAATTTCCAAGTTAAGGCCTTTTGAAAAATATTAAAGGGGGACAAATCTGCAGCCTTTATAATGTATTAATGAGAACGTCTCTTTCTGTATTTCAGTACAATAGCATACAGTGTGTAAAAGAGCAGCAAGGAATTCGGGTCACACTTAGGACATATTAAAACACAGAATTGAAGAAAAGCACACGTTCCCTCGATTGGGGAAAGGGATTACATCATTTACCTGAAGGACACTCACAGTTCAACAGCAATGTTTAGAGCGGCATCTTGCTTGAGACTGGGTGTGCAGAAACCAGCTCTGAGTTCCCGTGCAAGATCATGAGGCGGTCCTGTGCAGTGGCTCAGTAAATGAAGTAGGGAAGGCCCTGTGATTGCTAACATTCTGTTATTGATTTGAAATGAAAAATCTCCAGCAGCCTTGGCTAGGAAGGCAGGGGTAGGGAGAGCTCTGCAAGGAGATATTTGTCTGACAACACTCAGGACCACAGTGTAGCCTGGGGACATGTGTGGGTCGGGAAGAGGAATGGAGTCGTTAGCTAACACCAGTTTGCTTTTGTAAATGTGATTTCTGTGTGTGTGTCTTTCTAAAAAAACAAAAGAAAACAACAACAAGTCCCCCGCCCCCCAAACTCAACCCTTGCAGTGTTGGCTCTTTCAGCTTTCTATACGCTTAGGAACCCCGGGTGCTCACACACGGGTGCTCACACATGGGATAAGAGACTCATCTGATACCCACATTCAGTTGTGTGCTGCGGATAAAGTCCAGGACTGGCAGGATTCGCTTCCCCACCGTCTCCATGAGTCTCACTGTATCTTCTCTGGTCAGCAGAGAGAAAGGCGTTTTATGTTCTAGAAATTGTAACAATAAATTTTTATACTTTGATCCCCCAGAATTCCATTTTAGAATGCTTTCTTTAGTGAGCTATAGATAGATATTTCAATATTAAGAGATAGGAAATCTTTAGTATGGACACTAGTTCCACCCCAGCCCATGTGTGTAACAATAAAAGCTCTCTGAGGAGAAAGGCAGAGGAGACGTCACCCTTTAGAGACTGACATTTACTCATTTTCTTGATTGAGAGATCTAAGAGACAACCTGTGACAAATTGTGTATCTCAGCAGAATATGTTTGCCTTGAACTGTGAAGAAATGTTGTCATAAGCACGTCTGTTTCTTGTCTTGCCCCACTCAGGTATTCTTCAATGTGTGCAGATGCCATTGACTTTGAATGTGGCCTGAGGCAGAGATATGCCTGGGGGGGGGAGGGGGACACTGTTCCAGGCAGAATTCCAGTTCTTAATTGTGTGGGTACCTCACAAGGCACAAGCTCAGCCTGGTCATCAAGTCAGTCTGTAAGTCTGAGATTTCAATTTTATGTAACCATTTTCTAGAAAATTTTAACCGAAATTACTTAACACCATCAACTGTGTGCTCTCCAGATGACTTGGACTCCCAACTAATTGTCTGAGGAACGACAGGAGCAGACGCTAATGCCCCAGCAGAGAGTCCAGGTGACCTGGAATTGATATGGGTGCTTTTGATTTTATGTATTAGTCATGCTGACAAACGGCTTTATATTTGCTCCTTAATGATGAAAGACTATATTCTTTATTTTTCTTTTTCCATTGTGTGTGTGCGTGTGTGTGTGTGTGTGTGTGTGTGTGTGTGTGAGACCTTTTCAGTTGGCATGTGTGTGTGCATGCATACATGTAGGGGGCCAAGGTTGAAGGCAGGACTCGTCCTCCATTGGTTTTCCACCCTAGTGATTGAGACAGGGTCTCTCAGTCATACCCAGAGTGTGCTGATGTGGCTGCTTTAGGTAGCCAGCTTGATCTGGTGATCCCATCTCTGCCCTTCATGGCTAGAACTACACTAAGCTTCCCCCAGCATTTCCGTGGGATTCTGGGAATTGAAAATTTAGTTCTTATGCCTCTTGAGCTAGTACTTCAATTGCTGAGTGCAGTCCCCAGACCTGAAAGTCCGTAGTCTTGGTGGCTATGCCAGGCAGTGGTGATGGTGGTGCCTGGATGGGATGCTAGGAAGGAGTTGGTAAGCACTCCATGATAACGTACAGTGTGTTCCTGGGGGGAATTCTCTCCTGAAATCAGCGTTCATGTATTTTTAATCAACCCACAAAGAAAATTGGAAAGACTAAAATGACTTAAAACCAAAGATTTTTGTATATCCAGGCCCTTCTACAAGCTTGGTGCTGGGACACAGTCCCAGCCTTGTCCCAGTTTAGAAATGGGAACATTTCAAAATGTAGCACATCGAGGTTCCAATCACCTGTGAAAGTGGGCAGCTTCCTGCTTGACACCTTTTCCAAAAACTTCCCATCTTCTTTGTTCTTGAACCCAAGCGTCAAGAGATACTGCTGAGGAGGAAAGGACGACCAGTCAGCTGTCTGGGGCAGCACGTGGAGCCCTTGGCTGTCTGCAAAGGGCAGAGAAAGAAGCAGGAGTCTGGCTGCAGTTGCATCATTTTCGATAGATAGAAAAGCGATAAATATTAAAGGCACATTAAAGGCACAGAGAAAAATTATGTGCAGCAAAAGCACAAGTGGCTAATATATAAAATTGTACTCCATCATTTGTATTTTCCGGGTGATAATAAATACACACAAAGCACGGTAATAAGCCACGAGCGGATCCCACGGCCATCTTCCCCCATTCATAACAACGGGCATTCAGGAGCAGCTCATGGGAGGGGTTATTGTTCTCTGTGTGGTTGATTTTGTATCCTAGCTGAAGACTACGGAAACAATGTGACATAAAAGGAAAGAGAAAAAGAGCAAGGTGAGAATGAAAACGAGAGGGTGCTGGGAAACTGGCTCTCTGCACGTCCAGGAGCAGCCCTGGAGTTAGCAGCTCCTGCTACACAAAACACGGTTCAACATGCATCAAAGACTTCATGTGAGACTCGGAATTCTGAGGCAGCAAGAAGAGAACCGGGGAAGCCCTTCAGGATTAGATACAGGTGAGGATTTTCTGCAGAGGGCTCCACTAGCACAGGACATACCCTCCAAGTTGACAAATGAGACGGCACAAAGAAAACGTTTCTGCAAGGCAAAGAAAACAATGGCCCGAGTGAAGAGACAGCCCACAGGACCGGAGAGCTCTTTCCTGAGCACGCATCAGACAGGATTAGTATACCGGATATGTGAAGACCTTCAAAATTAAACACCAACACCAGTCAGTCCCCAGCTTTCCTCAACAGACTATTCTC
Organism: Arvicola amphibius; assembly: GCF_903992535.2. NCBI lineage: Eukaryota > Metazoa > Chordata > Mammalia > Rodentia > Cricetidae > Arvicola > Arvicola amphibius. The sequence continues at coordinate 47,899,902 of NC_052057.2, forward strand.
AAAAAAGAAGAAATACAAAAGGCCAATAAATACTCGGGAAAATGTGCAAAATTCACAGTCATTGGGGAAATTTGAATTAAATCTGTTACGGGCAGGCCGGGCGGTGGTGGCGCACGCCTTTAATCCCAGCACTCGGGAGGCAGAGGCAGGCGGATCTCTGAGTTCGAGGCCAGCCTGGTCTACAAGAGCTAGCTCCAGGACAGGCTCTAGAAACTACAGGGAAACCCTGTCTCGAAAAACCAAAAAAAAAAAAAAAAATCTGTTACGGGCGCTCTGGTGCCAATTTGAGTGGCAGGTGCTACCACCTGGTACTAGAGTATAGTCCAGACCAGGGCCGCTGCCTAGGGCCAGGTGACCTGGCCGCTGCCTGTGGCCCTGCAGCGGTCAGGGTCTGAAGTGGTGTCTATGATTCTTGTTATCACTGAAGGTTGTGTGGGTGCCTTGGGTGTGGTCAGTCACCTGAGATCATTGGTGCCCGAGGGCCGTATGGTGCCCGAGGGCCGTATGGCTGCAGGTGCCATACTGATCTGGGTGGCCCAAGCTGCTGCCAAAGGCCATGACTTGGTCCTTGGTCCTGCTGCAGATGGGGTCTGTAGTGATGTTCGTGGTCTGTGCTAGCACGGGGGCTCATTGAAGACATGCTGTGTTGAGCCAGACTGCCTTTCCCTGGCCCTGGAATGGCTGACCCCGCCTTTCACTGGATATTGTGGAGGGAGAGCTAGTCCCACCCCTCAGGGGAGAGCTGCTCCCCCATCCCTTACCCCTGCACTCAGGAAAGATGGTCCCACCCCGCACCACAGGCATTCACCCAGGTGACCCAGCCCAGAGTGTGTGAGAATAACAGAGTTTACCCCACTCCCCTAGTCTGCCATGGGTTAGGGGAAAATGCCCCCCCCCCTACCTGCAGCAGGTGAGAGACCTGGCCCTGGGGTCACAAGATGAGAGAACAGCCCTGCCCCTCACTAGCTGCAGCACACCAGATGGTGGCAGAGTGTGCCCTTCACCCCGCTGGGGCAGCACACTAGATCTGACCCTGTTGGCGGTGGCGTAAGTGAGCCAGTCCTGAGGGCATGAGCATTAACCCATCCCTCTCAGATACCCCTACAGCAATCAGGAGAGAGCAATCAGAGCAGAGCTGGCCCTGGTGTTGTGATCTGAGGACCCGAGAGCAGGAGAACTGGCCCTGCTCCTTGCTGCAGACTGCACTGAGTGACCTCGCCTAGTCAGAGCTGGAGAGCTCACCCAGGTAGTGACCATAAGGGGAAGCTGGTGGGCCGACACCAGTGCAGCTAGCACCCAGGCCCAAAACCAAGGCTGTGAGGTGGCCCACCCAGCATCCACGCCACTTAAGAACTGTTGGAGCATGTGAAGGGGACGAACCTACAGATCCAAAACTGCAGGATCTCCATGACACAGGACAACATCAGGATATCCAAGAGGAGCCCCAGTGAGAGCCCAGTAATGGTGGTATAGCAGAAGCCAGAGGCCTTGAGCCAGATCAATGACTCATGGCAATGAACACTTGAATGAAAGATGAATGGACCACACGGTAAACTGTGCGACTCAGTGAGCCACACTGCAGCTTCTATGACAAGGTTCTTCTCTCTCTCTCTTTTTTTGCTTTCTTTCTTTCTTTTTTTAAATTTGTTTTTGTTTAGGGCAGAGGGCAGATGTGAGGGATGGGGAAGAAAGTGGGATTGGAATGTACAATGTGAAATCCACAAAGAACCAATAGAAGTAAAAAAACAAACTCTATCTGTATTTATTTTGTTAATAACATGTAAATTTCTTAAAAATCCATAATTCCCATACTCCTTTATTGGAAGAAAGTCTAGAGCTTAATCTTTTTTATTTTTAATTGTTTTTATTGAGCTATACATTTTTTCTCCACTCCCTTTCTCTCCCTCTTCTTCTACCCTTTCCCGTGACCTCACACTCCCAATTTACTCAGGAGATCTTGTCTTTTTCTCCTTCCTATGTAGATCCATGTATGTCTCTCTTAGGGTCCTCTTTGTTTTCTAGGTCTGAGACTCTATCTTAACCCAGTCATAATGGCCACCATTAAGAAAACAGCAGCAAGCTGGGTTGTGCTTGTGCATGTCTTTAATTTCAATGCTGTGAGGCAGAGGTAAGCAGATCTCTGTGAGTTCGAGGCCACCCTGACCTAAAAAGTGAGTTCCAGGACACAGAGAAACTCTGCCTCGAAAAACAAAACAAAAAGAAAGGAAGAAAAGAAAAGAAAGCAAATAGCAGCAACAAGTGTTGTCAAGGATGTGACTCGAGAGAGAGATCCTTATTCACAGCTAGTGAGATTGTAAATTGGCACAATCACTATGGCGATGGCATGGGGATATCTAAAAGTATAAAAAAAACAGGACTATCATCTGACCCAGCAATATCATTCTTGGGTGTATACTCTAAAATCAACATACCTCAAAGATAGTCATAAATCCATGCTTACTGCTACATTATTTATGGTAGCTAAGAAATAGAATCAGCCTTGGTGTCCATCAACAGATGAAATGATAAAGAAAATGTGGTATGTATGCACAATGAAAGTCTATTCATCCAATGAGGAAAAATAAAGTCATTATGGTAGGGAAAGTAAGCCTGGCTAAGAAAGAGGATTGTTTTCCCGGCAGACGTGGAGCCGGGACGTGTATGTGTGCACGTGTGTGCGCACGTGTGGAGATCACAAGCCTAGAAAGAGGACCATCAAAGGGAAAGAAGAGATTCTAAGTTGCGGGAAGAGAGGATTCTGGAGCACAAATGACATAGAATTGAAAGGTGGTCTGTTAGTGAGGGGGAAAGGGTCCAGTAAGCTGGGGACCAGACAAGAGAGGGCATAGTGAGAGAGGAGAACAAGTGGGAACAAGGTACACACTTGCATGAGGGAGCAGAGGGATAAGTAAAACAGCATCAATAGCAAAAAGAAGAAGGTATACATAAAAATACCTTGATTAAACACATAGCGTTACATGCTAACTCCACCAGAGTTTCGTGAGGAAAACCCTGAAGGGATGGCAGCATCAACTCTAGTAATTAGACTTGTGTCGGGAGCACAGATCTAAAGCAGGTTCAGTTCTTCATGGCTGTAAGAGCTGCTGATGGTGGAGGACCACTTCCTGGCAGTGCTTTAAGTGTTGGGTGCGCGTTGTCTTTATGACTGATGATGTCACTTACACCAAGGAATTAGGAAAGTGGAGGGACCTATCTGGGAGCTACCTAGTCAGCGAAAGCAGCCTGAAAGTGGCAGCAAGGACTGATACCCACAACAGGCCCACCACAGTCTGCCCACTGTGCCCTCCTTGGGATTGGGTGGTTTTGTGCTACTTTGCGGAGAGAGGTCATCCTTGTGCCTTGACAACGAGATCTGCCCTGCTCATCATTATTGTGAACAGCAAACCATTGCTCTACTATAAAAGACTTCTAAATTAGCAATGGGGGAACACAAGGCCAAGTAAGCTTAGTGCTGAGTCCTCCTGGAGAGAGGAAGGGTGCCAAGCTTTAATATATTGCAATTATGATTTTGTTAAGGATCAGTTTTTAAATAATATAGCATCGAATGCTCCAGTTCGAGCTTTCCCTCTTTATTGGTCATGTTTCTTTGGTGAATGATAGGCATGGCTTATCCTGGTTGTGTTGTCCAAGACCCCTTGCTCCTGTTCAGCTAAATGTTTGCTTAGAAGCTGCTTATTTATTTAGGCAGGGTCTCCCACATGGTCCACACTGACTTGGAACTCATGATCCTCCTGCCTCAGCCCCTGCCCTGCTGGGATTCTGAGTGCACCATCACGCTGGGTTCTGACGCCTGCAGCATTGGAAACTTGACCATGGATCACACTCTCCCACCCCTAGAGCCCCTACTGTGTTTCACATGTGGCAGCTGCCCAGAGTCTCTTCCTTTTCCCATTTGTCAGGCTACAGTGTGTGGGAACTGGAGTAAGTTCTTGGTACTCTATTGAACGTATGTGTTAAATAGATTAATATATTCTGATTCTTCCATAAAATCCAAACCTAGGACAGAATCATAGCACATATGTAGTAGTCTTTCTTTCTTAGTAGTAGATCTTGGTTGGGATCTTCATGAGGACTGGCATTTACCTGAGATTTCTACGTCACATGCTCTATTAAGATCTCTTTTTGCTCAACACATATGAGGGATAAGGTATGTCTTTTTGCTAGCCTTGCAGATTATGAAACTGATCTTCAAGAGATTACATACAAGCCTGGGGAGATGGCTCAGTTTTCTGGTAAGGTAAGGCATTTGCCATGTAAGTAGGAGGACCAGAATGTAAGCCTCAGCATCCACATTAAAAGAAAGAAAGAACAAACTAAGTGTGATGGAGGAGTGTCTATGTGTTAATTTCATTGGTTAATAAAGAAACTGCTTCGGCCCTTTAATAGGACAGAAAATTAGGTGGGCAGAGTAAACAGAACAGAATGCTGGGTAGAAGGCAGTGAGGCAGATGCTTTAGGCAGTCGCCATAGTCAGACACCATAGCTCTCCTCTTGAAGATGGACGCAGGTTAAGATCTCTCCTGGTAAGCCACCACCTCGTGGTGCTACATGGATTACTAAATATGGGTTAGTTAGCCAATAAGAGGCTGAAACTAATGGGCCAGGCAGTGTTTAAAAGAATAGTTTCCATGTAATTATTTTGGGTGTAAAGCTAGCCCCTTGGTGGGACACAGCCCCGCCGCTCCTTCTACACAAGTGCAGTAGTATGCGCCTACAGTCCCAGTGCTGGGGCAGAGAGAGGCAGGTCCTTAGGCCTGCTGGCCAGCCATCTAGTTGAATAGGCTGAGGGAGGGTTCAGTGAGAGATGTGGTCTCAGAAACTAAGGTGCGGTGTAATTTAGAAAGACATTTGATGTCACTCTCTGACCTTTACCCTCAAGTGCATGTCTGCTATCCCAAAACAAGCACACACACAAATCAAAATCAGTCCATGAAATCCTCAGGGCAGAGTGTCCCAGACAGATTTGATGACACTGCCTGGGACCGGATTTTTTGCAGAGGAAGTAGAACAAACACCTTGACATTCGGGGTTTTGGTTGTGCTAATGATGAAACAAAGTAGGCATGAGGGCTTGGTTGAGCAGGAAACACGAGAAGTGGAGGGGTTGGCTCGCCTGCAACATTTGCTGAATGACGAGGAGACCAGTGTCACTATGGGAAGTGATTAGACAGACTAGAAAAATTAATGTGAACCCCAGAGCCAACTTATTATAAAGCTGACAAAATATAAGTATGTTTTGACTCTTTTTGGTCCTATATTCATCTCTTCCAATGTGTATTTGATTAATTATTAACTTCTAGGTAAAGTTTAGAAATGCGATTAGACCATTAGTGCATATTGTTAACTTTAGATAGGAATGTAAACGATTGCTTTTGGTTTTGTTTTTCCTTCCATTTATATGCAGAGTAATTGCAGTCTGTGAAAGTCTAGCTTGGCAGGTAGTCTATGACCCCACATGACAACACACTTCCCAAATGTGATGCTCATGTAACAATCTGAGTTGAATTGTTCTCAACTCTGTGCTCAAACCTGTGTGTCTGAAAACCTTGTGCTTCTGATGGATAAGAAGTTAATCATATTATATTGTCCTTTGGTAGAATTGATTTTAAGAAATGTCCCTTTTGCTCCTGTGATGTCAAGAATACTGGGAGAAAATAAGTTCTTTTAGTCTGTCCCTTTAGAGTTTGTCACTATTGGAGTTGAAATTAAAAAGCCCATAATAGAATTTATTATTAAAATTCAGCTTGCAGGTGTGACATAATTCTAAGTTTTTACCACACGAAAGTAGATTCTTAGAAAATACTATCAAAGAGGGACCATAAAGATTATACTTCTTGCAAAATCCTGTTTTTCAAGCCTTTCTCCCCACCAGACGAAAGATAGCTAATGCTTAGCTAAAGAGGTTTAAGTAGTTGTTCATTAATCCAAATGTAGTGTGTGAGAGAAGGCTGGCATTGCCTGATCAGCTGGGGAAGATCCTGAAGCTCTTTGATCTCTCAATTTCTGCTCTTTCCTTTTTAAAATCTTATTTCTGATGTTTTGTGTCTGTCTGTCTGTCTCTCCTGTTTTTATATACTGTGATGGTTAGTCTAGAGTTACCTAGGAGACAGACAGGCCTCTGGGCATGCCTTTGGAGGATTACCTTGTGTTATTTGAGGTGGGGTGGTCTGCCTGCTGAGGGGCCCACTGTTTCCTGACTGGGATCCTGGCCTGTGTAAGTGGGTAAAGGGAACTGAGCAGCGGTTAAATGCACCATCATCCTTAGCTTCCTGACTGTGGATTTCATGTGACCAGTTGCTTCGATCCCCCGCCACCCCCACTTCACATTCGTGATGGACTGTGTCTTCGAACTATTAGTTAGAATAAACCCCTTCCCCTTTACCTTGCCTCTCTCGGGGAATTTTACACAGTGACAGGAAAAGAAACAAAGTGTGCTGCTTAGTATTTTGTTGATGTGACAAAGGCTGGAGAGTCATCTGAGAAGAGGGAGCCTCAGCTGAGAAACTGGCTCCATCAGACTGGCCTGTGACTGATTGCTGATGTGGGAAGGCCCGGTGCTGCCACCCCTAGCCTGGTGGTCCTGGGCTCTAGAAACAAGCAGGCTGGATAAGTCATGGAGATCAAGCCAGTAAGCAGCATTCTTGCATAGCCTCTGCTTCTATCATCTCCTGTCTTGAGTTCCTGGCTTGGTTTCCCTTGATGATGGATGGGAACCTGTCCGCCACATTGGCCCCTTTCTTCCTGCGTTTCCTTTTGGTCATGGTGCTCATCATAGCAGTAGAACACCCACTGGGAGACTGAAACACAAATGCTGATTCTTTCTCCAGGGATTCCCCAAAGCTTCCTGTGGCTCTGTGACATAGCGTACACACACGCTTGGGAGGACTTCTCTAGTCTTGTGGGTTTCCTATTCATTCTAACTAAAGCAGGGAAGATGAATGTTACAGTCTCATCTTAAAAACTTCACCAAATCGTAACACATATTTCCTAGTGACTGCTGGGACTCCTGTCTGCTCAGCATTCCAAAAGTTAACTCAAATGGAGCAAATTTGCTCTCACTCAGAGAGACTTCTTTCTCTTCACAGTGTCCCTTCTCCTGATGCTTGTCAAAGTTATGAGAGTAATCACTGTTCAAGCATGTTTTTTTTTTTCCTCTGGATCAAATTTCAAGGCCATTGTTGACTTGCATTTCCTCGATTCCTTGAAACTTAATGGCATCTCAAATCCTCAGAGTGCTGGTTATACACCACCTTACTCTCCTTCTGATGTAGGTGGGTCTTCTATCTATCTGTTGCTTTCATTGGTTAATTAATAAAGAAAACTGCTTGGCTTGATAGGTCAGAGCATAGGTAGGCAGGGAAGACAGAACAGAATGCTGGGAAGAAGAAGGCAGTGAGACAGTCGCCATGAAGCCAGCCACCACGTCAGACATGCTGAACCTTTCCTGGTAAACTACCACCTTGTGGTGCTACACAGATTATTAAAAACGGGTTAAGCAAGATTTGAGAGTTAGCCAGTAAGAGGCTAGAAACTAATGGGCTAGGCAGTGTTTAAATGAATACAGCTTGTGTGTTGTTATTTTGGGTATAAAGCTAGCCAAGTGGGAGCCGGCAGGACGAAAAGCAGCCCTGCTTGCCTCCTCATTACGTCCTTCCGTGTCTTACAGTCATCATCTCACTTGGATTTCTGTCACACAAAATCATGGTACAGAGATGGTCTCGCAGCAAGCACCATTATTAGCGGTATCATTGCACAATGATACAGCCCCCTTCTGCCTGCCTCTGCCCTAGTTTCCCTCAGGAATCTCAGTGGTTATTTCTCAGGTAACCAAGATTCATTGCCCTCTCCCATAAATAATGAAAATGTTTCCTCTTTAAAAGGCATAGATAAGCTGGGTGTGGTAGGCTTGCCTTGAGCCCCCATACTCTGTAGACAGGTGTAGATAGAGTACAGACATAGATAATCAGGGTGTGGTGGGCTTGTCTTGAACTCCCCATACTCTGGAGACAGGTGTAGAGTATAGTTTGAGGGCTGCAGAGCAAGGCCCAGTCTCCAACAACTTCAAGGAAGCATGTAAAATTTCTGTCTCGGTTTTATGTTTTCGGTATAACTCTGCCATCACTTCATCAGATTTCTCTATGTTGCATCAGCTTGTGTCTTATCCTTCCGAACTTCTGTTTGTGTCTCCAAGGGCACAAAATCATTGTCTTCTTTCCCCATTTTTGCGGTTGTGTCTAACTCACCTCCTCTTGTCTGGAAGGCTTCCCTGACTATGTCAGTCATCTCCCAGACTCTCTTCAGCCCAGCGGCTCTGCTGTTTCGCCAGGACACTTCTTACCTCACCAACAGGCTAATGCCACTGATGCTCGCATTTTCAGGACATATTCGCACCACGAGGGAACTGGCGAGTGCTCAATCAATTCTCCAATTGAATCTAGAAACACATTTTTTTTTCAAGTTCCAAATTTTGAATGATGCAAATGAGAACAAATGTCTGCTGCTTCTGAGATATGGCTTATGTTCTGTAGGGAAGAATTATACTGATTCACATTTTGACTCAAGCTCAAATGGATCATGGTTTATCTTACAGAGGGCTACTCAGTTGATCAGACACTGGAGTGAGCGTAGCAGCTTTGACGGGGTCGAGAGACTAGTTTTACAATTAGACTGTATTAATTACTTCTCTGTAGCTGGGACAGGATACCCCAGCAGAAGTAATGCAGAGAAGGAAAGGGTTTATTTAGATTTGCAGTTCTAGAAGGAGACAGTCCATTATGGAGGGAACATCCTGGCAGCAGAAATCTGACTCCAGCCTGGCTGTCAGGAAGCCATGTGCCGTCATGTGTGATCATACTTCATCTCACACAGGGAAGGTTGGGGAAGACAAAAATATGGAATGACGAAGCCTGCCCCAGTGACACACTTTCTCCTGCAAGATTCCATCTCTTTTTTTTTATTAAAAATTTCCATCTTCTCCCTTCCTCCTCCTCCTTTCCTCCCCTCCCTTCCACCCATACCCCCACACCCTTCCTCTCCAGGCCAAAGAGCCATCAGGGTTCCCTTCACTATGTTAAGTCCAAGGTCCTCCCAACTCCCTCTAAGTCCAGGAAGGTGAGCAACCAAACTGACAAGGCTCACAGTGAGCCCATCCATGCTGTAGAGTCCAAGCCCATTGCCGTTGTCCTTGGTTTCTCAGTCAGCCTCCACCGTCAGCCACATTCAGAGAGTCTGGTTTGGTCGCATGTTCCATCAGTCCCATTCCAACTGGGCTTGGTGATCTCCCGTTAGTTCTGTCCTACTGTCTCAATGGGTGAACGTACCCCTCACGGTCCTGACTTCCTTGCTCATGATCTCCCTCCTTTTGCTCCTCATCAGGACCTTGGGAGCTCAATCCGGTGCTCCAATGTGGGGCTCTGTCATTTTCCCCATCCAATGCCAGGTGAAGGATCAAAAAGATGAACATGGGATGTACTCACTCATAATTGGTTTCTAGCCATAAATAAAGGACATTGAGCCTATAATTCGTGATCCTAGAGAAGCTAAATAAGGTGAATCCAAAGAAAAACATATAGTTATCCTCCTGGATATTGGAAGTAGACAAGATTGCTGGGCAAAAATTGGGAACTTGGGGGTGGGGTGGGCGGGGTGGGCGGGGTGGATGGCAGGATGGGGAGAGAATAGTGTGAAGTGGAGGATGGGGAGAGCTTGGGGGAATGGAATGGTTGGGATATAGGAAGGGTAGATGTGGGAACAGGGAAGTATATATCTTAATTAAGGGAGCCATTCTAGGGTTGGCAGAGACTTGACTCTAGAGGGGTTCCCAGGTGTCCAGGAAGATGCCCCCAGCTAGTTCCTTGGGCAGCTGAGGAGAGGGAGCCAGAAATGTCCAGATCCTATTGCCATACTCATGAATATCTTGCATATCACCAAAGATTCCATCTCTTAAAGGTTTCAAACTTCCTCCAACAGCACCACCAACCGGGGACCAAGTGGTCAAACACATGAGACATTGCTCATTCAAACCATCACTCAGACTGAGCACCAGACACTGCCTGTTCTTCGGAGAATTTTCAAACATTATGGGCATCTGGTCACAAAAGATTGTGCTGTGGGAAATCCTGACAGCATGGAAAAGCATCAACAGAAACATGAAATATTGATTGTGGGCTAACAGACTCATCGATATGTCAGGGATAGTTGTATTTGGTATAAAGCTGGAGACCTGTAAAATGAAATTTGAACTCTCTGGCAGTAAAGAATGAACTATAAGTACCATTATCAGCAGTTGGACACCTAATCCTAACTACGGCTGACAGGCCATGAATGAACCTATCAAAAAATTCTTTCCTTTAAAAAATTACATTTATTTATTTGTGTGTGTGCACACACATGTACACACACAGTATAGCTTGGAGGAATTAGTTCTTGGGTGGCAAGTGCCTTTCCCTGCCGAGCCTTCTCAGTAGCTCCTGCCCCACTCTACAAAAAGCAATACTATAAATGAAAATCATAGGGATATAATCTCTCCAGTAGGAGCATGCAGCTCTATCTGCATCCCATCATTACCTTCTCCTAAGTTTCATCTCTCTGCTTCCTAGAGTCTGTCATCTCCCTGCCCTTTGTCCATAACAAAATGTTCTGACATTTTGGGTTAGAGCGAAATCTCATTTCTAAAGGTCCCAATTGTTCTGTGGGAGATGGGCCTGCTTGAGTTTTATATGGCTTCTCTCTACTGATCAGTTTCTGAGTTTAGCTTCTGCTGTGCTTCCGAACGCCGACACTTCGTCATTACCTCTTTCATAGTCGTTTCTGAGTTTTATCTTGTACTCTTTTTAATGCCAGTTCTTCTGTCTTGGAACTTTCCCACAAACTCACATCAGCAAGAAAGTAGCAAAAGGCAGCAACTTTTCAGCTAAGCTGTCGTCATTGCCCTCCCTCATAAATAATACAAAGTTGTCTCCTTTTAAAGACGCAGAGGAGCAGGCTGTGCACTCCTGCAGCCCCTGCATTATGGAGGCTGGGCAGCTAGGTTGTAAATTTGAGGCAAGGCTGGATTATACAGGGAGACCCAGTCTCCCCAAACCCCAAGCAAGCAAACACCCCACCGCTTAACACTTTGATAGTATTCTTTGAGTTTTGCATTTGATGTGTGAACCAGCCATATGAATAATGGATTGTTGCATAATAAATTGTATTTTCCCTTGGGCCACTTTAATTACAGAGTTACACATGCAAGAGGAAAAAAAAATTGGCTTCCATTCCCAAGAATCCTCATTTTCACTTCAGGCTGCTGGTCTACTTCTCTGAGACCAATTTGGTATATTTAAGTTTCCTTTCATAGCCTGTATAAAATTTAGAAAGATAAGTAACCCCATAGGAATTTTATATAAATTTCATTTCTATTTTGCTCAGAAACCTTGTTGGTTGCAAATTTTTCTTTAGTCAGCTGTACTGGGTCTTTGGGATTCATTACATTGAAGTTTCTCAAATCCAGTTGGAGTAGGTCCGAGTCAATGCAAGAGTTAAAGATGCAGCTACTCTCTTCACTATTTATTAGAACACTGAGGGTGCACCAGCCCATGCCAACTGCACTGGGTAATGGTTGGCATGCCCATTGCTTGGTTGAGTAGCTGGAATAACCCTTCCTTCCTTCCTTCCTTCCTTCCTTCCTTCCTTCCTTCCTTCCTTCCTTCATCCCTCCCTCCCTTCCTTCCTTCCTCCCTTCCTCCCTCCTTCCCTCCTCCCTTCCTCCCTCCTTCCCTCCCTTCTTTCCTCCCTTCCTCCTCTTCCCCTTTCTTTGAAACACAAGAATGACAGCACCACGGTGAACGCTTGAAGTCTATGCTGCTACCTGAGGCCGTGCTGATGTCTCTGGTCTGTACCCCTCCAGAAGGCCATATCACTGAAGGCCATGTGGACATAATGGTCTGTCTGTTCTGTCACCTGAAGCCATGTTGATGTCCATGGGCAGGGCTGGCATTAGGACCATACTGGTGTCCATGACCTGTGCTGCCACTGAGAGGCATACTGGTGTCTGAGGCCAAGCTGTGGCAGATGTTCATGGTCTGTACAGCCAACAGAGACCGTATTGAGGTCTGTGGCACATGCTGATATCAGTAGCCATTTGGATGTCTGTGGTCCATGCTCTCGCCAACAACCATGTAGAAGTTCATGATCCATGCTCCCACCAACTGTAAAGGGTAAAATGCTTCTTTTGCAGTGATGTTGATGACTGCAGACTCAGTGATGCTGATGACTGCATACTCATAGTTGAGAACGAGAGACACAGATGGCTTTTGTGACAATCTCTACTCACTACCCCCATAACCCCCCAACAAAAGAAAACAAACAGCCCCAACAGGAAGCCATTGAGCAGAACTTCATGAACACTGTGATAGGGATGCTGACGTGTAGCTCTCCACAACTGATGGCTTCTGGCAGGGGTGCCAGTGGGGAGGGATTCAGTTTTCCTTAAGTGTCTGGTACTGGGAGTGTGCCCATGCTCCAGTGAGTATATGAGCAACACGAACTGGACATTTTGGGGGGTTTACAGGGGGTGGGCCTGGGAGAACTGGAGAGTGAGTATTATTGGGTGCATTATGTAAAATTCCCAAATAATAAAAATATTATTTTGGAAAAACAAAAACAAAACCCAAATCTTTGAAAAATTTTCTCAGTCACTCCCCCACCCCGAGGCTGGAGTGGTTGGGCAGTTAAGAGCACTTGCTTCTCTTGGTGAGGGTCAGAGCTTGGTTCTCAGCACACATATTAGACAGTTCACAACTGCTTCTTAGTCCACTTTCAATGTATATGAATCCTCTTCTGGGTATCTGCATGTGCATGCACACACACACACACACACATACACAAACAAACACACAGAAACACACACAAAAACATATATACACAAACACACACATACACAAATAAAAATATTAAACAAATTCATTTTAAGACAGGATCTCATCATGTAGACTTGGCTAGCCTGAAACTCACTATGTAGATGAGACAGACCCCTAAATCATAGGATCTACCTGCTTCTGCCTCCAAAGCTTTGGGATTAAAGGTGTTTTGAAAAGTGGGACACAATGACTTAAGTCAGTCAATCTATTCTACTCCCTTGACTCCAGGGATACAGTTTGTGGATGAGTTCTCCATTGTTCCTTTGGGTGGTGCAGTTTCCTATCTTAAATCATAATTGCATCCAAGATTAACTAAAAAAAATCAGTAGCCCTCCTGTACACAGATGATAAGTGGGCTGAGAAAGAAATCAGAGAAACAACACCCTTCACAATAGCCACAAATAGCATAAAAGATCTTGGAGTAACTATAGCCAAACAAGTTGAAGACTTGTATGACAAGAACTTTAAATCTTTGAGGAAAGAAAATGAAGAAGACACCAGAAAGTGGAAAGATCTCCCATGCTCCTGGGTATATAGAATTAACATAGTAAAAATGGCTATCTTACCAAAAGCAATATACAGATTCAATGCAATGCCCATCAAAATCCCAGAAAAATTATTTACAGAATTTAACAGAATAGTACTCAACTTCATGTGGAAAAGTAAAAAAACCCAGGACAGCCAAAATAATCCTGTACAATAAAAGAACTTCTGGAGGCATCACCATCCCTGACTTCAAATTCTACTACAGAGTTACAGTACTAAAAATAGCCTGGTATTGGCATAAAAACAGAGAGGAGGACCAAAAGAACCAAATCAAAGACCTGGATATTAATCCATACACCTTCGAACACCTGATTTTTGACAAAGAAGCAAAAAGTATCAAATGGAAAAAAGAAAGCATATTTAATGAATGGTGTTGGCATAACTGGATATCAACATGTAGAAGAATGAAAATAGATTCATATCTGTCACCATGCACAAAACTCAAGTCCAAATGGATCAAAGACCCCAACATAAAGCCAGCCACACTGAACCTCATAGAAGAGAAAGTGGGAAGTAAGTACACTTGAACACATTAGCACAGAAGACCACTTCCTAAATAGAATCCCAGCAGCACAGACACTGAGAGAAACAATTAATAAATGGGACATCCTGAAACTGAAAAGCTTCTGTAAAGCAAAGGACACAGTCAACAAGACAAAATGACAGCCTACAGAATGGGAAAAGATCTTTACCAATCCCACATCAGACAGAGGTATATCAAAATATACAAAGAGCTCAAGAAACTGGTCGTCAAAAGAACACATAATCCAATACAAAAATGGAGTACAGACCTAAATAGAGAACTCTCAAAAGAGGAATCTAAAATGGCTGAAAGACACTTAAAGAAATGTTTAGCATCCTTAGTCATCAGAGAAATGCAAATCAAAACAACTCTGAGATTCCATCTTACACCTGTAAGAATGACCAAGATCAAAAACAGTGATGACAATTTATGTGATGATTTTTCAGAAAATTAGGAAACAACCTTCCTCAAGACCCAGTCATACCACTTGTGGGTATATATCCAAAGGATGTTCAACCATGCCACAAGGACATGTGCTCAGCTATGTTCATAGCCAGAACCTGGAAACAAACTAAATACCCCTTGACCGAAGAATAGATAAGGAAAATGTGGTACGTTTACACAATGGAGTACTACACAGCAGAAAAAAATAGCATCTTGAAATTTGCTTGAATGGAGCTAAAAAACATGATTTTGAGTGCAGTAACCCAGATCCAGAAAGACAATTATCATATGTACCCACTCATAAGTGTTTTTTAAACATAAAACAATGAAAACCAGTCTACAAATCACAATCCCAGAGAACTTAGACAACAATGAGGACACTAAGAGAGACTTACATAGATCTAATCTACATGGGAAGTAGAAAAGGACAAGATCTCCTGAGTAAATTGGGAGCATGGGAACCTTGGGAGAGGGTTGAAGGGGAGGGGTGAGGCAGGGAGAGGAGCAGAGAAAAAATGTAGAGCTCAATAAAAATTAATAAAAAAAACCCATACTTGAACGTTTGCTGTTGCTATCTAGGATGTAGCACTTGAGGCGTGATGCAGGAAGGAGAACACAAGTCACAGCTTCAGAATAAAGTTGATCAAGGACACAGAGCAGTGAGAGATATGGAGCCATTGGGTCCGGCTGGGTTTGAAGGCATTCCTAACTACAGGCATTTCATTTAGGCAAATTTGCCTGTTAGCCTTTGAAAGTGTGTATGCTGCGTTGTTTGAGTTGGTAATTGGTACTTGATATGCAAGTTTCCAGAGCCAGGATTAAGCTAGAAATTCAATAGATCTACAGATAATACAAATAGTCTTTAAAATATTAGAGTTGACATGTAAAATATAAATATATCAAATTCAATTTCTGGGGAGAATATTTTCTTTACATGTTTTCCTCATAGGAGGACTGGGGATTGTTAATTTTTATACCAAGTACAAACACCAAAATTGAGCACGTCTTGATAGTGCCCTTATTGATCACAGTAGTAATATAAAACCAGGTGACTGTGATGAAAAGTGACAGAGCTATTCCTTTAAAATTGATCCTGACATTTCGCTTCTAAATATGTACTCCAAATAATTGGTAGTAGATGAGGCTCAAATAGGTAGTCATAAGCTCACATTCATAACATTATACATAGTAACCAAGAGGTGGGGAGAACTCGTGTTGAACTGATAAGTGGATGGGCAAAGAAAATGTGATATATACACATATACATACATACACACATATGTACATACATACATACAAACATATATCATGCTTAAGAGGAAAGTGAAATCTGGTATGAACTACATGAATGAGCCTTGAAGACATTATGTGAGATGAAATTAACCAGATACAAATGGATAACCAATTCCTTGATTCCACATGGTACCTTAAAGAAGTCAAATTTGTAGAGATAGAGAGTAGGAAGAGAATTGTTAGGGCTGGCAGAAGGGGAATGAGGAGCTACTGCTTAATCTGCATAGAGTTTCAGTGGGGGTCATTGAAAATAGCTGGGGATACCACCCAATGCACAACAAGAAACACTGCCTTTCTTCTCAGGATTTCGAATGTTCCAAGCACAGAGAAATGTTAGCGGTCACAGACACGCCACTTGTCCTGCTCTATTATCCAACACAAGATACACATGCTATGCTCTGTTTCATAAATGTGGAATTATTATGTGTTAATGAAAATTAAAAATTAAAACAGCTGACGTCTTTGGAAAAAGTGGAAGGAAAATCAAGATGTCTATAAAAACCGAAAAAAATTATAAAGATTTACATTATGAATTGCAGAATTCAGAATTATAAAGATGATGATTTACCCAAATTAATACATAGGTTCCCAGGAGGTTTTTCTTAAAAAGACTTATTTATTTTATTTTATGTACCTCATGTGCAGCCCGGTGTCTGTGGAGATCAGAAGATGGCACCAGATCCTCTGGAACTGGAGTCTCAGGTGGCCATGAGCCGCCATCTGGGTGATATGAGCCGAACCCAGTTCCTCTATAAAAGACAGTGCTCTGAACTGAGATGCCATCATTTCAGACTCCAGTAGATTTAAGAATAATAATCAACAAGATGCTATGGTTTGTATTTTATATGGAGATAAATGCGAGGGACTGAGGATAATAACCATGACAGGTTTGAAGAGGAAAGCAAAGCAGAAAACTCATAATGTGGGGCATCCAGGCATCATAGAAACTACAGCAATTCAGTTCAGACAATATGGCCTTCTTACAGGCAGACGAACGGGAAGGTAAGACAGATCGAAGGCTTTGGACTCAGAGACCCCCCCTTGTCCACTTTTCTGCGACATGGAGTGACATACAGAACAGTGGGTGACAACAAGTTCATAGACACATTCCTGTCACTTTCAGAATAGGAGGCAGGACATCAAAGCAGACTACATGCCCAGGACAAGCTAATACACAAACTCAAATGTCTAAGAAAAAAAACAACCACATGATGTGTATAACGGACACAGACACTCGGATTAAAAATAGGCTAACACATAATTGTGAGATGTATGAACATAAAAAATGAATACTTGATCGGAAAATTTTAAATTGGTACTTTTCTTTGAAAAACAGTTTGATCTTATCTATTAAGCTTGATTGAACGTTTATCTCTCCTGCCATACGGCCCATCAATTTGACTCCAAGCACAGTTCAGTAGGACCAGCAGGATCATTGGAGTTATATGAATTTTATTGGTGACATCCAGACACTGCAGGACACTCATGTCACCACTAGTAGAAGATGCATTTCAATTCTGAGCAAAGCAATTAGGGCTTTCGGCAGCATGGACAGAATTCATGAATATGCTGTCACACAAAGCAAGTCAAATACAGGGTATTTCTCCTGTGATTCTGTGGTGCCTACATTCCGAGATCCCCAAGAAGACCACCATGGAGCCACACTTCCTAATGCAAAAGCAAGGCTTTGTTTATTAGGTACGGGCTAGCACGGGTCCTCTGCCTCACAGTCTCGCACAGCAGATGGAGGGAGAAGGACCCTGTCTATTTCTGTAGGGTTTATAAAGACAAAAATCATAAGACAGTCAAGATTATAGCTTTAAAGTACAAAATTGCTTATCCTGTATTGGAATTGGCTAAAGGTGAGGTAAAGCTCAGCTGTTAGCTCCTGATAGGCTTTTGTCTAAGGGGGATAGCAACAGCCCCTTGGTCATGTTCTCCAGACATCTGCTGACCCTTTTCTAACCGCAGGGGCTGTTTGGAATCCTCTCTGATTGGTCCATCATGACTCAACCGAGGCAGCAGTTTTGTATAGCTTGGGTTTTTTCCATTAGCTAATACTTTCCCTAAAAGGCAGCTAGTGACCCCCAGCTTTCCTCAGGGGTGGGGCTGAAGTTTGAAGTCCCACAAGGTCCCAGCACAAAACTGGAATCTTTTCCAGCCTCACAATTTCAGGTGTATAATGTTCCACAGTGGCAAGTTAAAGTCAGGGTTTAGGAAGGAGGATGTAGATGAAGAACTGTAGGAAAGGGAGCATCTCAGCTAGTTTTGGGTGGTCATAGCACAGTACTTAAAGCTGGGTTCCTTACAGGAAAACAAGATTTATATTGGATCATAGCTCTGAGGCTGAAAAAGCTCACGGTTTGGTTTGTACATCTAGTGCCTGTCTCTCCTGGTGCCATGGGCTGTGTGTGGGATCTTATACTAGCCGTTCATGGGAGCAGGGAGTGTCCTGTGTGGAGTGGAGCTCAGGGGAGGGCTGGGGTTGACCAGAACAGACTGGCGTCTGGAGTTTCTTCTGGTTTCTCCCCACTACAGAGAGATGAGCCTAAAACCTTCTAATGGTGGTGCCTCATGATGTAAGCATCTTCTTTCCATTCCCACCTCTCAAAGCCTCCACCACCTTCCTGGTCTCACACTGGGACCAAGCTTCTGGCCCAGGTGTCTCAGGGCACAGATACTCAAACCATCGTAGGAAGAAATGATTCTAAGAGTTAGGGCAGTGATTATCTTGGTAATGGACAGGAAATGGGTTGAACTTTGGAAGAGACAGGGTGTCTTGATGTAGTTCTGACTGTCCTGGAATTCACTAGGTAGAACAGGTTGGCCTTGAACTCACAGAAATCTGCCTGCCTCTGTTTCCCTAGTGCTGGGAATAAAGGTGTGCACCACCATTCCCAACTTTCTATCACAATTTTTAAAAACATTTTTTTTCTTTTTGATTGTAGCCCAGGCTGGTCTGCAATTCTATGTGGTACAGGCTTGATTTGAACTCCTGGCAATCCTTCTTCAGTCTCCCAAGTGCTGAGAGTACGGGGATTACAGGTGGGAGTCACCACAACCAGCAGAGTTGTGCCTTTTTTTTTGTTTCCAGTTTATTTATTTTTTATTAAAAATTGCCATCTCCTCTCCTCCTCCTCCCCCTTCCCTCCCCTCCCCTCCACCCATACCCCCACTCCCTCCCTCTCCAGGCCAAAGAGCCATCAGGGTTCTCTACACTATGTTGAGTCCAAGGTCCTCCCAACTCCCTCCAGGTCCAGGAAGGTGAGCAACCAAACTGACAAGGCTCACACAGAGCCTGTCCATGTCGTAGAGACCAAGCCCATCGCCATTGTCCTTGGCTTCTCGGTCAGCCTCCACCATCAGCCACTTGTGCCTTTTTAAATGCATGTTTATGTATGTATGGTATGCCATAAAATAGTTAGAAAAAACAAAAAAAATAGGGCTGGGGGAGGGCTCAGTCAGAAAGGCCTTGTTGGGGAGGGCTCAGTCAGGAAGTCCTTGGGGGAAGGGCTCAGTCAGGAAGTCCTTGATTACCCATTGGAGGAGCTGAGTTCAGTCTCCAGGATTTAAGTAAATAGGCTGAGTGTACCGCTCTGCTCTTGTAACCTGAGGGCTGGGGCTCAGTGTCCAGCCAGCTTCCGTCTGCTTGGTGAGTTTCAGGCCCATGAGAGACCTCGTCTCAAAACAAAAACAAAACAAAAAGGTAGATAAGGAAGATGTGCAGGAGGAGTGACAGATAAGATGGTCCTCTGGCACCTGCGTTCACACAAGCACACCACACATACACACCATACACAATCACACCACACACACCATACACAATCACACCACACGCACACCATACACAAGCATACCACACATACACCATACACAAGCACATCACACACAAACACCATACATAAGCACACCACACACACCATACACATGCACACCACACGCACACCATACACAATCACACTACACACACACCACACACACACACAGATCAAGTGGATTGTGGCTTCAGGTAAATGAAAGTAGTGAGAATCTACAAGGTCCTCAGTGAACACTCGAGATGATCACCTGGCAAAATTGGGAGCATGGGAGTGGGGGGAGAAGCGAAGGTGGAAGCAGAACAGAAGGGGAGAAGGGGATGGGCAAAGAGAACTTGAGGGAACGGGATAGTCAAGATGGAGGAAGAACAGAGCCGCAAGGAAAGAGATACCTTAATTGAGGAAGTCTTTATGAGGTTAGCAAGTAACCTGGGTCTGGAGAACTCCCCAGGAATCCACAAGGATGACTCCAGCTAAATCCCTAAGCATTAGAGGGGGCCCAAACTTGCCTTGCCCTGTAGTCAGACTGATGAATATCTTAAATATCACCATAGAACCTTCCTCCAGCAACTTATGGAAACAGAGGTAGAGACCTGCATCGGAGCACTGGACTGAGCTCCCAAAGTCCAGTTGAAGAGTGAGTGGGAGGAATGGGAATATGAGCAAAGAGGTCAAGACCAAGATGGGTACACCCACTGAAACAGTCTACCTGAGCTAATAAGGAGCTCACCAACACCACCTGGACTAGGAAGGAACAAGCATAGGACGAAACTTGTCCCTCTGAATGTGGTTGACAGTTGCACGGCCACTGGCAATGGTACCAGGATTGATTCCTACTGCGTATACTGGCTTTTTGGGAACCCATTCTCTTTGGGTGGATACCTTGCTCAGCCTAGATACAGTAGCGAGGGCCTTGGACCTTCCCCAAAGCAATGTGCCTTACCCTCTCTGAGGAGTGGATGGGGGTGGGGTGGAAGGGTAAATGGAAGGAATGGGAGGAGGGGAGGAAATGGGAACTTGGGTTGGTATGTAAAATGAAAAAAAGATAGTTTGTTTTCTTTTTTTAAATAATAAAATAAAATAAACCATTCATGCTCAGAAGGCATTGGTTAACTGTGTGCCAAGCGTTTAAGGAGAAATACTTTGTACGTACATGTTGAATATCCAGGTTTAGAGAAATGAGTTTAGAAAGGATCTCTCCAACATGAAAACTCTGTGCAAGATTGACTCCCAAACAAACACTCAGGTTAAACCTAAGTAAGCAGAGCTGTTGTTTGTTGTGCCTCCGGGCGCTCAGTCTTTGCTGGGATAGTGAGACAGTTTCCTCTGAAACTAGTGCCTTCTGTCTTGCAGGGAAGCTCCTTAAGATGCAGGGTATAGCCGGGTGGTGGTGGCGCACGCCTTTAATCCCAGCACTTGGGAGGCAGAGGCAGGCGGATCTCTGTGAGTTCGAGGCCAGCCTGGTCTACAAGTGCTAGGTCCAGGACAGGCTCTAAAAAAGCTGCAGAGAAACCCTGTCTTGAAAAACCAAAAAAAAAAAAGAAAGAAAAAAAAAAAGAAAGAAAAGATGCAGGGTATAAAAAGGTTGCAAACAACTCGAAATAGTTTCAGGAAGTTCCTGAAACTGACCATATTCACTAGGTCCCTCTCTTCCCAATTGTGTATAAATGGTAAGGACTGTTGAGAGATGCCTCCAAGAGTCAGAGATCAGTAGAATCACCAGAAGAAGGCTCAGAACCAAGGAGCCACTGGCAAAGGGCACTCACTAACCTGTTGGGCTGCCCAAGGTTTCCACCTTTTAAGAGCTGTCACTCATGCTGGGTTGGTTTTGGGATGCAGCTGTCTTTGAGTCGTTTTTGTTCTGTTAGGTAGCCCCTAACACAAAAAAAAAACCATTGTCACCAAGTTGGTGACATCCTTACTTTGGTCTGTTATCAATTTTCTACATGGTGAGTATAGAGCCTTGCATGTCTCCCTAGGAATAATGTCGAGCAATGTATCTGAATGGCCACCTGCCTGCTTTATTAGCTAGTGGTCAGCGATGGAAAGTGACTAGGTTAGTCAGCAGAAACTGATAGGGGTGTTTACCAACCACACTGCCTCCATGCCGTCTAAGGTGGTCTCTGCTGTGTAAACTAAGATGGTCTGGCACCTGAGAAACCGACAAGGTATCAAGTCTGACTCTGGCAAGGAACTGGCCCGTTCTTGAGGTGGGTACATTCGAGGCCTGTCCAGAGAACTGAGTGGGAAGAGGTCTTTCAGGGGACCTGCCATTTACACCGTTTTGCTGAGTGAGCACTGCGGATACAATTGCTACAATACACATCTGCTTTAGGTACATCCCTTATTTCAGTCACACCACCCTGCTCCACCCAACCCGATGGTCTTCAGAGGGGGCGGGGCATGTTTATACAACTTCATCTGACTTTGAATCATTGACTGAAGTCTCCGAGAGCAACACTGTCTGCCTTTGCTCAGAGAGCCTGACGACATGCATTAGATAAGGAGCAGTGGCCTTGAAGTGAGGCTCAGGTGAGGTAGAAAAGAGACAGAATCAATGAAACGGAAGCCCTGCTGCTGCAGGGGACACACGGACTATGGCTAGAAAGCATCCACTTCCGTTCCAGTGAGGCCCGACAGCACCTCACACCAGGAGAGCAGCGCTGTGTCCACAATGAAGGCCCCAGTCCATTGATAAAGTGTATCTGTATTTGAGAACGGCTCTCCAGTTCTGTGGAGACCTCGACAGAAATGCCAGTGGTTTTTTTTTTTTTTCCCTCATGTTCTCAAAGTTGCCTGCAATATTTTCCTAAAATGTTGGGGATGCAGGCTCTTTAATTCCATAACTTTTTCAATTTGTTAAATCTGGTTACAAAGAGGAAGATATTCTGATCTTCAAAACTCCTGATCATGGTAAAATTAGATGATTTAAGGAAGGAATAAAAAAGATGAGGAATTTTGACTACGTTTTAGAGAAAATAAGAATGTATTATCCTTACTGGTAAAGGATGGCTGTGCAAAACCAAACTTATAAATTCGAGTGAGAAGCAATTTTTAAAGGTCTATTTAAAAACAATATATTATTCCTCTGAAAACACGTATTTACTCCTGGGAGTTATAGTGTACAGAAAAGACAAAATATGACTCTATCCACTTAAGTGTTAAAGTAATTGATATCTGATCCAGAAAACTTTTCTATTAAACATGGCTAAGCACAGATCCATTACTGAATATTTATTTATTTAGCAAATAAATCTTGATATTCTCATCAAGAGGAGACAGGGTATGCTTATTGTATTACTTTATTATTATTAAAATACAGCCATGCAAGAATAAGAACTGCATGGAATTGCATTATTTCATTGGAATATATGAATAAAAATCACAAGCAAAATCTTTATAAATGAAAGCATAATAATTCCAGGGCTGGTGAATTATTATTTGTTTTATAGACCCCGACTACACCACATGAATCAAACTGGATGTTTTCTTAAATAAGAAAAATGGATAGCTATGCTATAAAAAATCAGTAATTTTTCCTCCATGAAACACAGTCCAGTGAAGCTCTATTATGATGTGGCTTGAAGACTTTGGTGGTCCCAAACTGGAAAAGGATGCATCTTAATTCTGGCGCAACTGGAGTCTGAGCACCCTCAAAGCTGAAATGTCACTGCAATTTAATCTCCCCTCATCAGTCTGATAGAAATGACTCTTCCACAGAAGGTGAGTAAGTTTTCTCATGATAAATCAATGCTAGACTAATTTCTCATTTAATTAGTTCATTCAGAAAAAAATTAAAACCTGGACTTAAATTCTAAAACTATTTCAGATTGAATTGCTTTTATACCTTCCTCCTATGCCTCTAATTTCAGTGTGGAAATACCTTATAGAGAAGTTGGGTTGGAGAAAGCATGTTGGTGCCTGGGGGACCTTCCTGCTCACGGTCACCTCTGCCAACTCCAGCTGCTCCTGCTGCACTGCCATGACCAGGGAGGGAGGCAGTGCATCCCACGTAGGCTCTATGAAGGTGACCCAGAGCTCGGCAGAGTTTCTGAGATGGAGGACTGTCTGCCAGCCTCCACTGGCTGGATCCAGTGTGCTGGTCTCCAAGTTTTAATGATTAACAACAGCTTCTCCAGAAAAAACTTTCGCTAGATACCACTTCTTCCGACTCTCAGTGTTTCTGTCACGTGACTTATCTATTGTGTTTCTTCAGACTACTTCACCAGCTGAGAGAACCTTCAGATTTCATCTCATTCTCTTGCTGCAGTGCAAACTTCATAGTTTCGAGGGAGGGACCAGGACAACACCGTCTCCCCTGAACCTTTGCTGGGTGCTTGCAGGGTGTTTCTTAGCTGTCTGTAGAGGACTGAATGTGAGGTTAAGTCTGTGCACACGCGTGAAGATATTTGTATGTAATGCCTGGTACAGAGTAAACCGTTAAAGGAGGTGATGGTAAAGTACACGCTGTGTAAGCATGATGACCTGTGTTCCATCCCAAGTAAGAAGCCACGTGTGGTGATAATCACGTGTAATGCTGGCATTGGGGAGGAAGAAGCAGGAGGTCTGTGGCACATGCTGACCGTCCACTTTACCCTGTGTGGTAAAACTCTCAAAATAAGATGGACAGCCCCTGAGGAACAACACCCGAGGCTGACTTCTGTTCTGCACACACACTCAAATGTGCACACACCTGAACACTTCTGTATATACACAAACACTCTAATGAGCATTCTTTTACATAGACTTGTAAGTATGCACGCGCGCACACACACACACACACACACACACACACACACACATGCGCGAGTGCATACACACACGCATACCTGAACACCCAGAATGCAGGTGGTAACTACAGAGAGCATATGAAAATGTTGGGTGTTTCTGAAGACAGCAGCGCTGCACACAGAAGTGTTTCTGGTGGTCAGGATGGGGCGAGTGAGGACCTAGCTTTTGTTTGCACTTATCTGCATGTAACTGTGCAGTCATGGCCGCTGCGCAGATGTCTGCTGAAGTAAGTGGGCAATCAAATTTCCAATCCAGTAGAAGCTTCCTTTGTCTACTGCTGGTCATGTTACCATGCCAATCATCTCAGCACTTGGGGGGCAGAGGGAGGAGGATCGCTTTAAGTGTGAGGCCAGGTTCACAGACTGCCAGAGTTAGACAGCGAGAGCCTGTCTCAAATTAAAAAAAAAAATCTATCAAATAAATGAAAGTCAAATGCCGGTTTGGGGGATGTGCCAAGAAAGCACAGCGATTCCTTGGTGCGACTCATTCTTGCTGGCTTCATGTGATCCTGGAGCTCATTCTAAGTAGATCACCTTGAAGGTGATGGGGGTAAAGAAGCCACACCTCAAAGCTGCATTACCTCTAGTAATAGGCCACTAATAATTGTTTCGTCCTCATCCCAGCTCACAATTCTGGGGGAATCCCTGCTCTTTTGACCCAGAAGCAAATGATGTCACCTTTCAGTCGTCTTGTGTGCTTAAAGCACAGATTCCACAGGGGCAAAGAGCTTTAGCAGCCCCAAGGAAATTTGAATTCCAAGCTGCCCTCCCTACTCACACCCCCTGGAAATGCTTTTTCTTCCTCCTCTAGGTTCTTATACCACACTGTCATACGCTGGCAATTAGTAATTCAAAAATATTAGAAACAATCATTAGTGATGTGTAATTATCTTCTCTTCGAAAGTGTAAGATCTTTAGCATGAATTGTCTTGCCAACAGATCATAATTCATCTTGATAACAGGTTTGATGGAGTTTTAGGAGATGTGAGTCTGGCTCATTAATGTTATTATTGTTTTTAAACTCTTAGTGGCAACAATGCTTCCTAAGTATTAATTAATTGTCATGACTTCTCTGGGAAGTAGGTTAAATATAGCTAAATAAATTTCACCGCAATAGAAATTGGTGAATTGGCAATCTCGACGACTCCCTCTGTATTCTAGACATTAGGATGGAAATAGCTGAACTGGATCCAGTCTTCCATGGTGATAAGTAGGCATGATTTTTATGTGCTAGCATTGTCCCCCCCCCCTTAAAACAGAAAATCCATGTAATATAATGAATTAATTTAAGGAAAATTATAGCAAGCAACGAAGTGTAAGTTCTAAGAAATATTGACTAATTTTTTAAAATATACTTTTCTTTTGTGTTTTAATTTTTCTTTAAAAGTTTGCTTTTGCCACTCTGAGATTCCATCTTACACCTGTAAGAATGGCCAAGATGACAGCTTATGCTGGAGAGGTTATGGGGTAAAGGGAACACTCCTGTATGGCAAGCTGGTACAGCCCCTTTGGATGTCAGTGTGGTAATTTCTCAGAAAATCAGGAAACAACCTTTCTCAAGACCTAGCAATACCACTTTTGGGTACATCCAATCATACCACAAGGACATGTGCTCAACCATACTTATAGCAGCTTTGTTTGTCATAGCCGGAACCTGGAAACAACCTAAATGCCCCTTGACATGAATGGATAAGGAATATGTGGTACATTTACACAGCAGAAAAAAAAATAATAACATCCTGAAAATTTCAGGCAAATGGATGAAGCTAGAAAACATATTGAGTGAGGTAACCCAGATCCAGAAAGACAATTATCACATGTATTCACTCATAGGTGGTTTTTAAACACAAAGCAAAGAAAACCAGCCTACAAATCACAATCCCAGAGAACTTAGACAACAATGAGGACCATAAGAGAGACATACATAGATCTAATCTACATGGGAAGTAGAAATAAACAAGATCTCCTGAGTTAATTGGGAGCATGGAGACTTTGGGAGAGGGTTGAAGAGGAGAGGCAAGTCAGGGAGGAGAGCAGAGAAAAATGTAGAGCTCAATAAAAATTAATAAAAAATAAAACAAACAGTTTGTTTTTGAGTATGTGTGCATGTATATGTGTGGGTGTGGGTGTCACAGCACATGTGTGCACAGAGGAGGACAATCGGGGGGGGGGGTAGTCTTCTACGGCCTGCTTTGAGGCATAGTCTCTCTTCTATTTGGCTAGCTGACTTGGAAGCTCTCCGGGGATTCTCCTGTCACCTTATGTCACACAGCACTACTGGGCTTTTAGATCCCTGCTGCATGCCCTGCTTTCACATGGGTTGCCGGGCTTGTGTGATGACAGATTTCTCCTGCACAGCCGTTTTCTTGGGTCCTCTGTTGAATGCTTAAGAGAGTGCTCAAACTCACTACACCTGTATCAATGGTCACTGTAGCATGAATTCTCCATTCAATTCCTCTTTTATCCTCTCAAATTCCCCCTGGTCTTTAGGGATTTATGATTCAGCTGTCAATGGTTGGGCTTACTACCTTTTCTCTGGAGCACTGAGGGCACTATGGAAAAAAAAATCAGCAATCTAGAAGCCTGTGGCTCAAGGACCAGAACTAGGTTCACCTCTGAGGCCTGCTGTCATCAGTCTGGCCAGGGAACCTTCAGAGGGCTATTTGTCTTTTCCTGTTACTGATTTGTTTCTAAAGTAGATCATCTTTCCCCATAAATTATGGGAACAACAAGAGGGCAAATGCAGAGTACCTGATACTTTAAAAGTGATCAATAATAGACTTGTTATTAACCTCATAAATCAAAGCGTCAGCCCCAGGGTGCAGGAAAGAGAAAAGATTATTTCTTAATTTGATGCCGGGACACCAGGTGCATGCCTTTGGAGGCCTTGCTTCATCTGGCAGGCATTGCTGAGCGTAGTTTTGTTTTGTATGTATGTATAAAACTTCTTCTAATCCAAAACCACCTTGGCACATACTGCCGAGGGAACAAAACCAAGAGACTTTACAAATGGAAGAAAGGGAAGCAATGTCCCCAGTCCGTGTCCTCTGCCATGCTGCTGTGGTTTGGATGGGCGACATCCTTCATGGAACTAAGGCTTTGGACACAAGGCCTCCCTCGGTCTGGTGGTGCTGTTTTTTTTGGGGGGGGGGGAGGAAAAACTTAGCTGGAGAAGTGAGAAACTGGGGGGAGAGGAGGCCTTGAGGCTTATTACATGCTCCCCTCCCTCCCTCCACTCCCACCCTTACATCTGGCTCTAGTTCTTCATGCCACGTTGGACTTTTCTCTTGAACCATGAGCCCGAATAAGCCTCTCTGTTGCTTAAGAAAAGTAAGTGAAGTAGGTATCTGTGGTTATCTAGAGAAAGAGAGAAGTGAGGGGTGAGGTAGATGGCGGGAAACTCAAGCAGCATGCCTTTGGTAAAAAAATAAATCTGTTTTCAAGGAAGCACTAATTGCTGGGAGTACAGAAAGGGACTGGGGAAAGGCTGCTTTCTGTCACTAGTCTTTACTTCATTTTGTTTTCTTTAAAACCTTAAAAGTTTCTAGATTCACTCCTTAAAAGGTCTGCAGTTGTGACTATACATGGTGTACTGTGTTGAAATGAAAGCTAGCACTACTTAAAGTCATAAAAATAAGCTCACTTTTGAACTCTTTAGATTAAAGCCTACACTTGCAAGTCGAAGCAACAAACAAGCCACAAAGAGCCCTGTGCTGGTTGCCATGGTGGCAGAGCATCGGCCGAGTGTGCGATGAGGAACTCACCTGTGTAGATACAGTCCACGTAGGCAGGGTGAGTTTTGACGAACACCTCTTTTACCTTCTCTATTTTGTCAGCCCTTATTTTTGTTGCAAAGGGTGTGTACATGACTGAGAAGGCCTCGGCTCTGGTGATGGCTTCTTCAATCATGGCCTGGGAGGAAGCAAACGACCCACTTAGCAGCTCTAATAACATAAGACTTTCTGAGAATGTAAAAAATATAATTGCCTTTATGGATGATTTAAAAATCTATATACTGTACAGCAAAGATAACATATTTTGGTCTTAAATATTCATTAGAATGCAACTTAATTAGTTTTGAAAATACTATTTCACGTTAAGAAATCCAATTAACTGAAGAAAGTTTGTAAACAGCCACCTGTACCCTGAGCCTGTCTTAAGATAAAAAATAAAAATTCTGTTTTTCAAAGTGTCATTTTCTCTTCTTGATTTAGAAAACAAAATTCACAGGTAGAGCCTTATAGCCAGCCTACTCGTGAATAGGTATTGGTGGATCAAGTTATACAAAATACTTAAAAAATATTCTGAGCCACCTGTGCTGAAGTATTTTTAAAAGAAGGATGCGTGCTCTTCTCCCAGTGCTGGGGAAAGCTTTTAGTAATAAGAGCCTTTCTCAGTTTTCCCAGCAAAGTATCCTTACCTCGAGATCACAGGTGACAGATGAACTCAGCTGTGCAAGATGGGTCTTTGAATTACCTCTGCTTACATGCAGTTCTTGCTAGGACCTTGCCCTTACTCTCAGTTTCCTCTTTTAAACAGGCCACGACCATGCTTACAACAGATTAAAAAAGGACCGTCTCGAATTTTAAAGAGCATTTCTTCTTTTCCTACAACTTTCATTCTAAAGGAGTCTTGAAGATTGGATTAAAAGAACGTCTGTAACTACCCCATTTTTCTGAAAATAGCATAAAAACATATTCTATTAAAAGGCCATATATATTTATAAGAATAAGAAGTTCCCCTGAAAAGATTATCTACAACAAATAAGAAAAGCAACAGATTGGAGTTACATAATAGTGGGGGAGACCCTAAAACAAATTATGTCATTATCAACTTCATGTTTTGAGAGCATTAATAAAATGAAAAGCAAGAGGTTAATTTTTTCATTCTGGACTGTTACATGGGCCATTAAAAAAATATACTTAAGCTGGGCAGTGGTGGCTCATGCCTTTAATCCCAGCACTTTGGGAGGCAGAGGCAGGTGGATCTCTGTGAGTTTGAGGCCAGCCTGGTCTACAAGAGCTAGTTCTAGAGCAGGCTCCAAAAGCTACAGTCTTGAAAAACAAATTATATATATATATATACATATATATATATATATGTATATATATATAAATATACATACATATATATAATAATTTCTTTATGGAATTTCACATATGTACCCCAATTCTGCTCACTTCCCAATCCCTTCATATCCTCCCCTCCTCCTGCAGCAGCATCTCAAATAAAAATTAAAAAACCAAACCAAACCAAAATAAAACAAACCCCCCCCCCCCTCTCTCTCTCTCTCACACACACACACACACACACACACAAGCAAAACCTAAAAACAAAAGAACAAAACCAAAACAACAACAGAAAACCTCTTCTCTCCTCTGTCTGTCCTGCCTCTCCAACTCCTTTTCCTCTGTTCTGGTAGCATTAAGAGCTGTGGAGTGTCACGCATTATACCCTTTTGTCCAATCAATTTACTTGCAAATGTTCATTGGAATGAGCCACTGGTCTGGTTCAAGGCCTCTGGTTTCTGGTTCACAATCGTTATCACTGGATTCTCACAGAAATGCCTCTTGGGTATCTTGCTGCCGCCCAGTGGTTACCGCTCTAGAGGACCAGTCCCTTCATGAGCTCCAGCAGGTCCTAGATGGGGTAGATGTTTGGTTGGGCCAACCCAAGTCCCAGGATGTGGGCCTGGGTGGTAGTTGAATTGGTCAGTCCAGGCCACCAGGGCTGCTCCGCTCAGGCAAGGGGCAGGGTCAGTTCCCCTACACCCTACATGGGCCATTTTCATGTAAGTATATGCTATACTGTGAATACCTCCTGCCCCCGACACACACGTGCTCCCATTCCACTTTGGACTCCTCATCTTTTGTGAATCCCCTCCTTTTCTGTCATCAACAGCCTTCATGATTTTATGTATCTTGACACGTAAGACTCAGAAACAGGAGACAATGTGGCCTTAGTCTATCCGAGGCTGACTCAGCTTGATGCGATTATCTCCAGCCACAATCATTTTCCTGCAAAAACCCATTGTGCAAAAAATAGCACATTTTCTTTATCCATTCCTCTGCTGTTGGGCAAAGCTTGTTTTTGTAACCTGGTATGAATCATGCTGCTATAAACACTGATTGCAAGTGTCTCTCTGGATACTGGGGAGAGGCATAGCTGGCTCACATGGTAGTTCAGTTTCAGGTTGTTTTGGGTGACCTCCACACTGATGTTCATGGTGTCTGAGCAAGTTTCCATTTCTGCCAGCCATGCATAGTCCTCCTCACTCACATCCTTGATAGAATTTGCTGCTATTTCTTTTTTTTTTCTTTTTGACAGCCACCATCTGACTTGGGTGGGATGGAATCTCAGTGTGAATTCATTTGGTGGTCAGTGAAGGTGGACATGTTTTCATGCATGGTCACTGAAAGTGGACATGTTTTCATGCATGGCCAGTGAAGGTGGTGGACATGTTTCTATGCATGACCACTGAAGGTGGACACGTTTTCACGCATGGTCGGTGCAGGTGGACATGTTTGCATGAATGACCCAGTGAAGGTGGACATGTTTTCATGCTTGATTGACTGTTTGCATTTCATCTTTCTAGGGTTTTCTTTTCATATCAGTCATCTGTTTACTGATTGGACTGTTTGATTTCTCATTCTGCAGCTTGAGTTCTTTGAATGTTTTATGTCTCAGTCTCGTTGGCTATATAGACAACGAGGGTGTCTACGCTTCTGTAGCCTCTCTTGTCTCTTCCTTGCTTGCTTCACAGTGTGCTGCGAGATGCTTTTGAATCTCACGAAGTCCCACTTGTCAGTTGTTGGCACTGCTGAGGGACTGGAGTGAGTATTCAGGAAATGCTTGTCTATTCTGACATTTTAAGGTCTTTCCCCTAACTTCCCCTCTAACCATGTCAGAGTTGCAGGTCCTTTTGAAGGACTTTGATCCATTTGTACCCACTTCTCATCCAGGGTTGGAGATAGGGATCTAGCTTCATTTTTCTACATGTGGATATCCAGTTTACCCAGTACCATTTGCTAAAAGGGTTGTTTTTGTTTAATGTATGTTTTTTGGTATTTTTGTAGAATCTCAAGTGGCTGTAGCCACGTGAGATTATTTCTGGGTCTTCTATTCTGCCCCACACTGGTCTGTTCTTATACTAGTACCATGCTGCTTTTATAACGGTGGCTCTATAGTATAACATGAAATTGGTATGGTTCTCTTTTGGATCAGGATTGCTTTGACTATTTGGGATCTTTTGTGTTTTCACACGGAGTTTAAGATTGCTTGTTTCTATTTCTGTGAAGAACAATACGGGGTTTTGTAGGGACTGTGCTGAACCTGTGAAGAATGATACGGGATTTTATAGGACTCTGTTGAATCTGTGGGGTGGCTTGGGCAGAATAGCCATTTTCACAATATTAGCTCTTCAAACCCATGAACTTCCGTGAAGTTGATCTTAAATCAAGTACCCTAACTGAGCTTAGTCATTGCTTGTTCCATTCCTCGGTGACTTCACATGGCTTCCATGATCATTAATGTTGTCCACATAAAAAGAGCCTTGCTTCTTATGATGTCAAATGCTCTCTTTCTTCTTGGATTGTCCATAACATTAATTTTCCAAGTGCAAGGCACTGAAGGGGATTGTGGAATGGAGTTGTTGGGTGTCACTCAGAGGGAGTTGCCCTTTGCTGTGGATGTGTGGTGAGGCTGTGGGTGCTATGTCCTGGGCCATCTTTGGAAGCCTAATCAGGTCAACACAGGCAACAAGTCTGGAATTTAGAGATTCAGATGAGTGAAGACTCTGGTCTTCTGTAACAGAAATACTTCCTTCAGTGTTGTGCTCTTATGGACTCAGAGCTGGACCCAGCCCCAGGAGGGCTTTTCTAGACCAAGTGGGTTTGAAGCCACAGGAGATGCAGCAATGATGTGGAACAGAGGACGGATGCCTCGAACCTTGGGTTTAAGGTCAGAACTTGGTTTTACTGTTTATTTAAGCTGTGACCCCTGTATTAATCAGCTAGGAACTCAAGGCAACTGGCTGGAGCAACAGAAGTTCATATTCTCACCACTCTGGAAGCTGGAGGCCCAAGACTGAGGGCCAGCAGTGCTGGTGTCTAGGAAGGCCTCCCCTTTTATCTTGGACATGACTGTTTCCTTCCTGTGTCTTCAATTCAGCTTCCTTCTATTTCCTTTTCTTTCTTCTTGTGAGTCTGTTGGAATTGAATCCAGGGCCTCCTGAATGTGAGGTATCTGCCTGATGCCTGTGATACATTCCCAGCTATTTTTTTATGTGTCTTAATCTTCTTTTTTATGACTCCACTCCCATTGTACTGGTCTCATTTTAACCTAGATCTCATTTTAACCTAGCCCTCCTTTCAAAGAGCCCATCTCCAAATATGGTCTTATTCTTAGACACTGCACATTAACACTTTACTTGACTGTAGGCAGGGGACAACTGTCTAACAATTTCTAACACCTTCGAGGCTTTCCATTGGTCTTTCTGAATATCCTGGAAGTGGACATTTTTGTCTTAAATTCTGGCTGCAAAAAAAATCAGTGAAGGTATTTAATCTTCCAGCTTGTTTCTAGGAAGACATTAACAAGATCACAATCAGGACAGGATGGGAGGGAACATTCTCCAGTCCTTTTCTTTTCCAATTGCTGGCATTGTAAGCGACTGCTGGCAGGGTAGCTTGATGAAGCCATCTCACAGCAGGGATGGCAAGGCACATGCCCGACAACACTCACCAGCTTTGCTGCAAGTGGCAGAAGTGTGGTTTTCATGAGGCAGCGTGATCTGCTCCTTGGCAGATCTGTGCCCTTGGCTCACTGCTTCAGGCTTTGTGTTCGGGCCTTGCTGTGTGTGTGGTTTGTAGGAAAGCAGACTCTTTCCCAGCGGGAACCAACATAGGTCACTTTTTTGTCTCCATGGTCTCCATCCTAGAAACACCTTAAGGGAGTGGGCTAGTGAGCAGACAGACCACTTATACAACTCCTGAATGAGAAATGAGCTCTTGAGCTGGGCATGGTGGCACATGCTTGTGATCTCATCACTTAGGTGGTAGATGCAGCAGGAACAGAGGTTCAAGGACATGCTTGGCTACATGAGAGATGTTTTCTCACAACTGAGCAAAGCAGTGAATGAAAGAAAGACATTTCCAGAGGGAATAATGCTTGGAGAAAATGATTATAACACCAAAGAAAAATGATAATTACTCTAGAGTAGAAATGAGAATGCGGGCTGCTCTGGCGTTCATTGGATCCTGAGATATCCTTGCTGTGTTTTACTTTTTTCTAGGACGAGACAATCTTTTGGACTTTGAACTTGCCTCACACTGCTCTGGTAAAGGAATAGAGCAATATTTCATATACTACTTAGTGTAATTACATTATTGGGTAGCTGGTTAATGGAACAATCTAGGAAAAAAATTCAGCCTACATACTTTGTTAAAATTGAAAATTTTATTTTCTGGTACCACAGAGGCTAGACTGCAGGAAAGGGGCTTTTTGGCCTCATCTAGTTCAAATTACCTGAGTTCTGTGTCCTCAGTGTACCTTGTTCTCTGCAACAGGGCCCTCCTGCCAACCTCTGAGAGGCAACCAAGGCCTGCATAGTGGTCTCTACTCTTGATGGAGCCACTTGGATACATGACAACCATTGAGAAGGATATTTTTTGTCTGATATTGAGGTTATTTTTTGTTAGTCCATTGTTCTTGTGGGGGCTACCTCATATACATACATGCATACATATATACATACAAATATATAAATATAAAATCTTCTATGTATTGTATAGAAGCTCAGGTAGATAAAAGCTAGTGTGATTCCTTGAGGCTTCATTAAATACCCTTAGTGCCATTCTTTTCTCTTGTCAGTTTACATTGATCAAGCTTCAGGAGAAGGGAAGCAATTAAACAGTCATATCAGGATTCAGTATTTCCAAACTGTGACAATGACCAGCATGGCAAGGTCACATTACAGGTGCAGTAAGTGGCATTCACATGTTGGTGGAAACCAACAGATGTCTGATTGGACTTAAAACCCATTGAACAGAAGGGACGTCATGGCTGCTACTGTGTTTATTGGAAAGAATGTCCTGATTCTCCCCGGATACCGCCTCTCTCTTCCTGTCCCTTCCCAGCTTGCACCCAGAATCCTCCCCCCCCCCGCCCCGCCTCATCCTCCCATCTTTGGGGCCACAAAATCCCACAGCTCACCCTGTTTGGGCTCTGGGGACCTGGAATTGAGTGCACCCAGGCCAGTGGGAGGTCCCCTCCTTCATTTGACTGCCCGGGGCAAGGTAGGCCTTTGTCTGAGAGCTGCTTGGCCTGCAAGGGGACCTGACAGTCTGCCAGAGGATCCATCATTCTTTGGGACACTGCAGTCCTGATGACGACTTCTGGAGATGCACTTTCATACCTCGCTGACCTCTCAACACAGTAGCACCAGTGATATTTTCTTAGTTGTTCTCAGGTGTCCTGCCCCAGTTCTAAGGCCATCCACCCAAAGGGGTCAGACTCTGGCCTCCAGGCAGGTCTGAGGATTCCTGCGGAGGGGTGCGGGCTCCTTCAGATTGTGCTGCCAGGTTTGCTGTGTGGTATTCCACCAGTTCAGTTCCACCTGAACTGGTGTCCTGCTCCTGTTCTAAGGCCATCCACCCAGAGGAATCAGACTCTGGCCTCCAGGCAGGTCTGGGGATTCCTGCAAGGGAGTGCGGGCTTCTTCAGATTGTGACGCAAGGAATAGGTCCTCCTCTGACACTGGGGAGATCCAACCAGTTTCAGTCACAGCAAAGATTGGTCTAGGACACCAAACGCCTCCGGGCTCCTTTTGAAGGAAGAGATGGGCAGGCGCCAATGCAGGAGCTCCTCCAACAACATGAAAGGCAACATGACATCACCACAATCCAGACATCCCAAAACAACAAGAATTGAACACCCTACCCCAGAAGATATAGAAGAATCCGACCTTAAACAGTACTTTATGAAAATAATAGAGGACCTTAAACAGGAGGTAAAAAACTGCCATAAAGAAATAGAGATGACAAACAAAAAGGTAGACGAAATAAATAAATCTCTCAAAGATACCCAGGAAAAACAAGAAAAAGCAATCAAACAGGTAAGGGAAACAGTACAAGACCTGATAAATGAAATGGAGGTATTGAAGAAAACACAATCTGAGGGACGACTGGAAATGGAAACTCTGAGTAAACGAACAGAAACTTCAGAGACAAGTATTTCCAACCGAATACAAGAGATGGAAGAAAGAATCTCGGACTCTGAAGATACTATAGAGGAAATAAACTCACAGATTAAAGAACTAAACAAATCTAACAAATTCTTAACACAAAACATTCAGGAAATCTGGGACACCATGAAAAGACCAAACCTAAGAATAATTGGGGTAGAAGAAGGAGAAGAATTACAACTCAAAGGCCCAGAAAACATATTCAACAAAATTATAGAAGAAAACTTCCCCAACCTAAAGAAGGATGTTCCTATGAAGGTACAAGAAGCCTACAGAACACCAAATAGACTGGATCAAAAGAAAGCATCCCCACGCTATATAATAATCAAAACACAAAACATACAGAATAAAGAACAGATATTAAGAGCTGCAAAGGAAAAAGGTCAAGTAACATATAAAGGGAAACCTATCAGAATTACACCTGATTTCTCAATGGAAACCATGAAAGCCAGAAGAGCTTGGATAGATGTGCTACAGACACTAAGGGAACATGGATGCAAGCCTAGACTATTATACCCAGCAAAGCTTGCATTCACCATTGATGGAGAAAACAAGATATTCCAGGACAAAAACAGATTTAAACAATACGCAGCCACAAATCCAGCCTTGCAGAAAGTAATAGAAGGAAAATCACAAACCAAGGAGTCCAACAACACCCACAATAACTCAGGCATCTAGCGACCCTTCACCAGCACAACTAGAAGAAGGGAAACACACAAACTCTACTACTAAAAATGACTGAAGTTAACAACCACTGGTCATTAATATCACTTAATATCAATGGACTCAATTCACCTATAAAAAGGCACAGGCTAAGAGACTGGATACGAAAACAGAATCCAACATTTTGCTGTTTACAAGAAACATACCTGAACCACAAAGACAGACACCTACTCAGAGTAAAGGGTTGGGAAAAGGTTTATCAAGCAAATGGCCCTAAGAAACAAGCGGGTGTGGCCATACTAATTCCCAACAAAGTTGACTTCAAACTAAAATCAATCAGAAGAGATGGAAAGGGACACTTTATACTCATAACAGGAAAAATCCATCAGAATGAAGTCTCAATCCTGAATATCTATGCCCCTAATAGAAAAGCCCCCACTTATGTAAAAGAAACACTTCTAGAACTCAAGGCAGCCATCAAACCACACACACTAATAGTTGGAGACTTCAACACTCCTCTCTCACCAATGGACAGGTCAATCAGACAGAAACCTAACAGAGAATTGAAAGACTTAATGGAGGTAATGAACCAAATGGACTTAACAGACATCTATAGAACATTCCACCCAAATAGGAAAGAATATACCTTCTTCTCTGCGGCTCATGGAACCTTTTTGAAAATTGACCATATACTTGGTAACAAAGCAAACTTCCACAGTTACAAAAAATATTAGTAACCACCTGTGTCTTATCGGATCACCATGGATTAAAATTAGAATTCAACAACAATGCTACCCCCAGAAAGCCCACAAACTCATGGAAACTGAACAGTCAACTACTGACCCACGCCTGGGTCAAGGAAGAAATAAAGAAAGAAATTAAAGTCTTTCTTGAATTTAATGAAAACAAAGACACAACATACTCAAACCTATGGGACACAATGAAAGCAGTGCTAAGAGGAAAGTTCATAGCACTAAGTGCCCACTTAAAGAAAACGGAGAAAGCACTCATTGGTGACTTAACAGCACACCTGAAAGCTCTGGAAAAAAAAGAAGCAGACTCACCTAGGAGAAGTAGAAGACTGGAAATAATCAAACTGAGGGCAGAAATCAACAAAATAGAAACACAGAAAACAATCCAAAGAATCAATGAAACAAGAAGCTGGTTCTTGGAGAAAATCAACAAGATTGACAAACCCTTAGCCAAACTAATCAAACGGCAGAGGGAGAACACGCAAATTAATAAGATCAGAAATGAAAAGGGGGACATAACCACAGACACAGAGGAAATTCAGAGAATCATTAGATCTTACTACAAAAGCCTGTATGCCACAAAATTGGAAAATGTAAAAGAAATGGACAGTTTTTTAGATAAATACCATATACCAAAGTTAAACCAGGACCAGGTAAATGCTCTAAATCGTCCTGTTAGTCGCGAAGAATTAGAAACTGTTATCAGAAACCTCCCTACCAAAAAGAGCCCAGGACCAGATGGTTTCAATGCAGAATTCTACCAGAACTTCCAAGAAGACCTAATACCTATACTCCTTAAGGTATTTCATAATATAGAAACACAAGCGTCACTGCCAAATTCCTTCTATGAAGCTACAGTTACCCTGATACCTAAACCACACAAAGACTCAACCAAGAAAGAGAATTACAGGCCAATCTCACTCATGAACATTGATGCAAAAATTCTCAATAAAATACTGGCAAACCGAATCCAAGAACACATTAGAAAAATTATCCATTACGATCAAGTAGGCTTCATCCCAGAGATGCAGGGCTGGATCAACATACGAAAATCTATCAATGTAATCCATCATATAAATAAATTGAAGGAAAAAACCATATGGTCATCTCATTAGATGCTGAAAAAGCATTTGACAAAATTCAGCACCCTTTTATGATAAAAGTTTTGGAGAGATTAGGGATACAAGGGTCATTCCTAAATATAATAAAAGCTATTTACAGCAAGCCGACAGCTAACATCAAATTAAACGGAGAGAAACTCAAGGCTATCCCACTAAATTCAGGAACATGACAAGGCTGTCCACTCTCTCCTTATCTCTTCAATATAGTGCTTGAAGTTCTAGCAATAGCAATAAGACAACATAAGGGAATCAAGGGGATTCAATTTGGAAAGGAAGAAGTTAAACTTTCATTATTTGCAGATGATATGATAGTATACATAAGCGACCCCAAAAACTCCACCAAAGAACTCCTACAGCTGATAAACTCCTTCAGTAACGTGGCAGGTTACAAGATCAACTCCAAAAAATCAGTCGCCCTCCTATAGACAAAGGATAAGGAAGCAGAGAGGGAAATCAGAGAAGTATCACCTTTCACAATAGCCACAAATAGCATAAGATATCTGGGAGTATCTCTAACCAAGGAAGTGAAGGATTTATTTGACAAGAACTTTAAGTCTTTGAAGAAAGAAATTGAAGAGGATACCAGAAAATGGAAGGATCTCCCCTGCTCGTGGATTGGGAGGATCAACATAGTAAAAATGGCAATTCTACCAAAAGCAATCTATAGATTCAATGCAATCCCAATCAAGGTCCCATTAAAATTCTTCACAGAGATTGAGAGGACAATAATCAACTTTATATGGAAAAACAAGAAACCCAGGATAGCCAAAAAAATCTTATACAATAAAGGTACTTCTGGAGGCATTACCATCCCTGACTTCAAACTCTATTACAAAGCTACAGTATTGAAAACAGCTTGGTATTGGCATAAAAACAGAGAAGTTGACCAATGGAATCGTATAGAAGACCCGGATCTTAAACCACAAACCTACGAACACCTGATTTTTGATAAAGGAGCCAAAAGTACACAATGGAAGAAAGAGGGCATCTTCAACAAATGGTGCTGGCATAACTGGATGTCAACCTGTAGAAGAATGAAAGTAGATCCATATCTATCACCATGCACAAAACTCAAGTCCAAATGGATTAAAGACCTCAATATTAATTTGAACACATTGAGCTTGATAGAGGAGAAAGTGGGAAGTACTCTACAACAAATGGGCACAGGGAACCGTTTCCTGCGCATAACCCCAGCTGCACAGACATTAAGGGCAACATTGAATAAATGGGACCTCCTGAAGTTGAGCAGCTTCTGTAAAGCAAAGGACATTGTCACTAAGACACAAAGGCAGCCTACTGACTGGGAAAAGATCTTCACCAACCCTGCAACTGACAAAGGTCTGATCTCTAAAATATATAAGGAACTCAAGAGACTAGACGGTAAAATGCCAATTAACCCAATTAAAAAATGGGACACTGAACTGAACAGAGAATTCTCAACAGAAGAAGTTCGAATGGCCAAAAGACACTTAAGGTCATGCTCAACCTCCCTAGCTATCAGGGAAATGCAAATCAAAACAACTTTGAGATATCATCTTACACCTGTCAGATTGGCTAAAATCCAAAACACCAATAATAACCTTTGCTGGAGAGGTTGTGGGGTAAGGAGTACACTCATCCATTGCTGGTGGGAATGCACACTTGTGCAACCACTTTGGAAAGCAGTGTGGCGGTTTCTCAGGAAATTCGGGATCAACCTACCCCAGGACCCAGCAATTCCACTATTGGGAATCTACCCAAGAGATGCCCAATCATACAACAAAAGCATATGCTCATCTATGTTCATAGCAGCATTATTTGTAATAGCCAGATCCTGGAAACAACCTAGATGCCCTTCAGTGGAAGAATGGATGAAGAAACTGTGGAATATATACATGCTAGAATACTACTCAGCGGTAAAAAACCATGACATCTTGAATTTTGCAGGCAAATGGATGGAAATAGAAAACACTATTCTGAGTGAGGTAACCCAGACCCAAAAAGATGAACATGGGATGTACTCACTCATAATCGGTTTCTAGCCATAATTAAAGGACATCGAGCCTATAAATTTGGGATCCTTGAGAAGACTCCCAAAAAAAGATATAGTAATCCTCCTGGATATTGGAAGTAGACACGATCGCCAGGCAAAATTGGGAACTTGAGGGTTGGGCGAGACTGGGCCAAGGGAAGATGGGGAGAGAAAAGTGTGAAGGGGAGAACGGGGGGAGCTCGGAGGAATGGGGTGCTTGGGATATAGGAAGGGTGGATATGGGAGCAGGGAAGCATATATCTTAATTTAAGGAGCTACCTGAGGGTTGTCAAGAGACTTGACCCTAGAGGGGTTCCCAGGTTTCCAGGGAGACGCCCCCAGTTAGTTCCTTGGGCAGCTGAGGAGAGGGAGCCTGAAAAGGCCAGTTCCTATAGCCATACTGATGAATTTCTTGCATATCACCATAGAACCTCCACCTGACGATAGATGAAGAAAATGACAGAGCCCCACATTGGAGCACCGGACTGAGCTCCCAAGGTCCTGATGAGGAGCAGAAGGAGAGAGAACATGAGAAAGAAAGTCAGGACTGTGAGGGAACCTCCAGCTGGCGACAGATGGGGAAGGTGACTGAGCCCCGCATTGGAGCACTGGACTGAGCTCCCAAGGTCCTGATGAGGAGCAGAAGGAGCGAGAACATGAGGGAGAAAGTCAGGAACGAGAGGGGTGCGTTCACTCATGGAGACGGTGGGACAGAACTAAAGGGAGATCACCAACTCCAGTTGGAATGGGACTGATGGATCATGCGACCAAACCCGTCTCTCTGAATGTGGCCAACAGCGGGGGCTGACTGAGAAGCAAAGGACAATGGCGCTGGGCTCTGATTCTTCTGCATGGACGGGCTCTGTGTGAGCCTTCTCAGCTTGGTCGATCACCTTCCTGGACCTGGGGGGAGTTGGGAGGACCTTGGACCTAGCATAGAGTGGGGAACCCTGATGGCTCCTTGGCCTCAAGAGGGAGGGAGGGGAGGTATGGGTGGAGGGAAGGGGAGGGAAGGGGGAGAAGGAGGGGAGGGAAGGGGGAGAAGGAGGGGAGGGAAGGGGGAGGAAGAGCGGAGGGAGGGGGGAGGAGGAGGGAAGGAGATGGAAATTTTTAAATATAAAAAAAAATAAACCATGAGAAAAAAAAAGAAAAAAGAAAAAAAAGAAATGATTTCCATTTACCTTCATATTTCATTAACAAACTGTAAAACAATAAATGAGATATATGACAAAAAAAAAAGAATGTCCTTTCTTCCCTGTGGCTTCTTAGCACCCTTATCAACAATGAGCTGGCTGTAGACACACAGGTTGACTTCCAGCCTCTCTGTCTGTTCTCTCGCTTGTTCTGTCTGCTTGTATGCCAATACAGTGCTCTCCTAGTGACTACAGCTTAGCGGTACATTTCGAAGTCAGACAGTATAATGCCTTCTAATTACATGCAGATGGCAGGGTACAACTTTTCAGATTTCTAATATTTTGATGGGGATTTCATTGACTCTGTAAATATTTTTGGTGTTATGGACATTTTCAACAATATTGATCCTTCCAGTTCATCCATACGAGATATGTTTCTTTTCCTGTTATTCCTCTATTTGTTGCATCCATATTTTGGTTTTCTTTGTAGAGATACTTCATCTGTTTGGTTAAATTTGTTCATAAGAATTTTATTGAGCATCTGTATCTGTTGTAAATGCTGTGACTCCCTTAATTTCTAGTTTGAACAATCTAGAGTATAGTAGTGCTACTAATTTTTGTAAGTTCTTTTTAATTTGATGATTTGTTTTATTAGTTCTATATTGGTTTCTGGTGCAGAGTTTGGGTCTCCTTACATATAAGAGTGGGTCATTGGCAGACAATGATATTTATTGATGGAGTCTGTTCTTCATCCTGCTTTTAGTCATCAACTGCTTCAAATATTCTTAATGTACTTATTATTTATTTAATATATGAAAGAGACGCACACAGAGAAACAAGACACAGAGAGCTACAGAGTCAGAGACATAACATTGTGTGGAGGTCAGAGGACAGTTTGCAGGCAGGAGTCAGTATTTAGCTCTTTTCCCTATGTAGGTCCTGGGGATTGAACTCAAGTCTTCAGACTTGGCAGCAGATGCCATCCAGCTAGCACTCCTAATAATCAACTTTAAAAATTAATGGAACAAATTATTATAAAAAATTTCACAAATGTGTAGATTAGAATTTTTTTAGTTTTCACGCCAGCCCTCTATTGCCTTGCTTCTTCTTACTGGTCTCCTTTTCATCCCTAACAACTCCCCTCTGCTTCTCTCTGCCTACTCACCCCATCCGTCTTATATATATTGTTACAACTGGATTGCACATATGAAGGAAAGCATGTCATTCCCTCCTCTCCCATTCCCCTTTTTATTTCCATCTCCCTCCTCTTAGACCCCTTCCTCCTTAATAGATTTCCCCATTCTACTTTCAAGTCACAAATACGTTTAAGTCTATATTGCACACACGAGGGAAAACATGCAATGTTTGTTTTTCTGAGTCTGTCTTATTTAGTTTGATAGGAAAATCTCCAATTCTATTTTTCTGAAAATGAAGTAATTCCATTTTCCTTACAGTTGAATGAAAATGCATTGTATAGATACACCACATTTATAAATTCATTATCTGCTGATTGGCATTTAGGATAAGTTTTGTGTTAGTATCCCTGTGTTAATATAATTTTTTTCTGATATATTCTCAGGAGTAGTGTAGCTAGATCATATCATACGTTAATTCTACTTTTC
Source organism: Arvicola amphibius (assembly GCF_903992535.2). Lineage (NCBI taxonomy): Eukaryota > Metazoa > Chordata > Mammalia > Rodentia > Cricetidae > Arvicola > Arvicola amphibius. The sequence continues at coordinate 47,942,779 of NC_052057.2, forward strand.
AGTTTTAGAGAAACTACCATACTGATTTCCATGGCGACCGCACTAGCTCACGTTTCCACTGGTCTTCATTGTGTTTACTGCTTGTATCACATTCATTGATTTTGTACATATTGAGCCATCCTTGCATCTCTGAAATGAATCCCATTTGGTGATGGTGATTTTTCAACATGTTGCTGTGTTTAATTTTCTACTATTATGTTCAAAATATGTGTCATCTTGGGTACTGCATTTGTACAGGAACTCGTCATTTCTTTTTGATTATCAGTTTTACTGGTGTATGTGTGGTTGTTGTAAATTAGACTTAACTTTGTCTTTCATAAGACTCTTATATATTTAAACCAATTTTAAAAATAGAATTTTAAAGGGAGAACATGCAGTGTTTGTGTTTCTGAGTCTTGGCTACCTCATTCAACATGACTCTTTCTAGTTCCATTCACTTTCTCACAGATTCTGTAATTTCATTTCTTTCTTAGAGCTGAATAAAATTTCATTGTGTATAGATGTGTATAGATCTTCATTATGCACACATCAGCTGATGGACATATAGGTTGGTTCAATTTCCTAGTTATTGTGAATAGAGTGGCAATCAACATGGAAAAGCAAGCATTTCTGTGGATATAGTACCCTTGAGTATATGTCCAGCAATGACATATCTGGGTGTAAGCGAAGACTGTGCTTTGGTTTCCTGACCACTCAGACTCAAATAATCACACAGAAACTATATTAATTACAACACTGTTTGGTCTATTAGATCAGGCTTCTTATTAAGTAACTCTTCTGTCTTAAATTAACCCATTTCCTTTATTTTGTGTATCACCATGAGGCTGTGGCCTACTGGTAAGTTTCCAGGGTATCTTTCTGCTTCAGCAGATCCATGACATCTCTTTGACTCTGCCTACTCTCTCTCTGTATATATCCTCCAACCTGGCTATATTCTGCTCTGCTATAGGCTGAAGCATCTTCTTTATTAATCAATGGTAATAAAACATATTCATATCATACAGAGGGGAACCCCACATCATCTCCCCCTTTCTGTCTAAATAAAAAGGAAGGTTTTAATTTTAACATAATAAAATTGCATATACAAAACAGTTATCAAGCAAGAATATTTAGTCTATTTACATTTGGCAAATTAAAGAAAATATTCTATCATCTATCAGGGCGTCTTTCTGTTTTGACAGCTACATGACATCTTGGCACCTTGTGATGATACACAGAATAATAGAAATGGGTTAATTTAAGATGTAAGACTTACTTAATAAAAATCCTGAGCTAGTAGACCAAACAGTATTGCAGTTAATTTAGTTTTTGTGTGATTATTGGGGTCTGGGCAGTGTGGAAACCAAAGTGCTGTCTCTGCTTACAAATGGCGCCAGTGTGGGGCATCTACACCCACATAAAAACTGAGATAGCTTGGGAAGGAATGCTAGACACCAAAGAACAGAGTTAAGCACAGCTTCTTAGTAGCTACATTTTTTTTCAGAAAGGCTCTGTTTGCTGGCAGCGAGGAGAGATGTGGCTTCTTTAAAATAATGGTAGCTTCCTAGTTTGTGCTAGTAGCATGAACTCTTGAGTCTTTCAGGAGGTCCTGCACTTAAATGGGGTTTGTGAGCAGCATGCTACAAATTGGTTAACGGTGACATAGACTTGCTGCATCCTTGGGGCTGGGGCAGTGAACAAGACTCAACTGCAGAGGCTGTGAACGTATCTCTGCCACATTGAAAGGTCAAGAAAGGCAGAGACAGCATCCAAGGCCACTGTGGCCACACTGATTACCATTCTTAAGTGTTCCTTGTCAGGAAAGGATTTCAGATACACAATAGGACAATAAAAGACCTCTAAATGGGTCACAGTGTGTTTAAAAATGTATGTAGGCTTGGGAGAGAGAAGAAAAAGAGTACAGACAATATAAAAAGACAGTCATAGGTAAAAGGAGTAAAGATAGTAAAACAAATATTGAAAAGTAATAGAGTAATAAAAAGCCATGTAAAGACAAAATATATACAGAGAGTCTGGATTATGCATGTTGTGTTTTCTTTGAATTTTTTGACTGCAGAGAGACATTTGGTTCTGGGGGCCATTAAGTTAAACCAACATAAAAGTCTGGACATGACAGGGCCATTGTCCTCATGAACTCATGGTGACTGTGGCTGCCTGTCCAGACTTACACAAGATCAAGTCATTCACCATTCCAGCCCAATAGGAGAGTAACGTGAGGTCCCAACCCTGGCCGAGGAGATATTGGCAGATGAGTGTTGACAAGGTGAGGTGCAGTCAGTTTTCTTCAGAGGCCTCTGATAGGTTGCTGATCTTCCAGTGGGTGATCGCCTATGTGCACGTGGGTAGTTCTAATGGACTCAGAGGGTTAGCAAGAAGAAAATAAGAAAAGATGCCAAGAAACTACAAGCGGGCTGAGGGCATGTCTGGGAGTGGAGAGTAGGGATGGATGTTATCAAAACTCATTATAAACATGTATGAAATTCTCAAAAAACAAGTAAACTATTAATATTATTAAAATTAGAATATTTTAATATAAATATTGATGTTAAAATACAGATTTTATAAAGCATGTTTCTTGACTTTGGAAATCAAGACCAGATGAATATTTAGTTGCTTGTAAAAGAAGAAACTATCAAAGGAGGAACAAATTTCTAATGATGTTTGACTTTGACTTCAATGTTCTGAGTTAACTGTCCTTCCCGGGCACATTCTGTTGATGTCAGTAGACATGGTTTGCATGAGAATGGTAAGTAATCAGTCCCAGGTCCCATTGTTGAATGTGCAATCTTCTCCACACTGCTCCTCCAAATGAAGCTTTGAAATCACAGGCGTGTGTCCATGGGTCTCAGTGAAGAGTTCATTGTCACTCCTGTGTTTCCAAGTCTTAAAAATGTATAATTCCGTAAGGCAAGAGTGATGTGGGCAGCTTATTTCCTCGACAACACCAAGTTATAATAATTTCTCTTAGTACTTTAGCTAAGTAAAAAGAACGGCTCACCCTAGAAGTCAGCTTGCCCATGATGGCTGTGACGTGAAGACTACCAAGGAGGAGGAGGGAGGAGATAAGTTCTTCAAAGGGTAAAGATAAGTGGATGGGAACAGACAAGAAGGGAGGGAATTCATCTCCCTCTCACACACCTAAAGGGCTCGACCGTCCTGGCAAAAATTCATGAGTACTGGAAAGATCCCAGTGAAGCTGACAGAAGCTGTTAATACTCACAGTATTTCAGGGTGTTGAGATTGTTTTTGCCACCTCCCCCATTTCTTGACTGATGCCTGATGGAAGTAATGCAGCAAGAAGGAATTCTGTCACTTCTAATTAGAAAATGTAATCAAATAATTTTAGACTATCAAGTTAGTTCCTTATTGCTCCCAATATTAGTCTTGACCACAATCATACTAAGTTAATTTCTTCGAAAATTTGATCTGGAGAGCACCTCAGGACTTTCCCAACCTAATTCATTGAGATTGGGGAGGCTTTAAGAGGCTTTTAGAGGAACCACTTTTTAATTTTATAGAATTTAAAATTAGACTTTTATATTATAAATCACTTCCTTTTGAAAAATTAAGGTTTTACCTACTGTATACATGACAGGAATTTCATAGACACTTGCAGACTGTTAGGGAAGGTAGGCAAGAGTAACTTCTGTGCCTGGTCCATGAAGCACTGTTTAGTGTGTACTATATTTTCTCCCATTGGGGACCGAAGAAAACTCTCAACCAGGCCTAGAGGCCTAGTTCTGCCATCCCAGTTACTCAGGAGGCTGAGCAGAGAACTGAAAGTTCAAAGTCATTGTGGACCACAGAGTGAGTTCAAGTCCATTCTGGGCCACAGGGTAAGTTCTAGGCTGTCCTGGACCACAGAGTGAGTTCAAGTCCATTCTGGGCCACAGGGTAAGTTCTAGGCTGCCCTGGACCACTGAGTGAGTTTAGGCCATTCTGGGCCACAGGGTAAGTTCTAGGCTGTCCTGGACCACAGAGTAAGTTCAGGCCAATCTGGGCCACAGGGTGAGTTCTAGGCTGTCCTGGACCACAGAGTAAGTTCAGGCCATTCTGGGCCACAGGGTGAGTTCTAGGCTGTCCTGGACCACAGAGTGAGTTCAGGCCATTCTGGGCCACAGGGTGAGTTCAAAGCCAGCTTAGGTAATTTATTGAGATGTTGCTTCTAGGCAAAAGGTAAAAGGAAGGTTAGTAATGTCTTTTGTGGCTGCAACTCAGTAAGTGTGAGAACATGTTTGTCTAGTCCACAGGGGGCTCAAGGTTCAATCTTCTGAGTGGCGGGAGAGTGAGGGGAATTGGGATTGTTTGTTATAGAATTAGTCTGTTCTAATACAGAGATAGTAATAAGTGGAAATTTGAATCTCACTCATGATGCATTCCCATCAATTAAGCTTTATGTGCTATAAAAAGTAAAGAAAAACAATATTTAAAGATAAAATAACCATCTTTCACTTAGCACTGTAATACAAGCTTTTATATATGCCATTTTCTTTAACCCTTATAGAATCCATCTAGGTAGGTGTTATTAGGCACTGAATATTATGGTTCCATTGTTCTATTTTCAGAATAACTGTTATTACTTTCAAAGGTAATTTCCTATACTCGAACTTACATAGTTGAGATGGTACCTAGTCTTTAATGGCTAGCATAACTCTTTGTTATTGTATGAATAATAATATAATTTTGAATGATAAGTATAATTTACTAGAAAATGAAAAATAAAACTTTATAAGTGACATTTTAAAAATTTAATCCCTATAAATATGTATAGGTTTAATTAGGAAGGTTTCAGTGCCTTGAAATGAGAGCAGATTTTCCTAACTACCTTTCCTTGTGACTGTCCTACAGGCTGTCACATTTATGTGTCATTTATGTGATAACTGGACTGACATTTCTGTGATTGTATCATCAATGCAATAGCATATTATAACAGAGTATTGCTTTCCCTTGCCACAGTGGTCAGTACTTTATGCTGAATGCCTGTTGTGCAGGACAGGAGTTCTTTTATGAAGCAACAGCCGTTGAACGTTCCTTCCTGGTGCCTGGTGTCTGTAAGGAATGTGTACAGCTTTGCTGCTGAGTCCGTCAGTCAGGGACCTGAAGGTCATAGACCTCCTCATGAGGTAGAAATGAGGCATTTACATTTTATTTTCATTGTCTGTAAATCAAGAAAGATGGCATGGTCAGGTTATTGGTTTCTAGGTAAACAGATTTTGATATGGCTATCTTGAATTCCCTACTTTACAATTTTTGCTGTTTAAAAGCAGTTATAATAAATAAGTAGCATTTTCAATTCTAAAGAAATTTTATTTCCTTTAGTTTTGCACTATATGCAGATGCTGTAGATTTTTAGCAAATATATATGTGCATAATACATAAATGTGTTTGTGTGGATATAATACACTCTTGCTTCCCATTCCTTCTGGTTAAGGTCTCTCTCTTCCACTCCCTCTCAGGGTCTCACTCTCAGGACTCTTGACTTTACGACTTTACTGGAAATTGATGTGTAGACTGGGCTGGCCTCAAGCTCACAGAGATCCCCCCGACTTTGCTTCCTGAGTGCTGGGATTAAAGGTGTGCACCATGACAGTCAGTGGGCCTCACTATTTAATCTAGGATGGCTTTGAAGTCTGGTAATTCTCCTGCCTCAGCCTCCCAAGTGCTGGAATTACAAAAGTGAGCCACATACCTTGCTTAGATTTGGGTTTTGATGGTCTATGGTGCTTCTATTAATTGGATCAGTTCAGTACTTTAAAGCTAAAGATTTTCCTGTGCTAATTTTTTTTCTTTTTTTTTTGCTGAATTTTAATCTGAACATGTTATCCATTAAAACTGATAAGTATGGGTTAGGGAAAATGCTCATTTTGGAAGAATTATTCATATTGGATGTTTACACAACAATAAAATTCTGCAGTGTATCTATAAACAAAACCTCTGTTGAACTCAAGGAAGGTAAGTATTTTTGGTGTTTATCATTCTGTATCTGAAGAGGTTGTATTATGGATAGTTCTGTCTTCAACATAGATTATTCCATCTAAATCCAGCACTAGAGAAATTCAGAGCTCATAACTCATAGCTAAGCTTTCTCGCTAAGCTTTCTCTATATGAAAACTGGTTACTCTTGTTTATTAGAAAAGCTTTCTGTGCTAATTTTTAATCATTTGTATTTAGTGGTAGAAATTATTTGCATCTACCTTCAACATGGAACTGAAGGGAGGGAAAGCTCTATCGTACAATTTCATACCAACTCCTAGCTAAGTGACAAGTGTGTAAGTTCTGGTGATTCATCTAAGGTCACAGCATTAAAAACAGGAGCAAGGGCTCGAGTCTCCTAAACCAATGATTTCTCCTGTACTGAAAGCTTCTATTTTTAAAATTAGATTGTAAATTTCTGGAAGATAAAACATCAATTCACCCCCCCCCCCTTTCCCTCCTGTGGAATCATTTTTCTTTCCATTATTCGAGACAGGGTTTCTCTGTGTAGTCCTAGCTGTCCTAGAACTCACTCTGTAGACCAGGCTGTCCTCAGACTCATAGATCCACTTGCCTCTGCCTCCAGAGTGCTGGGATTAAAGGCGTGCACCACCACTGCCTGGCTATAGCAGAATCCTATTTCTTCTGTTATGAAAACTAGATGTAGGCTCCAATACTAACAGCTGAACAAGTGGCTGTATCAAACCACGACCACACTGAAACCTTCAAAATGATGGACACAGACAATTTTCTTACCTACTGCTCACAGTAAGATAGTTTTGTCCATTGGCATCTCATTACATTGGGATATACTGTCAACTAACATGTCCACCTCAAAGAAAAAGTTTACAAAAATTATATGAAAGGCTTCTAGGTAGGGGAGCTTCCATATTAATATGCTTAGGTTGCTTGGCTTATTCAGTGACAAAGTACATATAATTTATAAATAGAATTTAAATTATGTTCTTGTTCTGAAGACTGTGAGCAATTTCCCACTTGCACCTTGGGGGAACACCAGCTGATCAAAACTCAAAAGTTCCACGTGTGGGTTTCAGCGGCCTCCAGACTCTTCAGGATGCAATAGCACTTTTGTTCTGATGACTGCAGATGAATCACTAGAAGGTATTAAAGGACGAAATAGCTATATTACCTGCAATTATTTTATAAGGACAGCTGGGTACTATAACGGTCTTAGCCTCTGAGTTTGGGGGTAAATGTCAAGACAGGTTGGCAGACTTCTTGTGTATTTCATCTTTATACTTCATGGCTTATGTGAGGGGAAACATTCCTATGCCTAGCTATGTGTTGTTTAATTAAATTAAATGAATGTTTTTTTGAGACTATATATCGCAAGTCACCTTGAACTACTGTGCTACTCCTCTCTTGACCATCTGAGTCCTGGATTTATACTGTGTACCACCATAGCCAGCTAATGTGTGCTGTTTTTCATTGTATTTCTTGACCAGTGGTTTCAGATTGGGATAAAGCTTGATATTGTATGAATGTCATTGATGTCAGGGTTGGAACAAGAGCTTGCCTGTCCCATTTGTAAATTTGTAATGCTCTTTCTACAAAGCATTTGTTTTATGTTAGGCTACCACTAGGTGACATGACTTTAAGAAACAGAAAGGGTGTGCCGTGCAAAGACTAATGTGTGTCATTAAACGGCAAAAGGCTGTGTGTATGTGGGCTTCCATCAGCTCATGAACACACTCACAAATCATTTGTTGATTAGATGGGTGTTCTCTGTGCATTTGGTTAAATGTTTGCTAAAATAACGCTAGAAATTAGACCTGTGCCCTTTTACAGATTAGGGAAACAGTTTATCCCACGACACAGTATTCTCTAGCATGGTGCGAGGTTTGCACAACTATTTCAAGAGAGAGAGAGCTTGGGCTGAAATCAGTTATATCTACATCAGGGCCTCAAGCTCTGAGCCATTAGCCTCTGGAGATTCATAAGTGGGTCTATAGCCTTGGCCAGCCAACCAAGATAGACTTCCAAATATGGAAATATTTCTTGCCTGTGGCGCCAGAGGACAAGTGTGGAATCCTAGGCAGCAGGCAAAAGTTCAAGCAGTCTTGATCCAAAAGATAGATTCATCCTTGAGATGAGTGGCTCCCTGTGGAACTGCACATCTGCTGTGCACTGAGCAAGGAAGAATGACAGTGTGTCTGGAACCCGTCAGAAGAGATGACCGCAACTACTGATGTCACCCAAAGTTTGTCTTTGGTTTTCTGCCTCCCTGTAATTTCTTCCCTCTCTCAAGTTTCAACTTTGCCTGGCAACCAGACATTTCCTATCTTTGCTCATGTCTCTTTTTTGCCTGCAATTAATCTCTTCCAGGCCGTGCCACCAGATTTCAGGAATCTGATTTTATGGGGCTGCTGGCTTCCTATATAAGACTATTGATCATATCACTGAACATCAAGATGTCTCAGAGGGAGAATAATTATGTCTATGATAAACTAAATGGCTTTGCAAAATTGATATGTGTGCATATATAATATATATAAATCAATATGTATTATATGTGAGTATATTTCTATGTGCTTTATTTTAACAGCAAACTGAAACTCCAAGCGATAATAATAAATAAAAGTGCTTCCTTCCTGATCTCACAAAGGAAGTTTATGTGCCTTGTTAGACTCACTGAGGTGGGCTTCTGAGCACTGGGGAATGAAGGCTTGCATTCTAACTATGGTGATTCCCATCTCTCTGGACCCCATATCTTGGCCATAATCCTCCCAAGGTTCTCTGGATATAATTGTTCCTCAAAGGCTGTTGATTTCTACCTTAGTCCGCACTACATATAAGAATACTTAAGCTTTCTTGTAAAAAGAAATAGGTTAGCTTCATTGTTAATTTATGATCCTGAGAAAAATCAAATATGTCATATGCTAAAGGTTGACATTTGAAATGTCAAGGTCTCATTATTTAGGAGAAGGAAAATTGTTAGGAAAAAGAAAATTATTCAACCCAGGTACAGGTAGAACAGACTGTCTTCAGAAACTAGTGAAGAACATGCAGCCATCCGACTTGAAGAACAGAGAACCTGCTTTTTTAATTGGTGTGTAGTACTGCCCAAAGGGTAGCAGAAAAAATAAGCATTAAAACCTTCAAGTTTTACAGATTATCCTACACCTGGGTGAGCACAGCTTGGAAATACCATGATTTCATGGGATAGTAATTGTACATCTCCAGATGCCAAAAAAAATGTGACCTCAATTTCTCTGCAAGCTTGTAAATCAATAACCCATAAAAACCTGTGGGAAATATAAAAGATAGCCATAAAACCTCTAAATTTGGTTTTGCTCATAACAGTTCTTGACTTTTTTTTTTTCAGATGCAAACAACAATGAAGGAAGAGGCCTTTGCAGATTTTAACTGGATAGCAGAGTCTTTGTGTCAGCAACCTCCTGGCAGCCCGGGAGGAGAGTTGCAGGCACTGGACCACCCAACAGCCAGTTTGTCCAAGTAGAAGGAGCCTCAGAGTGCCTCCCTTTTTAGAATTCATATCATTCTCAAATGAGAAAAAAATGAAAAGAAATTTAGAATTTACTCTTCCTTTAAAAAACTATTAAAAACATCCCAAAGCCTCTTTAGAAGAGGGGAGAGAGAGACAGAGAGAGGTAGAGTAAGGGAGACAGAGAAACACATACAGAGAGAAACAGAGAGACAGAGAAACAGACACACAAAGAGATAGAGACAGAGAAACAGACAGACACACAGAGAGACAGAGAAACAGATAGACACACAGAGACAGATACACAGAGAAACAGAGAAATAGACAGAGAGAGACACACAGAGAGAGACAGAGACAGAGAGAGACGCGGCAGGGGTGGGGAACGACAAAAAGAGACAGACAGAAAAGAGCTGACTATGATTTTCTCCGGTAATTGACAGATAACTTCTGCAAAAATCCAAGCAGGTTCATTAACAGCCTGGCACATTTCTAAAGCCTAGGACAGAGTAAGTGTTGCTTAGGAGGGTCTGGGGACTAATTTTCATGCCACTGTTCTCTGAGAGATCTGAATGGTCTATGCCAACACAGGGAGGGCAGGATGCTTCCCCCTGCAGTGCACATTCTGAGGCACGGGCAGGGATCTCTGCCTCCAGGTTTTTGTGTGATCTGGAGGCTGACAAAAGAGCTACTATTCTCCCAAGACTTAGGACACCAAAGGCAAGCAGTTTCTGGAGAGATGGCCCCGTGGCCGAGTCCCACACTGAGGTGAAGTAAATGCTCCACTTTGCTGGGAGGAGGCTTCTGCACCAAGCATGCAGCAGGCATGTGACTGAAGAAGGGGGGTGGTGTGTGGAGAAGGGAGAGGGAGAAGCAAGCCCACTTACTTGGCAGCGTGGGCAAATCAAGTGCATGCCATCTTACCAACATATTAATGTGAATTTGCATGTGTGTATGGTTCAGATTCTGCCCTCCTTTCTCTCCCCCACTCTCTGCCTTTCCCTTTCTTTTTCTCAGCCCAAGGCCTACAAAACTTACAGAACACCACTGAAGAACTACACAGAAACCACACCACCAGCAATGTCACGGTCACTATCTCCTTCATGGGAACACTCAACCTTGGATCAAACATATGCCTCATTACACCTTTCAGTTAAAAGTGAACCTCTCCTACTGGCATGCTGCCTCAAATAGCATCAAAGCAAAATGAAACACAGACAGCATTTAACAACGCTGGTAACCATGGAAACATATCATTAAAGAATATATAAACAGGAATGAATAATTAGATGAGAAATTCATTTCCATATTTATCTTTTTTTCCCAAGAGCCAGGAAAAGAAGCTCTCGTTTGCCTTGCATCTCAATTTGGACACCTCCTCTTTAGCCTGCCTTCTAATTGAAAAAAAATAGGACATTTTGTAAAATGGGAATTTCAATATTGCCTATCTTAATAGACAAATCTCTTTTCACGCAAGTGGCTTCAGAAGACTTCAGTGGCCATTGTGGTGCAGCTACACCATGGCAGCAAGCCAGGCCACCAAAGCACTGGGAGAGCTCTCGTGGCGGGAGGGGGACAGCAATTACTCATATTTAACAGTTGGAAGCATGAAGGGCTTAACTCCTGGGAGGAAAGACATTGTGGACAGACGGAGGCAGACTCTCCCAGCCCTTCACTCTCATGCAGCTCCAGGTAAGCTGCAGGGTAGGCCAACCTGGCTATGACCATAGCAGATTTGGAATGTGCTTACATTTAGTTCAAGGCAGTCATTGGGTGGGGACAGTAGTGTTAGAGGACCTCCCATCTCTAATGGTTAGATTAGTTGTTAAATTGACCCACCATAGAGGCATCTGGGAGAGAGCCTCAGTGAGGGATTGCATGTGTTAAAGGCTGGCCTGTGGGGCAAGTGTCTTAGGTAACCAGCGTAGGAAGACACCGCCTGATGTGGGCACCACTTCCTACGTGGGGGTCCTGGACCGTGCTAGAGTGGAGCTGAGTGTAAGCAAGCAGCAAGCCAGTTTACAAGTGTGCATTAGTCTCTGTCTTCTGATTATGGGTGTGATGTGTTTGAAGTTCCTGGGGTGACATATCCGTGGTGGTGCACTGTGATCTGAAATTGTAGGCTGGAGAAAATCCCTTGTCCCCTAAGCTGCTTTTTGTTAGGGAAGTTCGGTTCACAGCCAACAGAAATGAAACAGGATCGCCACTTAACCCAGGTGATCATAAAGCAGTTGGTCACTAGACACCACTGCTGAGATCCACCGAGGGAGACCTAGTACTTTATCACAGAGAAGCCTGAGCCAAGAGAACAATAGTGTACACCTGTTGGTTTCCTCAGTCCCCCCTCTTGTGCCAATATTGTATTCATGACTTTGTCCCGGTTCTGCAGTAGGCAGAACTTCCTTAATGGCTTGGGGTTGATCTTGTGACTTCTGGCTCTCCTGACGTGAGCACACTTGGCGCAGAGGATTCTAGTGACTGTACTCTGGTTCTCTCTTGAAATGACACATTTCCTCCTAAGGACCACAGCAAGATATTATCGGTCAAGGGAACTAGAAAGATGTGTGAAACACAGGTGGACATCTTTCAAGCATGGAGCTGAACCCAATGATGAGTAGCCTAGATCCTCTGAGTCTGAGCCAACCTGGGAGTTTTGCGGTGGTTGTCATGTAACATTATCACGTTAGCATTAGCTGATCCATACAGGAATGAAGCCAGGATTTAACAGCAGACCTGAGCCTGCAGTTTAGTTCTCAGCCCTGCACTGTCCCTCCTGTTGCAGGGTATCTGCTTGCTTTTCTGCAGGGAGTGAGCAGCAGTCAGCATCAGGACCATTGCTTTCCCAGGACCCTTTGCTCCACTCATAGCGCTCAGCCTCAGGGCGCTCTGTCGGTTTTCTTTCTTTTGCTCCTGCTCTCGTTCCTTCCATTATGTCCCTTCAGCTTTCCAATGAGCCTTGATAAACCCATTTCCATCATTGTATCCAGAGGTCGCCCATTGCTGAGTTAAGCTCTCCCAGATCAAATTTATTTTGCATTTGACCCAAGGCCGACTAGAGAGTTGATGCCAAGTAGTGGGAGTTTAAGCACAATGTGTGGCATTTGATGGAGAAATATCTCTGGGTAAGTGGCTTTGGCACTTCTCAAATTATGTATAATCTGAATAATCTTCAGTAACTTGGCTGCTTTCAGACACCATGCATCCATTTTACAAACTCTGTCTGACAAGGCCAAGTAAATAAGCATATAACGAATACTGGCCCTTAAGTGAGATTCTCACATGGACTTTCTATTTTGTATCTTTCTGTGGGGAACGCTCACATGGAGGCACATGCCTAGGGAACACACTTTTTCTTCTTTAGAAAATGTAGGTGTTTTATTCAATATAATGATAGATGTTTCTGGTTCCTTGACCTTACTTTACCTATAATTTCATGTTGAAGGTTTTATTTTTGTTCTGATGTAGAGACGTAAGTTTTCACTAAGAAAGTGAGTAATATTGGAATAACTTTGCAATATCAGGAAAAAAAACAAAGAGTAGAAAGCTAGGCTTTATTGTTAGTCTGAACTCCCAACTCATTCCAGGGACAGATTACTTACAGGACTCACTGGTCATTACAGAGACTTTTATGTGGTTTCTGCTTCCGTTGTGATCATCTTGAACAGAAGAAATGAATAACCAATGCCTTGGACATTCATGGACTATGGACACCAACCACTGCAAAGAGCCTTGTAAGACAGCAGCCTTTTCCATATGTCTGACAAGTCTCAACACAGTGGAAGCTAGAAAGGCATCTATAATTTTGAGCTTCAAACACATATGTGTGACTGGGAAGTAGTGGTACACACCTTTAATCCCAGCACTTGGGAGGCAGAGGCAGGCGGATCTCTGTGAGTTGGAGGCCAGTTCGATCTTCAAGAGGTAGTTCCAGGACAGGATTGAAAGCTACACTGAAACACTGTCTCAAAAAACCCAAACTCAACCAAAACAAGACAAAAAGACCACATATGCATATATACAGGAAAATGCTAAACGATTTCCTGACTAAAGAAATACATTTCCCCTTCTGTGTTAGCTAATTCAGAGAGCTGGGCTCACTTTTAGATAACCACAGGTAACTGTATAGTACGCAGCCTGTGAGACCCCTTCTTTCATACACACACACACACACACACACACACACAAACATATATATATACATGTATGTAATTTATAATCAGAACATAATTGTACATATGTATAGGGTACAGTGTGATTGTTTGATCCACATATACAATACACAATGATAAAATCAGGGCAATTAGCTCTTGTTTGCATAAACACCGACTTTCTTAATTACAAAATAATGATGGCAAAATATTCTCATGTTAGATGTTACTGGTTTTGGCTTCATGTCAAACCAATTTTTAATTTGATGGATTCATTAAACAACTTATTGAGTGGCATTTTGTAATGTGCTTTGATGGCACCATAGAAGAAAGACAGAATATTGAGCGGTGGTATGTTCTTCAATTACTCTACAGTCCTGTAATTCTTTCTTGTAAATATCTTACGATAGAATATGGTTGTTTCTCTCTAACCCCTGATGGAAGTCTTCCAAAACTCTCAATAGATGCTTGAAACTATGGATTATACCTAATCTTACTTAAATGAGGTATGTTCCCTCATGCAAAAGTCTATCATAAGAGTAGTTTATAACTTAGGCACAATGAGAGATTAGCAGCAGAGACAGTAACAAAACAAGAATTAAAGCAACAAAAGTTATGCGAATGTGCTTTCCCCTTTTCTGTCTTACTGTCTCTGCTTTCTCATTTAAAGGATGTTCTTCATATGCTTTCTTTGATATGTGAGAATCACTACTTGGGCAAATTACTAAGGATGTGTGCCAACTCAACACAAGTACTGTATACTATGATCGATGGCCTGGAGGGATTTAACTTGTGGGATGTTTCATCAGGTTACTCCAAATGGCATTCAGGTTAGCTTTAGACCCTCTTCCTCCTCCACTTCTTCCTCCTTTCTCTCTGCCTTGTTGTTGCTCCCTCTTTTTATTAAGATGGGCTCACTAGGTGTCCCTGGTTGGACTGAATCTCAACACATAGGTGAAGCTGATCTAAAAGTCATGAAGATCCACCTGCCTCTGCCCACAGAGTGGTGGGATTGCAGGTGGGAGCCAACACATCTGGCATCTGTTTGGTATTTTCAAGTCTCTGTTGAATGTGGGTACCTGAAGCTGAAGAAAGAGATGCTGCTGATGAGGAGGGATGCTGTGTGTGGTCTCTCAAGAGGGAACAATGTCTGTTTGTTTACTTCTGTTTCCCTGGCATGTAGTGTCGTGCCTACAAATAGTTAATGGCAAATGAATATGAACAATGAAGGCAGTTTCTCCGTGTATAAGAAAGGTAGTTACCAACTTCAAAAGGGTCTGCATGGCTGGACTGTAAAGATTTCAAGTTTTAATGACAGAACAAGGTTGATGGAAGCGCACTATGACAAGACCATGCTTGGGATATTATTTTGTTTTAGTGCTAGAAGCAGCAGGTATCTCTTCAAGGCCCAATGTCAAGGTCAAAAGGGGTCATGGTAATAAAGAGTGCTGTATAAAGAGAAGGAGCAGTTAGGTGGGCTCAACCCCTGATGTGTATGGGAACCTTAGGGGTCAATATAGCATCTTTGGGCATATGAGGAGGGGATTTCCAGTTCTCGGTTCTGTCCATTGAGAGTAGAAGAAACACACCCAAACAAACAAACAGAGTAACAAAAAAACTCAAAACCCTTCTTAGTGAGCTTTCTTTGGAAGCTAAGCAGGCCATTGATAGTTTTGAGATGAAGAACATTTCAATGCCAAGTACAACTTGAATTGGATGGGATGTTTTCGTGTTCTCTGCACAGATGGAGAACCTGTGAAGCTGGCACTGCCCCAGCCTTTGCTGTTTCACTGCAGAAAGAGGCTCCGCATGTCAGGCTCTCTGCACAGGCCAGTGTTGGTGTCAACAGCTTTTCCAACAATCCCCAAAGAGGGCTCCCTCCTGCTGTGAAGGTCCTTGGCTTCCTCACAGCCAAGCAGCAGAGCATTTCAGGAGCCCTTTGTCTAGATGCAAGAGCCACTATGAAATTCTTTCTTATTAGGGAAGTCTCTGTGAAGATAGGGTTTAGAAAGGATTCTGTTTGGTTAGTAGTTTTGCATGTTTTCAAGATAAAGAAAACGTAGTATAATTTGGTTAATGGGTTCATTCTGGAATGTAGCTTTGTGATGACTGGATATCATAGCCTGCAAGTGAGGCGACCTTTGACCTGAAGATGCTGAAGTCAACCGTAAACAGTCCTGCTGGGGGACCTCCCTCTTGTCCTTTCTCTAATCTGAAATGCCTGGAGTCAGATAACCTGAATCCTTCCACCCCTGGAGCTAAGACTGACAGCTTCCTGAGAGTTTTCAGTGGAGACACTACAGACACATGACAAATGGTTTATCTTAACATTGGAAGAAATTGCCGGCGTAGATAACCTTGATGATATCATCCTAACAAAGACCTCAGTGGCCCAAAGATTGCAAGTGATGTAATATGATTTCAAATAGAAGATGTTGGTATTTCTTGATTGGTGTTTACACACCTGAGATGCTGTGAGCTACAGGAGCTCTGACTTCATTTGCAATTGGTGATTTTGTTAGTCCAAGTTTTACTATTTGCTGCAATTAAAAGTTGATGTTATGTCAAACATTTCAGCTTCATATACTAGAGAAATTAGAACCTTCTTATAATTGAGTAAAAGTCATTATTCTTTTTCAGTGTTGCTTTGATTTTTAGGTCAATTTCTAATGCAATGGGATAAATAAACACACTGTATCTGTCTCTGTCATCTCTGTCTGGCTGTGTCCTTCTCTCGTGTGCTCGTGTGTGTGTGTGTGTGTGTGTGTGTGTGTGTGTGTGATGTTTGTGATCATTATTCTGGATTGGATGTTTGTCAACTGAATCTGATTCTCATCAAGGACTGAGATTATGATTTGAAGACCTGAAGGTTGCAGATTGGTGAAGAAAATTGAGAAAATAAAAATTCGGTTGGGAGTGAACTGAGGATCGCCCAGCTTGATTTCTCTGCACTTCTCTTGTGGCTACTTTACAGTATAATTTCTATTGCTGCCTTTTCCGATTCCAGGTGATTAGCAGTGCAGAGAGGGTCAGTCTGCGATCTCACTGCAGAAGACAAAGCCGAACAAGCTTACGAATGTCTTGCAAACACATGGCTGAGAGTGAACACGGGAGAACGGTCTATTTCAGTGGAAGGTTGCAGCCTCCTTGTTTATATGATTCTGGACACTTTAGACTGCCATTAAGGAGCTGGGGGCTGAAGGTAGAATGGATCTTCTAACTGGATAAAGTTTTTATATTAATATTATTGCAGAGGCAGGAGAGATACCTTGGCAGAAAAGAATATTTGTTGTTCTTCCAGGAGACCAGAGTTCAGTTCTGAGTACATACAGTGGGAAGCTTACAACTGCCTGTAACTCCAGTTCCATGGCATCTAACACTCTCCTCTGGCCTCTATGTGGAACCCACACACGCAATGCTCTCTCCTCTCTCTCTCTCTCTCTCTCTCTCTCTCTCTCTCACACACACACACACACACACACACACACACACACACACACACCTTAAGGCATCTTATTCAAACATCCAGTTTTCAGCCTGTCAAGCACTCCCCATTTTGCTGATTAGCACAGCTTTGTGATGAAGTTTCAAGATGTTCTCCACAAGGATGGCTGGTGGCAGAAGACTGGGCATCTTGCTACAGAGACGGTGTGTTCTAGTGCAGCCATCAGGAGTTATTTTCAACCCTCCTGACTCTGCAGAGGTGATGCTGTTATAGAATAAGATGCGCAAACACTTTTACTCAGACTGCTGTGGCTCAGTGTGAGCTGTCATGTGACACAGACTGCTATGCCATTTCCCATCCCTGACGGGGTGGTGATGTAGAAGGTGTTTCTAATGCAATCCAAGGATGTTCCTGAGATAACAGTGGCACAGATTAGTTTTGTTGTATTTGACAGTTTGTGGGTCAATAGATGCAGAGTGCGTGGAGCCTAGCACTAGAATCTTCACGTTCTGAAAGTTTCCATTTCTACATTAAGACCTCCACAGAGACTAACTAAGCAGAGGAATCAGGGTTTTATGCACTTGAAAAGGGAACTAGCAGATGCACCTTGGACTTACGGCAGTGTTCTGCTCCCGAAGCCTCATCCATCTGAACTGAGATGCCTTCAGTACATCCAGCGTGGCAAATGTTCTACCTTGAACACACTCAGAACACTTGCATCGGGCTTTGTTTAGGCAAACCTTCTAGCAGCCAGACTATTTCATAATGAAACATTCACCATCTCATGTAGATTATTGAAGGCTGTACTGTGAGTGAAAAAAACCAAAACTAAAACCAAAACAAGTGTGAAGTTAAAAAATATTCCTAAATCAACCATTTTACGCTAGGGACTACCTACCATATAGTAACTATTTATTCATTCTTGGAATTAACTTATATAGCAGTGAGTTTCATTATAGCATTTTTGTACGTCATTATCTTAGACCCTTTCCTTATTATCTTAGTCCCTTTCCTGCATACGCTTCTTATCTTAGAAAGGAGAAGAAAATAGTGCTGGTTTATGCAATTTTTTTTGAGACAGGGTCTTCCTGCTCAGCCTCCCAAGTGCTAGAGGACATGCACACACAGCATCCCTGGGCTCTGACCGTTCAACCTTAATGGCTGTTTACTAATGGATGCACAGATGTAATACATGTATCTATATAGTGTCATGTCAAGGAGTATGATGAAGCTGATACGTGAGATTGCCAGGGCTGATTAGAAAGCCAGGCATTCCTGACTTCACAGCGGCTTCATTTTTCTTAAAAATTCTGATGTCATTTTTGGATGAGTCCAAGATTTTGGATGAGGTTTTAGTACGGAAATGAGCTTTGAGGATAATCTTCTCAAACACTGTGTCAGTCATCCCTTACTTTCTACTGAAGCCAGAGACTGATTTTAACTAGGGGTCTATGGCTATCTGAGGCCGGAACTCACATGAAGCAGGTCTTGCTTGCAGCCAGGGGCTCTTCTCACCAATTAAAAGAATACAACGAAGAGTGTTTTTGATGTTAATTTTTGTCATTGCGAACATGTATGTATTTCCAAGTGGAGATTATTTTCTTACTTTAAGGTGAATAAAATGAGGCTATTTATGTTCTTTGAAAAATAAAGGAAAGAAAACTCTTGTTTAAAAGCATCAGCCTTATAATTTGTCTTTATATGTACCTGTGTTGAATACATTTCCCCCTAATCCACTACAGGAAGTGCAGCATGCACACGTTTTGTTTTGTGAATGAATAGCTCAAATCAAACCTTTGTTAAGGAACGACTCCACATCAGACTTGCTGATCACTTCCTGAGCTTCAAACTCTCTCTTGCTTCTTTTAAGCTATCTTTGAAATTCTCCAATCAGACATCAGCTATTGTATGCATCATATTGTTTGCTCGTTTTTCATATCTACCAATTCTTTACAGTTGATATGTAAAAATACGTTTCTTTTTAAATATATGTATGTGTGTGTGTGTGAGTGTGGGAATCATACACAAGTGAGCACATGTGCTCTCGGGCCAGAGGAAGGCGCTGGATCTCAACAGGGCTGGGTTTACAGGTGGGGGCAAGCTGCTGGATGTTGGGAGCTGAGTGCTCTTACCTTGCCTCTGGCCACTATAACTGCTTTGTTTTGGTTCTTGTTTGTTTTGCTTTGCTTTTCATACTTATCTAATTACTATTAGGGAATTCTTTTGGGGATTAAAAGTGTTTATCCAAAAATTCACCCCCCCCCCTTTTTTCCCTTGTAGATGACAGGTCTCAAATACAGCAGGGCTAATTTAAAACTGTAAATCGAGCTTCAAGTATTTGAATGGGAAGACATAAAAGTTACTGAGAACTTTCAATGGAAAGAGAACAAGCTAATGAGTTAAGTTTTCTTCACAAGTCTGAGGAATGGTGGCTTCTCTTTGGTATCTAACAGGACTCTGAGAGGACATCCTGCTGTCATTTTGAAAAGCAAGTGACAGAAGGCTTGCTGCTGCCCAGTTTTCAGTACATCACCCATATTGCCCCCTCATCTTTTCGTCACCCTCCATGAAACATTAACATCACCTCAGATGTTTGCTGTTAAAGCCTGTAGCTCTGAAAGGATGCAGAACAGTGCAGTGTGTTTTAGAGGACCGTGTCATCACACTATGCCTGGAAAAGTAGTTCCTGGGATGTCTGAGTTATATTGAGTTGTAAAACTCCAGCATGAGCCAAGGGTTAACAACTCTGAATGTTGGTCCTTAAAATTAGTTTCAGAAATCTCCTTCATTACAGACACATTACCGCTGGGCGGTGGCCGTCTGATTGATCTGCCCAGAGCTACCTTCTTCAGCGGTCTTTTAAGCATTCATCCTTAATTTTGCTTCTAGAAATGAGACGCGCTCCTCCTCCCTCACTGGGACATCGGTGTTTACCTGCCAATACAGTTTGATGAGCTTGCTTACACAGTGCTCGCTTCCTCCGCAGAGCCAGAACATGTAGTCAGCAATCATGGCACTCCTTGGGACAAAACAGATGTAAAATACTGTGAGCTTACAAGGCAGAGGGCAGAGGGAAAGTTGAAATAGACAGCATGCACAAGCCATGTGCACATTTAATTTGAGTAAGAGTAAGCAAAACAAAACACTTTTTAGGATACAGTACATAGCTGACTGTTTTTCAAGCTGCCCAAGAGTACGTATGCACGGATGCTTATGCTCTGCTTTGGCCTTTTGTATGAAGCATCAAAAGGTGTACAGAGTGGCAGATCCTAATGGCTCCTTTTTGTGGGACTGTGTTTCTTAACAGCTCTATGTTCCAGCATGCACACAGACTTCAGGATGTCTGCAAGCCCAGCACAGCTCTGAACTGTTAGATGGGCATTTAAGCACACCTCAGACTTTACCTGAGTTAAAAGATTATTTATCTCTGATTAAATTTGCTTTTTTGCAACTGAAATTTAACAAAAGAAAACAAAACAAAACTACAATTCAACAGATAACCCCCTCCCAACTTTGTGTCTAAGTGAATTAGCTTCCAGATCCACTGCATACAGTCAATGCATTGGTCTTATTAAGCCGGGGGATATTAAAACTATTGTGGAATGGATATTAATTCATTACTTAGCACCCCTTGGAAAACAGTTTACTTTTATAGCCGTTTCTTTGCTAGGATTCTCTATTTCTTTTTTCCCCAGAGATTGCAAATCCAATTAAATGTGACTAGAAGTAATTCCAAATTGTCACGTTAGCCAATTAAACATATAATAATCCTGTGTACCTAATCAGTAGTACCAAAAGTTTATTTATTTAAGTAGAGCGATCACTGTGTGCGCCTGCCTGTTTTTCTTATCTTCGCCTGCAGATACGTGTTGTTTCTTGACATCACTGTAAATTGAATTAGAAATGTTCCTTCCCTAAATATAGGTTGTCTGAGACAGAGAAACTATAAACTTACTATAGCACTTTTCTCAAAGAATTAAAACATTTACATTCCCGCTCATGACAGACAAAAATTAGGACTTTGAAAATCAACAGTGGGGCTGGGGACATGGCTCAGTGGGTAAGAACATTCACTGTGCAAACATGAGGACCTGAGCTGTCTCCACAGCATCTATGTAAAGTCTAGGCCTGAGCATGCGTGTGACTGTCACTGCAGAGCTGTGGGGTCCCCCTGACAGGAGCATCACTTGGGCTCATTGTCTATTTAGCTCCACACTGGGCGAGCGATCCCGTCTCACGGAAATGCAGTGAGAGTGACAGAGCAGGACTTCTGGTGTCCTCTTGTGGCTTCTGCAAGAATGCACAAGGATGTTTGTGTGTTCACGTGACACATACACACACACACACACACACACACACACACACACACACACTGGGAAAAACAATAGTGTTTAGAAGATTGCTCAACTCAATGGTTTCTTAATGCACATGGAATGTTGGAAAAGAGTTGTATCCTAACATTTCAAAGAAATGACAGTTATCTTTGAAGATTCCTGTCACGTTTCCCTGAGGCTGTAATAATAGGAAAAGTCTACCAGGAGGCTTTGATGCTGTGTGGGTATGGAGAGACATCCACAGGCAAAGCTGCATTTCAGAGGTTTGTGTTTGGTAGAAGCACTTGGAAAGTCTTCTCCTAGTGACCCCCAAAGCAAGTCAACCTGCCATGAAGATGCCCTTACAAACATTCTGCTGACAATATGCAATCAAAGGATCCATAGAAAATGTGGAAAAATCTACTCCCAAGGGCGGCAATGCTGTTGTTAGAGGAGGTGGGAACTACCTTGCCGTCCTAGTCTTTACCCGGCTTCCTCTTTCCACTTGAATTTGGCTGTACGGATAGTTCAAAAGTGGACTCAAATCGGGAATGTAAGTCAGAAAGACTTGAGTCCACTGCATCTGCTTTCCCAGTGGAAGCGCAGCCGCGCTTCTGCTGCTGGCCTTCCTCTGTCCCATAGGGCAGCCTGGGGAGTCAGTGTAGTCTGGAAAGAGACCCCACAAGTGTGTGGACACATTGTGCCATGTGATGATCATGAGGCAGTTGACAGGGGCTGCATACTGTCGAATTAAAAATGAGCATCTCCAAGGACTCAGGTACCATGTGAGATCCAGATCCAGCAGACTTGCCATATCAATCAATGCCAACATTGCCCACTGTTCCTCCTACTCTCCACCAGGTATCTGTTCTAAGGGCTCCAAGTCCTGAACACTAGTAAGTGTGGCTCAGTGTTACTACTGTCTTTGCCTACCTTCAGCACTCTATGCATCTGATCATCGAGGGCTTCTGCACTCTGGTCAGATCACATCAGCTCGCTCCCTTTAATGAAGCAAGGACTTTCTGTCTGTCTGTCTGTCTGTCTGTCTGTCTGTCTGTCTGTCTGTTACTGCTAAGCACCACATCAAGCAGTATACACGGCAGAATGTAAACCCAGCACACCAGCTTCCACACGGGACCTCACTTGGCTGAGCCAGCCATGGGAACAATTCTAAAAATTCTCCACTTTCTGGTTGCTCTTCTCTTTCCAGTTCCCCTTTCTCCTAGAGGTTTTTTGTCAGCTCACAATGTGCTGTCTCTCCCACTGCGAACTCTCTTGCCTCCCCTCCCCAGTGACTACCTGACTACCACTTCTTCCCATTAAAAAGCAAACAAAACCACACAAACCAACAAAAACATTCAAGGACAGAAACACAAAACATGTTTACTCCAAGCAGGCCTCTATTCCCTCCAGTGCCTCCCACGGCTCCACACTGCTGAGGGCAGTGGATTACCTCTGTCCTGATGTGACATGTGTTCTTGGTTCAGAGATGATGTTACTTCCCACTTGGCTTTCTTTCTGGTTTTCTCCTATGTCCTGGTTGCTCTCTTGAGTCTCCTGGAGTTCTCCCCTCCAAAAATTCTCACTTTCTTTTGTTCTCACTTTCTTGGTGAGCACACTGGTTTCATAGTTTTAAGCACCAAATATATATTGGCACTCCAACCCTTCCATCATGTGTCTGAACCACTCTCTTAATCTCCCAAATCTCTGGAAGCTAACTTCCCAGCCTTTCTACTTCTCAACACTTCTACAGGATGCCTTATTGGTAACTAATGGAACAAAATCATATGTGGGACTCTGAGCTTCCTCCCTCCCTCCCAATACCTTGCAGTCTTCTTGGACTTTCTCTTCTGTGCGTTGGCTTTATTATATTTTCAATTAACACATAATAATTACATAAGTTATGGAGGATAATGTGATATTTTGATGAACATATATCTCTCTATATGTATATATTTATATTTGAATATTTATCCACATATCCTATATATGTGAATACATATTCATATATATAGAATATTCTTATATTCTATATTCCTATTATATATCCTATATTATATTCCTATTCTTATAGTGTATGTGGAATAATCAAATATACATAACTAGCATCTATCACTCAAGCCCTTATTATTCTTTGTAGCAAAACATTCAAAATCCTCTCTTTTCGTGATACTGAAATTACACTATGTTACTAATGAATGCAGTCACCATACTGTGTATTAGACAAGAGACCTTATTTTCCCATCACTTTGTACCCGGTGACTGACTCTTCCCGCCCACTCCTTTCTAGCTTCTGCTAATCTACTCTATACCTCTAGCAATCAACTTTCATTTTCAGAAGTAAGGGTGTGTGTATTTCCTTCTGAATCTGATCTATCATACTCAGCACATGGCTGTTCACGTTCACCTATGTAGCTGCAAGCAGGGATTCATTGTCCTGTGGCTGAATAATGCACACATGTGTCTACACCACATTTTCTTTCTTCCATCCATCCACTGACAGAAGCAAGGGTGGATTTCTAATCTTGACTTTTGTGCTGTGATCATCATGGGGTGTGGGTATTTTTTTGACACACTGATTCATTTCAGTTTCTGCATACCTAGTAGAGTCCTTGCTTGGTCCATGCTGCAGTCATCCCCAAATCCCTGGAGTCACCCCTGACTCCTCCTCCTCTCACATTCCCTATCCAATAACCTACTTCAGAATACTGCCCCCCCCCCATACCTACAGCAGTTTTATATGGTCCATAATCTCTGACACAGTTTACTGCAATAGCCTCCAAGCTAGACTTCTTTTTCTCTGTTATTCAATTTTCAATCAGGATTGAGAGTGATACCAATACAATCACTGGGTCGAACAGCCTTCTCCAGGATTTGAATCTCTTCAAGTGAAAAACAGAGTTAATGGCATCTGACTCCCGTGCCATGTAACCACTTCTCTGAGCTATTGTTTCTAAAGATGTGGGTGCGTGCTTGCATGCATGCCTGCATATGTGTGTGTGTGTGTGTGTGAGAGAGAGAGAGAGAGAGAGAGAGAGAGAGAACGAGAGAGTCCTTCTAGATAAAGAAGTCATTCGCTCCTCTGAAGCTGGAGTTGAAGGTGGTTGTGCTGCCTAACCAGTGTGCTGCGAACTAAACTCCAACCTTCTCTGCAAGAGCAGCGAGTGCTTTTAAGCAGCGAGACATTTCTCCAGCCCCATCTTACCTCATTTTTTTGTGGACATATGATCCTACCTTAGGCACTCTGGACTCTTCTGTTCCTCAGAAAGACCAGGCAGGCTATTGCTATGGAAATGTACTGGCCAGTTTTGCCTAGCCATCCTGATGGGGCTCACATCCTCAAGGTGTCAATTACATTCCCAGACTATCCTCTCTATGGTGCACTGCGTTTCTTACTTTTTCCGCCGTGGTTGTAACATTTATTTTTGAATGTATGTATGTATGTATGTATGTATGTATGTATGTATGATCTATCAATTATCTATCTATCTATCTATCTATCTATCTATCTATCTATCTATCATCTATTTGTTTATCTGTCTATTTATCCTTCTGCCCACCTACCCATCCATCCATCCATCTATCCATCCATCCATCTCTCTGTCTATCCATCTATCATCTATCCGTCCGTCCGTCTGTCCATCCGTCCGTCCGTCCGTCCGTCCGTCCATCTGTGAGCACATGCCACAGTGAACATATGGAGGTCAGAAAGCACCTTAAAGATGTTGAGTTTCTCCTCCTGAATGTGGGTTCCGGGAGACTGCACTAATGTGGTTAGGGTTGGTGCAAGTACTTTCCCCCACAAAGGCATCTCACCAGCGCCATCCTATTAGTTTGGCATTTCTGCTGTCCTCCACTTCCACAGGGAGCAAGCAGCACACTGTACCATGTGCTTTAGATCTGTTCCACACTGTCTGTAAGTGAAATTCCAGGACTACCGCGATGCTCGCCCCCAGTGTGCATGGCTTCCACATCACCTTGCTGCAATGGAGGCACTGAAGCCTGTAACGGAGCCACGGAGCCACTGAGCCTGTGGCCTGCAAAGCTTCGTTACCTTGCCCTTTACTGTCGTGTGTCCCCTCACCCCCAGGCAGAAATTCATGTGCTTTCACCATTACTTTGTCTGGAGTGTCTGAACCCTGTACCTTGCTTGCAGTCACACAAGTATTCATTGAATGAACAATAGCACCTTCTCAGATTTATTTATTAAAACTAAAGAAAGAAATTAAACTCTGTACTACAGAGACCCCGGACTCCAGCTAGAACAGTCTGGCCTTGGGTTGCTTTCACTGTCCCCGTTTGGAAGAACGATTGCAAGCGGAGATGTGGCGATGGAGCGACAATCCGATCTGTCCAGTACTAATTTCAGTACAAGTTAGCTCGCAGCAGAGCTTAGAAACGCTAGTGGATGCTGACGCGTTTATTACACAAAATAAAGAGGGCGGGTGGGAGGAGGCGCGCCGGCTCAGTTTGCGCATCTGAAGCTGTGTTCGGTGTGAAGCCTTCAGTCACATGTCAGCAAGTATCGGGTCCCTGCAAGCACATTTCCCACCGCTTTCACATTACGTCTGAATTCATGTCGTGGAACTGTGCTGAAGTCACGTTTCTTTACTCAACACGTCTGCTACATGTAAAAGGGTCGTTATCTGGCATATGTCCAGATGTATTCGTGAGTAAAAGGTATGTGTGTTGCGGACTCAGCTTATTGTGACTCAAATCCTGTCCCTACAGAATGGCATACGCACAATCACAGAATTAGGCTTTATTCTTGGTAATACAGAAATTAGCTTTTATTTTCTAAATTATGGTCGTGATGGGTTCCTGTGTACGAGCACATCAATGCCAGCCGAGTTTTCAGATGGCTGTTTTCAAACAGGCCGTGCCATTCTCAGAGAGTCTGAATATAATTGCCGTATCCCAAGGCCTATGCCTGCTTTCAAAATTTACAGCATCTCTACCCGGCGTGGCCACACGGTGGCGTGAAACAGTAAGGTACCGGTAAACAAGAGAAAATCTCCGCGCAGCCCTCAGTGTGGCCGCCCTGGGCTGCCTGGCTGGGACCTTGAGAAGTCATTTCGTTCCTCACCTTGCCTTTAGGCAGGATCACACTTAAACCTTTCAAATGAGACTGATGAGAATCTATTCTGTTTCAAAGACTTGCACAGAAGGACGCTGCTCCGAATTCCGGGGATTGCACAGCGGCGCAGCCACAAATGCCGTCTTCTCCAGCTAAAACCTGCGGCCTTAGTTCTCTCTCCATGGCTCACACAACGCACGTGGCCCTGCTCTGTAGAAGGGCAACTTGAAATAGCCCCAAAACCATTTGTTAACGCTCTCATGCCAGGTTAATTAATAAACCCGTCTGTTTTGATCTCTCCGCATGGCCCTTTTTCCTCACCATTAGCAGCTGTCATGGTTGCCTTCTCAACTCTTTTAAGTCGCCCCCCTTCCTCCTGTTACAACTGGAAACTGGCTCAGCCAGAGGCTCAGGATGACTGTGTGGTCTCTGCATGCAGCTACTCCATGTATTTCTCGGGTACAGATACTCAGAAGGGTGCATGCATGTTGGCTAACTATAGACTCAATCCATTTTAACACACTTAAGAAGTTGTTTCTTCCTCCCTATACTAAAAAAAATGCTCAAGATGATACATGTTACATATTCATATGCATATATATTATTAATTTTAGATGAATTAATATTGATGCCCAAATGTATATGCCTTTTGAGTATAAATACATACTAAGAAGGAGATACTATTCTGAGCAGAAGGGGCAAACCATCAGTTTTACTCTCACACACACACACACACACACACACTCACACACACTCACACACACACACTCACACACACTCCACACACACACACTCACACACACACTCACACACACTCACACACACACACTCACACACACACCGCACACACACACACACTCACACACACACACACACTCACACCACACACACACATACTCACACTCACACTCTCACACACACACTCACACACACACACTCTCACACACACACACACACACACACTCACACACACACACACTCACACACACACCGCACACACACACACTCACACACACACACACGCACACACACACTCACATACTCACACTCACACTCACACACACACACTCTCACACACACACACACACACTCACACACACACACACACACACACACTCCAAGCATTTTTTGTAGACTTCCTCATTTCCCATAGAGGAGTTAGCTACAGCAGTCTTTAAACAATGTAAAATGCAAATGCATGCAGTAAAATCCAGCTCCTGGGGGTGACCTAGAGGTCTCAGCTATCCCTGCTTCCCTCCCACGTTTGCAGCCTCCACTTCTCCTGTCTAGCATCCTCCATCAGAACCTTGGCCTTTTCTTGCTGGATTTCCTGTTCAATAGTGATTTGTTGATTTTTCTTGGCATTGCCTTCTTTCTCTAGACCTGCGCAATCCAAATGGTTGTCTCTAGCCCTAAGTGATTAATTATATTTAAATGAATGGAAATGGAAAAATTGAATTCAGTTCCGCAGATTTACAGATACTTTTCTTTTTTGGTAGCCAGCAGTTACCTGTTGCTAAAGGCTCTCCCAGTCAGTGGTTAGAGCATCTCTTGTCACCAGAGGTTTTACTGGACACTGCGCTCTAGGACAGAAGCCCTGGGAGCCTCCAGTGTAGGGCCTCAGACAGGGCTGCTAAGGAGGAGGTGCTCAATAGTAGTTTATTTTTAAATAATAAAATATCTATTTAGGTGCTTGGTGCCTTTTTTTCTCCTTTAGTGGGAAGTGAGTGACAGGATCTCATGTGCCAAGACTGGCCTTGAGCTTGCTGTGTAGGCAAGGACTGTCTTCTTTGTCTGATGCTCTGCTCCCTCCTCCTCGGAGGTGGGATTTCAGCATTACTGGGGTGGTGTTGTACAGCTACCGTCAGCATTTCTTTGCATTTCTTTAGGCTTAGCATTGGCTACGTCCTGCTTCCAAAACCAGTTCACAGGAATCTCTTACATGTTTTGGGCATGTACACATTGGCACTTGCTGGGCACTAAAGAAGTTAAACATATCCAGCCTTTTTTCTACAGAAAGAATAGATGCTACCGGCAAAGTAGCATCCCGTGAGATGTATCCTGCAGGGCGTGTATTGGTGGTCTAAGGTTTCAGTGAGGACTTTGGAATGCTTCCTGCGCTGTGTTCTTTGAAGACCAGGTTGAGGCAAGAGGAAGAGAGCGAAGCAAGTTTGAAAACATCTCAGGAGTGTGAGGGTTGATCTACCTTCCGCTTTTTAATGAGCTTAATATGGATGATATGGGAAGTCCCATGGAAGCCTTAGCAGTTGCTCTGCCGATGGAAACTACATTAACTAAGACCCCCGAAAACCCAAATGCCACAGCTCTGGAAACTACAATAACTAAGACCTTCGAAAACCCAGATGCCACAGCTCTGGAAACTACATTAACTAAGACCCTCGAAAACCTAGATGCCACACAGCTACTGGGGAGGTGCCACAGTTCCTCTTTAAACCGAGAAGGAATGAAGAAGATTTTTCTGGGATCCCACCTAGCTCATCAGAAGACATTGAAACCAAGCAGCAGGAGAGCTTGGCTGAGAAAGCTCCACCACAGGGGAGACCCTGAGCCTCCCCACCCTAGGCCCTGAGGCCCTGGCGCATACGTGGAAGTCAGAGGACACCTTTTGGGAGCCATTCTCTCCGACCACGAGGACTCTGAGAATCAAACTCGAGTCACTGGATTTGGCTGCAGGCACCCTCAGCCTTGGAACCATCCCACCAGCCCCTGTGGCCACTTTTTGAGGATCAGACATGTTTAGTTGGTTCCTGCCAACCTCCAGATTCTTGCTTCTGCACGACCACCTTCCAGGATGTGAGAGCTTTGCTTCGCATTCACTATTTACCCGCTGGTCTGGAATTTTGAAAATATGGCTCCTTCCTTGATTCTCAGTGGGAAACCACAGCACACAGCTGTAATTGTACAACCGCAGCAACTGCTGTTTACTTCTCGGAGTACTTTTACAGATCGTTTAATTCTTAAGACCAAGCTATGAATTAACGGATTTAAAGAGGTTAACTTTCAGAAAGGTAGTTACTGTGATAGAGACAAAAAACAGTTTGACATCTTCTCTGGGATGGGTATGGTAAACTTCTCTTTGCTGGGCTCTTCTTCACATCTTCCACAGGACTCCACTGGGGATAATTTCCTGCCAAGCTGACAACTGTTGATGGATTATCTAGAAGCAGATATCCCCTGTGGTTGGTCAAACAAGGTGGTGATACTATTGCTTCTGCCTAGGCCTCACCCTGCCTGTCTCACCAGATGACACGTTTTCTTCTTAGGTGGTTTCTTAATCTAGCAAAATCAAGTTTTCTCCTTGGCCGTGTCAAGAAAGGCACTATTACTTCTATAAAAATATTTCCTGCTTGTGAAAGTAGGAGTCCTCTTAGATCCGAGGAAGGGGTCGGGGTCAGGGAGAATGAGGAAGGGGTCAGTGGATGGGTATGGCAGGCATGTATGGAAACGTTACAATGAAACCCAATACTCTACATGATTCATATTCACTAATAAAGAAACAAAATGCCTTCTTGGTGGGGTCTAAGGGACTCGGAATATTTTCACCTAAAGTATGAATATTTTATTTTACTTTTCAGTTTTGAATCAGACTGGATCAGTTGTTTTTCTTAATCCTGTGACAAAACACCCGGCGGAGTAACTGGAGGACGGAGGGGCTTGTTGTGGCTCCCAGTTCAAGGGTTCAGGCCATCATGGCTGGGGTGGCATGGTGGCAGGAGTGCGAGGAAGAGGAGCGAGGTGGATGCTGGCACTCAGCTTGCTGTATCTTTTTTATCCAGTCTAGAACCTTGGCCTCATCACATGGTGTTGCCCACATTTAGGGTGCATTTTTCAACAAATCAAACCTAGAGACTTTTGCAAAGACATGCTCAGAGACATGTTTCCATGGTGATTATAAATCCCATCAAGTTGACAATCAAGATTAAGTATCAAATCAGCTATCCCACGTGTTTGTTTTATAGGAAGGTGTGAAGTCATGGCAACATGCAAGGACATGGTGCTGGCCTTGATGACTCCCCATTGACTATTGACGTGACATTGCACTTGAAAACAGTAACCAAGTGTAAGGTGTTTTACAGCTATAGATAGATAAGCAAATATCAATCACATAAAATTAACTCATCAGGAATCATAAATGGTATAGAATCGTAAGTGGAAAAGTGATTGCCTCTGCCTCTTAAGGAACGGTTTTGCACTGGGACCCGAAGAAAAGGCTCGTGTTGTCTAAGTGATGATGAAGAGAAAAAATGGGCCTGGGTCTTGTTTTGCCAGTGGCATATTACATGTAAGATGCATGCATATTACAGCATTACATGTAAGAATACCGACGGTAAAGAGCATGAATGTAGACTCTGAGGAGGGATAAGGGTTTGTGTTGAGGAATAGTGAGAAAGGTCCAGAGAATTAAAGGGAGCACAGAATCTGATAGATCTTAGGTTCCAAGCACACAGATTTGGATTCTGTCTTCTAGATGTGGGAAGCAACTGAAACATTTCCAGCAGGAGAACACCGTGGAACTTTCTGTTCCTGCAATTCCAGACATTGTACAGTGACACTGTATGGTGATAGGGAGGAAGTCATACTCCCAGCCCAGGTCTCTCGGGCTTGGACTTAGCAGAGATGGTGACCACTGCTGGCCCCACTCATTCCAACAGTGTTTCTGCTTTCCTCTCTAGCCATGCTCATCAGTGGTGTCCTCTGCTCACCGGAGCCCTGTGCTGTACCAGCTCATGAAGGCCTTGTGAAGGAACAGGACCCTGGAGGAGCCTCATGGACATAGAAAGGAATCTCAGTACATGATTTTGGTTCCCTCATTTGCATATTTCACGAATTCATTAAGCCCACAAAGATGGGACTCTAAGATGAATAAGCCATTTCCTATTATTAGAGTCTAATGAGGAGGCAAACATGCACAAAGATAATTATATCACAATGAATAAAGTAGAATAATCAATATACGCATTAATGCAGCAGAGAGGCCTGATAGTGTTAGGGAGGGGACTCGCTTACACTGACGAGTAAGACAGAAGTAGGAGGACCATTCTAGTTAGGGTGCAGAGCAACGCAGGCGTACATGTTGGAAGCGTGGGAAATCCAGCAGTGCCATCTGGCTAACCTAGAAGGGCACGAGGAAGTCAGATCTCATCTGGAGGGATACGGCAAACCCTTGCGGGTGTCCAGCGAAAAGTGGGGATGGCGAGCTCGGTGCTCTCCAGAGAGAATGCCAGCGGTTCTTGGGGAGCACAGCTGAAGGTGAGAGGAAGAGATGGATGAGATGGGAAGGCACACAGGAGTCCCACACCTGCCCCGTGATGGCTGCAAGCCGCTAGCCAAGATCCTGGCAGCACTTGTAGGAACAGCCTCTAATGACACAAGCAGGAGAGAAGGGATCTAAGACGGTAAATGTGACACAATTTGGTCTCCCTCCAGGGACAGCTTCCACAGAAGTGTTTGACACAAACGAGCCTAAAATTGGTTTATGTCCCTTTCTAGATGAATGAACGAATATCTAATGATCAAAGAAACAGTGAAGACAAAGCAAAATGGAGCTTGGCCTGAACTAAGCAGTGCAGTCCTTCAGGGAACACTGACTGCGGTTACCCCTATGTTAAATTAAGTGATGTCTCTGAAGATCATTGATGGAGTCTGGAAACCAGAGAAACTGTTTCTTCATGGGGAACATGGGGAGCTTGGGGAACACAGGGAACATGGGGAATGTGTCCCTCTGGGACATTTCTTAGTGAATGTTCCTGTCAGTCACTGTCCCCTGACCTTCCGCATCTGAGTTCACGTTTATATGACCTTAATGAATGTTCACCTTTGGGTCATTCCTCCCTAGCAGAACACCCTCATCTTTGGTAGGAATGGAAATGTGCAATGATTTTAGGCTTAGACAAGGTCATCAAGTTTTAGCCAATTTCTGGCAGGACTAAAGGAAGAAGAAATACTTCGGCTCAGATGAAGGATGCAATCTCTGGTCAGACTGAAGGGGGGCAAAAATGCTCGAGCGGTGTGTGGTTGGTTCAAGCCAGGCAGTCCTGGGTTGAATTCTGCTTCCAGCAGTTCTTTCCAGCAGATTCTGCAGCCAACATGAAATGTAAAGCAGTTGGAGACAGGAGCATTCAGAGCAGAAAATAAACCCATTCACAGTAGAGGGACAGCTTACAGTGGAAATAGCTAGAACCAACTGTCATCCTCCTGCCTGCCACTCCATCTCCAGATCCCTGCTTGAGTAGGAAACAGCCCCAGAACGTGCAGAGATTGTACAGCCCAATAAGACATCTTAATTGTTTGGCATAATGTACAAATCAGTCATGGTCTTAAGCACAATTGTTTACTTTTCAAGAGCCTGAGACCTACAGGCAGCAAGGGGAGAGGCAGAGTGTGGTTAGTGCGTGTGGGCAGGCCTCAGTTTGATAAGTGTACACTGTGATGTTGTCATGGCAACTACAGTCAGCCATGTGAAGTCATGTTCATAGAAATGATACGGTCTTCATGGTTACACAATGTTTTTTACCAATTAAATAAAACCAGATGAAAAAGCAAGGTGACTTAATAGTTCTGAGTTTTCTAACAGTGAGCCAGGTTTCCTTTCCAGTGTTTCCCAACAGTGGTCACTCAAGGTGACAGCAGGTGTTTACATTTAGTGTCCTATGGAGATGTCTTGAACATAGTATTGGGCTCAGCATGTGTGGCGGTTACACTGATTATTCTTATGGCCCAAACCCCAGCACTAGCTCTCAGGAGCAGGAGAGAAACGGAGAATCATCTTCTGAAATTAATTGAGATTTTTAAGGGGGTTGGTCATTAGAATTCTTTTGGGGTTGCAGGTGTCATTGTGATAATTGTGGCTGTGTTGGGAGTTTTCTTTGTCACATGTGAATTTAGTCAGACTAGTGGAACAAAGTGCTCAGTCTCCCAGCTCTGCCACTGCCCATAGCACCAAGCGACCCCACAGAGCTACCGTAGCATCTGTTCACCAAGGGCAGCATCCCCCTGGCAGAGCGCTGGCTCATTCTTTCAAAATAGCAGAGACCTTAAAGTCACACCAAAGTATTCCTGTCTTAGAGAGCGATAGTGTGTTTAAAGTGGACACCAGACAACGTTTGGATGTGTTCAGACTTGTTTCCCACAAAATCCTAGATCCTCGTGTGAAGTATCCATTATCTCTGGCTTCAGTGTAAGTCAAGTGGCTTAACTTTCTCAGGTGAAACCCACCCAAGCCTAGCCTGATGTCAGGATGACAGGATTCAACATTTTCTTTCCTTAAAACCTGTGTTCAGTGTCTAAGTTCTTCTAACAGTCCATCTGGAGATAAGCTATCAATTTGAGATGCCTCAGAAAATAGCCTGAACCTAAATTGTTTCCTCAAGAACAAAATACCACAATAGAAGATATTTTCCTTCTTTCCTAAGGGCACTGCACGCTTATGCTTCCGTGGAAGGGCACCCACCATCAGTGCCCACTTCAAACTCCCATCCGTTGCAGCAGCGGAAGGCATTAGAGCTGGAAAGAGGTACCCGGAACACAGGTGTAGGCGCTGCGCTGTCTTACTCGGAACCCCACTTTCCTCATTTGCTAGCTGTGTCACTTTGGACAAGTTATTCAACCTGGCTGTTTGGGGTTTCTCGCGTGATAATGCTGGCTGATAACAATTCTCTGCTCTTGGGCTGTCAAGGGATTAAAAGCTCTGTCCTATACACTGCATGGCAGATAGTCTCTGATGTCTATAAAGCATTCAGTAATTAGCTTTCTGTCCCAGCATTACACTGTTAGTTAAGAAAATGGAACACTCATGGCTGTGTTCAGACGCTTATACCTAAACAGGCTTATTTCGACTTTCTTCAAGAGGATATTGATTTTTTGTTTTTATTAAAGATAGTGTCGGTGTAGGAGCCTAAAGGGCAAGGCTGATCTTTTGGTGCAGCCTCTTTCTCCTCCTCCCCACTTTTCCATCCTTTTCCTCCCCTCTTCGTCTTTCTCCTCTTCTTCCTCCTCCACATCTCTTCCTTTTCTTCTTTCCACTCTTCCTCCTGTTCTTCCTCCTTCTCTTCATCCCCTTTTTACTTCTTTGTTAGTGTTTGGGGAGAAAATCCCACTCTATGCTGGGTGAGCATCCTACCATGAGCTCTATGTCTGGCTCAGATATAGCCTTCTGCATCTTGTTTAAATAGCTCTGCCTTCCACCCTGTCACGACCCTTGACTCACGTCTTCCCCATTGTCCTCACCTTGATTAGCTACGTGCAGTTCCTTAAAGGAATCTCAATACATGAGTGTTTGCAGAGCTCAGGATCGACTCATCTACTAGGAACTGGATAAGACCTGTTCAGGAGAGTCACTCGCCGTATGACTGAAATGGATAATTTCACATGAGCTCCACGGGGGCGAAGGTTTCCACACTTGGCCCCATTGCTGTCTGTTTGTTTGAACAACAATTACACAGAGTGGGTGAGCATGTATTCGTGCACACTGGAGACACCAATTCTGATACATTGGGCATGCATACTTGACTACTCCTTTGGAGCTATTTTTCCGAGGCTAGAAGGACAATGACAGTTGTTATCTATAAATTGTGGGTTTTTTTGTCTCTAGCTGCATGTATCCTCTCCTTCATTTAACTAAAAATCTATTGACCGCTTACTTTCTTAAGGGCGTCACAGCTGATATGTGGAACAAGCCAGACAATATACCCACACGTATTGGTCGCAAAACTGAATTCTGAACTGTTTAAGTGGTTGGGATAATGTGAAGTCCCCTGGATAACTGGGAATTAAGTATGCTTGTCTCAGCACTGCCCTTCTAAGAGAGCTGCCTCAGACCCGCAGAAGGAAGCATGCCAGCTCTATTACTCTGCTTTCCGTTTGCCCTGCAGTAGGCAGGGAAGTTTTAGAAGTGGAGATCACCTGTTCCAATATTCTTAGTGGAAACCCACATGGCTAATAGTGCGTGTTCATGAGCTAGGACATTCAAAAAGAAAACTACAGCCAGTTGAGTCAGAGGAGATCCAAACGAGCTCCATCCTCTCTAGTTTGTGTCTTTTCTTCATCGGCTGTACTTTCGGCTGCTCAGACGGACGAACATCAGGACAATATGTTGGTTAGAGCAGCTAGGATTTCAAGCAAACGTGAAGAGAGTGAGAAGTCTGTGTGATGACGCCCACCATCTTGGACCTACGTGTAGGGCAAACACATCTTTAGCTTTCCCCAAGGTGGTCCTAGCTTCTTCTGTGCGTAGAGTGACAGGCCCTCTCACTATTAAACTGTCCTGGATGAGATGACAGATGGCACAGTGTCCCGTAGTTCTCGAGGGGTAAGATATACATGTATGCTTATTGCACAGCCTTTCTCCATGGTTCAATGCACCTGTTTAATACCCCGTAGAGAGAATTAAAATCCTTTCTCTAATAGGATTGTAAGCTCCTCAAGGGCAGAAATCTCATTTTCTGCTTCTTTTATTTCTCCTTCCTACCAAGAGCTGATTATATAGAAGGCTATAATATATTCTTGTTGAATTATATTGATCTTCCCCCTGACTTAGGATATTTAAAAATTCATTTACATGTGCACTTTTTCTCCTATATGATATATTTTCTTAGAGATAAAATGTGTTTATTTCCAGTCAGCTAAACTTACTGAACGAATCCCCTACCCCACAGTTTTCAGTTGGAATCCATAGAACTTTGATTTTCATGCCTAAATTGTGCTTTCAAAATGTCCAGCTTGTAGCTTATGATTTATGAATAAGAATCAGAAAGCATAACACACACAAATGTATTTTAAGTAGCTTACAGATTATACAGTACACAGAAGTACACTGAGAAGATGAGACATCTGAACACGGGTCCCAGGATAAAAGAGAAAATAAGCAAAATTGAGAGAGAGAGAGAGAGAGAGAGAGAGAGAGAGAGAGAGAGGGAGGGAGGGAGAGAGAGAGAGGGAGAGAGAGAGGGAGAGAGAGAGAGGGAGAAAGGAGGGAGGGAGGGAGGGGGGAAGAGAGGGGGAGAGGGAAAGAAAGAGAGAGAGAGAGAGCATCCCATTTTCCAGATCTGGGAGACAGCACAGATTACGAAGTTAGAAGGTAAAATGGCATGCACACTAAGAGCACACAATTGCTTAGATGTTGTGCACTCATTGTCGATCATTTACAAGCAGTTCAGACATTAGTATGCAGCTTTGGAGGAAGAATACATAAATTGACTCCTTAGACCTGACTCTGGATTCTAGCACCATAGTTGTTGGGCGTACACAGTCAGGACCCTTTCTGGTGCCCTTGAGCTTGTTCATGGCATTGACTCTAGTTTGCCATCTGGGGTGCAGTCCACTGGTGCTGTGGACGTGGACACTGCCTGAAATCAGGCAGAGGTGATGCTCTTTGATTGTCCTTTTTAAAAACATCCATAGTGTTTGTGGTATTTGCCTTATATTTTTATTTTTTACAAATGTGCTCAGTGGTATTAACTAATTAATGGTAGCATATTATAAATCAAAATGAAAACAGATAATTTTGAAAAGCAGGAAGATCTGGCAGGATTTTTTCAGAGAGCTGTTCTGAAGGTGGGAAAGAGCTCTGTGGACACGCAGGAAGCAACTGCACTGATTCACAGAAGAGGAGACAGCACACCCAGCCTCACAACAGAATCTTATGTTTTCAGAAGATCCGAAGAGAAAGCACGTATCCCTTGTTGGAAGGCGGAGATGGAGATACAGAGAGGTTGAGCATGGGCTGGGTGGGGAGCAGTAAGAACTAAGGGCTAGCCTAACACATTAGGAAAAACCAGGTGGAGAAGGCCTTGCTTTTCATACATGCACACAATCCACTTCCTTATGGACAAAAAGACCTTTGAACAGCTATTATCATCCTCGGGGAGGTCATAGAGAACGTACGGTCTCTTCCAAATGGGATCCATTTTAGCTCTTCTTGATTCAAGGAAGAATTCCTTCTATCAGAAAGCTTGGGTTTTAACAAGCCCTGGGGAAGGGTAGCAATCTATAAATTTTCTACAGCAGCAAGGAGTTCACAGAATTATATGAGGAATGCAATGCCTTCCACAGAAATCAGAGGACTCAAAGGCAATGTTCTGGGCAATTACATGTAAAGCACCTCAGCCTACAAAGAGAAGGCTGTGCATGCTTTAAAGTCATCCTGACAGTTCCCGCAAAGACGATTCCTGTAGCAGCCCCTTGCACCCTCACACTGGCTAAAGTTGGTGTTTCCCAGTTCCTTGTTGAGGAATGTAGAGGCTGGAGACTAAGGGAAACCCAGAAAATGGCAGGGTTATGTTGCGCATACATTTAGCCTATTGGTTTGCAAAATACTGGTAAAGAAACAAACAAAGAGGAAAATGAAAATCAAAACAGTGGCAAGTGCCAGCATGCCTTCTAGTGAAGCTAAAGCTCACAGGCAAAAGGCAGAGCTAGCCAAATCAGTAATCACTGTAAGTTTGAAACCTATTTTCGAAATATCAGAAAGGCGTTAAAGGTTTCTCTGTCAATAGTAAAGAAACCAAACACCGGTGAGCAAATGGCTGATCCTTCAGGCTTTCCAGGCAGAAAAGAAGTAATTTCAGGCCAAGGATGAATTGTCCAGCCAATGAGCTGTTGTCAAAAATGAGATGGTGCTGACAAACAGGAAGGGGAAATTTGCTGAGGAGTTCAAACAAAGAAGTCCTGATAGTTTCTCCCTGTGAGATCGGATACTAAATGCGTTTCTTGTTTGTGTGAGCATATCTGTGCGTAGATTGTAGGACGAAAAGCACGCGTGGAAATGCATGCACATTTCAAGGTATTTCTCATGGGACCTTCTCTGTCACTGCACTTTCTTGACTGAAGTGTACAGAGCTGGTTCCCAGGAATCCCGGAAATATGCATGCATGTGCTGGGCAGAACATGTGTCTTGTATCACAGTGGAGGGCATGCAAAGCAAGGTGTTGTGTCACAGTTTGTGCCAAGGGTTGATGCAACTCAGAAAAGCAGAAGTCATATGAGAAATAAATTTTAATAATCAACATGAGCTGGGTGATTGTGTGCACACTTTTTAATCCCAGCACTTGGGAGGCAGAGGCAGGCGGATCTCTGTGAGTTTGAGGCCAGTCTGGTCTATAGAGTGAGTTCCAGGACAGCCAGAGACTAGAAACTCTGTCTCAGAAAACAAAAACAAACAAACAAAATCAACATGAAGTTTTTATTACTGAGTCTGTAATAAAATGTAAATACTTTCATTGACTTTTACAAAGTCCAGAAATAAGATACTTCTCTTTCATTCTGTACATTGACACCTGTTCTAAGGAAACCTTATGTCTTTATTTATTTACATTTAAGATCCAGGTGAGATTGGGTGCATTCAGGGTGGTATGGACTTAGACAAGATCCAGTCGTACATTAATCAGCATAAGGGCCTCTTCCCAATGCTGATTTAAATGCAGCGGGCTGTTTTTTATGTTGAAATAGCAGTAACAGCATCTCTCATTTCAGAGAACTCTATGGCACGTCAGATATTTT
Organism: Arvicola amphibius; assembly: GCF_903992535.2. Taxonomy (NCBI): domain Eukaryota; kingdom Metazoa; phylum Chordata; class Mammalia; order Rodentia; family Cricetidae; genus Arvicola; species Arvicola amphibius. Next base: position 47,981,714 of record NC_052057.2, read on the forward strand.
CACCTATGCTCTAATTTCAGATCCACAAATAACTGTGCTATGAGTTCTGTGATATGGGGATAAAAATTAGTGCTAAGGGTAAAAGGAGTGAGCTGGTCAGTTCTCCATCTTCAGGAAACCAATGGTTTCTTGAGAATAAATTGGCGCTTAAGGAAATAATTGACAAAGAATGTGCACAAGAAGCACATAAACAAGGCACAGCCATAGGGTGGAAAAGAGCAGCGGATGTATCTGGAGAAACGGGGCCAGGGAAATGTCTTCGGGGGGGGGGGGGAAGTCTCAGGAGGAAGGCGTCAGAGGCGACTAGAGGAGACACAGCTCTGAGCAGAGACTGTGACATAAGCACGAGAGTGAACATTTGATACAGAAAACTGCCCTGGGTAAGCATTCAGGATGGAAGTATACACACGTGTGTGTGTGTGTGTGTGTGTGTGTGTGTGTGTGTGTGTGTGTGTGTGCACGCGCGAGCGCGCGCGCGTGTGCGTGCACGTGCTCAACCGTGAATGTATGTGCTGTGTGCAAATGTATTTGAATGTGCAATGGGAAAGTGGGCCAAAAAGATAGTCTTAGTTGAAAGAGACTTAATCCCTGCCTTGGGTTTATTATATAGATTATAGATAGCCCTTTGAGATAATTAGTTAATTTAGAGGGTTTTGTTCATATTTGCTCCATAAATAAAACACACACACACACACACACATACATACATACACACACACATACATACATACACACACACATATATGCTCTGACTGACTTTTAAAAAGTTAGCATAATGTTGAGTGTATCTTTATATTTGTAAATACTAGTTTGTAGCATTAATTAAAATTCTTGCATTGTATTCTGTGGGTATTTTCATATTTAATCTCCTATGTTCCACAATCTAGATACTGCAGAGTAAAATTTTGAGAGCAATAAAGAATTTAATTTTGAACAGATGCTTATGATACAAGCAGATAGTGATAGTCATGCCTTGAAGGGAATAGAATCCATGCATGTGGAACTTGAGGACAAGATGTGAGAGAGTACAGATTCATTTGGGTATTACTGAGGTATTAATTGCTTAAAGTCGGGCGAGAAGACATCATTGCAATTGAAAGGTAAATGCAAAATTTTCAAAAAAGAAGAACAGGCAAAAGAACTTTTAGAAACACACTTTTCTTCTTCTTAAAATATATACACACATGAACGAAATCTAAATAGAGGCCTCAGATAATGGAGACAAAGCCCCCTCTAAACATCTTTCCCCACCTAGTGAAACTCCAGAGCCTGGAATGGGTTCCATCTAAGTAAGAGGTTGGCTAAAGAAGCTCCATGGAAACCTTCGAATTCCTCAGGGCTACTGTCCAGGTTACTGGCTGTTCTACACAAGCGATGGTCTGATGGTGAGACTCTACTGCCTAGGACAGCACTGAACACCTCAACAAGCACTGAAAAGTCAAGCTGATGCCTACGCAGAGCCTTTGCCCCTCTGGACCAGTGTGCCTGGTATAAAAGTGCTCTGCATGCTGCTGCCGGAGGAGAAAGGCCAACACCAACCTGTCTGTCATCTACAACGGTGACCTGTCTGAATGACACAATGGTGCAACGGTGGCATAGAGCATGTAGGGATAAGCAACCACCTTCTGATTAGAACCACGCCTGGCACTGCTCAGGTGGCCTACAACCTGAATCTAAATAGACCATGGCCTTAGGGAAAACCCGATTTTTATTGCTATGCTAAAAGAATGTAGCAATAAAATGACTCCTAGCAATATTTTGGTATACACATTAGATTGATGTCTCCCCTAGCCACCCTCACAATGCTTTCTCCTGAAACAGATGGGAACTAATAAAGAGACTCACAACCGGACAATGTGCAGAGAGTGAGAGACCTTGGAGCACTCTGTTCTAAATGGTATGTCTTTATCAAATCCTCTCCTTGGGGGGTCAGAAAGCTACACAGAAAGGAGGCTGGGAGATTGCAAGAGCCAGAGGAAATGAATGACATCAAAGAAAGCAGTGTCTTCTGGACACAAAAAGACTTTCACACAGGTGAACTCACAGAGATGGTGTAGCAGCACAGGGCCTGCACAGGGCTAGACTAGGTGGGTCCCAGCAATGGCAGCAGAAAATGGGTTTGGTCTACCATCCTTAACCAAGAACCAATTGATGACTGCTTACATAGAAGAATTTCACTTTCTCCAGTGGAGTTTCACTAGGCATGCAAACCACACTTGAGGGCAGGTCCCATGCCCAGCACTACAAGGCGAACAAAAGATAAACTCAATGGTATTTTGGAAAATTTTCATCTCATATTGGGCATTATTTTACCTTATTGGTCTTTTACTTGTACATTATGGTTTTGGATTTTGTGTTTTTATTGTTGCATGTGTGTTTCTCATGATCTTTCTGCATATGAGAGAAAGAGAAAGAGAGAGAGAGAGAGAGAGAGAGAGAGAGAGAGAGAGAGAGAGAGAGAGAGAGAGAGAGAGAATGCATGAAGTTAGAAGGTTGAGGAAGGGCTAGCTTCTGGGGGGAGGTGAGGGAGCAGAAATTGTGATCGGAACACATTGTATGAAAAAATTTATTTCTTTTTTAAGAAAGATTTGCTTTATGTATATGAGTACTCTGTCTTCATGAGCACCAACAGAGGCAATCAGAGATGGCTGTGAGCTACCACGTGGATACTGAGAATTGAATACAGGTTTTTTTTTTTTTTTTTATAAGAGTAGCCAGTGCTCCCAACTGCTGAGGCATCTTTCCAGCCCTGAAAACAATTTATTTGCAATAAAATTAAAATAAAGAAGAAAGACAATAAAAAGAAATACACCGGAGTAGAAGGATAGCAGTATAAATGTATTCAGGAAGGAGAAAAGGTGAAAGTGCGAGAGAATATTAACTATATGAAGAGAACATCATAGTGTTTATCTGACAGCCTGTGTGAAATAACACCAACATTTATGATCTCCTCAAATGTCAGGGGCTAGTGAATTCCTTTTTGAAGAACAGCTCTATTCTTCTTAATAATAAAGAAATTTATTGTTAAAAAAGTACATTTTTTAGAACGAAGTTGAGGAATGAGTGCTTGGGAAGGAAAAGTCAAGCATTGGTGAAAATCAGGAGACTGAAATATAAACTCAACAGTCAAGAAAGAGCAGGCTGTCCTGAAGCCTTTGGAAGAAGATTAAGAGGTGACCACCATGGCTGTTGTTTGGGCACCACCCACAGGGCTTGGGCTGATGAAGGCTGCCGGTCCTGACCTCCTCCCTCCAGCTTTGGTGGAGTTAGCTCTGGGCTTTACTCCAGCAATTAGGCGTAGTACAAAAGAATTGCAGAAGGAGCTTCAGCAGCTAAAATTGAAATGGAATCTGTAGGGTACAGAAAAAGAACACGCTCTGAAGTTATAGCAGGCAGAGAAGGATATCCCAAAATAGGCTAGGACAGAGAGCTGATAAAAATGCCTCAAAACGTTAAGTCTTGGCTTTCAAATTTGAGAATATGGTGGATAAAATGATTAGGGAAACCCTGGAGAGTAAAGCACATATGGAAAACAAACAATACATTTTTCTTAAATGAAAACTTATTTTGAAAAATTTTAAAATTATAGAAAATTTGCAAAGAAACCAGTACTGCATAGCTTTCCACCTAGCATCCTTAGCTTCATGTACTTTTAACAGTTTACATAACTGTGGTACGATGAATGAAATCAGGAAATTAACATGTGCACGCAAACCTCACATCTTTCTTTAGTGTCCTTCCTCTCTCTGCTCCAGTATCCGGTCTACCCGTGTCTTCTGTTTAGTCTCATCCACCTTTGCCATTTCTTCACTTTTCCTTGTCTTTTCTGTCCTTGAATTTTTTCCAAGTATATATATGCATGTGTGTGTGTCCATACATGTGGATGAGTGTGTATATGGGTGCATGAGGGTGCACATGTGTGTACACACAGAGGCCCAGTGTGACGGTGGGAATCTTGCTCTACTCTCCTGCTTCATTCTTTGAGGTAGGGTCTCAGTTAAACCCAGAAGCACAGATAAGGCTGTTTTTTCTTAATCTTGCTCCAAGGATACCCTGGGTCCCCACTTCGAGGCTGGAATTATATGTGGGCAGCTGCGCTTGCTGGCATTTGTACGGGCTCTGGGGATTTGAATTCTGGTCTTCTTGCTTACATGGCAAATGCTTTCAGTGTTAAGCTATTTCCCTAGCCTGGTCCTTGGCCTTTAATCAGGACTGACTGATTCTCACATGAACTGTCTCCCAAGGTGTTTGTTGTATGTTTGCTCATGATGAAACTGAAATTAAATATTTTAGGAATAATTGATACAGTAATCATTCTGTGTTTTGCTGCATACTATGAGGGGTACCTGATATTACGCTGTTATTACAAGTAATATTAGCACCAGTATCATTTATTATTATTATCAAATGGCAAATCACTTGATTATGTTCAAATCGCTGGATTTCTTAACCAACTATAATTTATTGGTTATTCTTTTCCAATTGATGAATACTTGAGAGGCATGGAAATGAATATGCTTATTATTTAGAGAATTTTTTAAGTTCACAGCAAAACTGAGCAGAAAGTAGAGCATTCCCCCATATCCAATGACTTCCCCTCCCAACACTACATACCAGAATGGCAATTTGTTTTCTATGATGAACTTGTGCTTTTATATTATCATCTCCCAAAGCCCATACTTAATAGCAGGGTTCATTCCTGAATGTGTATATCCCATGACCTTTTACAAATATATAATAAAGTGCATCCAGCATTTTAATACTGTGTGGAACAATTTCACTGTTCTAAACCCCTCCAGGTGCTCCCTCCCTCCCTTCTTCCTAAACAATGGCAACCACTGAACTTTTTACCTAATGTCACCTTTTCTACAAAGTCACAGAGTTGGAACGTTACCACATGCAGAGCTTTAGGCTAGTTTCTTTTACTTGACAATATCATTTTAAGATGCTTTTTATGTTTCTTTTGTGGTTCATTTGTTTTCAGCACTGGCTAATGTCCACCCCATTGTGTGGACACATCACAGCTGTAGTAGGGTAGCATAGGTGACAACCCACTGAAGGACACATCACTAGCTTTGGAGGGGTAGCAGTTAGGGATAAATTTGTCCATTTTGCTTCGCCATCAGCAGGGATGAGAATGTGGTCCCCAGTTGATCACAACGTCATGATGTTAGTGGTCAAGATCCGGAGTACTCATTCAAACACATGTGCCATGGTAGCTTGTTATCTTTTTCTGATATGCATATTCTGGTGACAGCTAGTTGTCATTGTATATCATCGTTAGTGATCTGTCAGTTAAAATTTAGGGCTTATTTTTAAGTTGGGTTGTTTGGTTTCTTGTTGCGTCTTAAGGAGTTCTTTGCATACTTAGTTAGATATGTATTTTGTAAATAGTTCCTGGGGTGCTTGTGATCAAACTTAGGATCTCTATGAGCATTTACACTTGATCTACACCTCCATCCACTTCTATTTCTTTGATAGCGTCTTTCACAGATTGTGTGCAGGTGTGTGTATGTGTGCATGTGTGTGTATGTGTGTGTACATGTGAATGTAGAGGCCAGAGGTTGACATTAGGTGTCTTCCTTGATGATGTCCCACTTTACTCTTTGATATGGTATTACTGAACCTGAAGCTTGCTGACTGGTTGCTAGACTCTTGGCCTTTGAGCCCTGGGGATCTACACTTTTTGAGTCATCTTTCTCAGCATGACTGGGGACAGACTTGCACCATTGTGCCCGCCTTTACCGGGGGTAGGAATCCAAATTCATGTCCTAGTGCTCATGAAATAAGCATTTTACCATCTGACTTACAGACTGATATTTTCACTTTTAATGAAGTTCAGCTTGAAAATAATTTCTTCTATAGAACATGGATTTGGTGTTGGACCAAAAAAGTCATTGCTATACCTAACAAAATTTCCACAGGTCAAGTCATTTACATCTATAATCTATTTTATCTATATCTATTTAATTTTTGTAAACTGTAAAGTATTTTTGTTGAGATTATTTTAGAAATAAATGTCCAATTATTGCAGAATTATTTGTTGAGGTGGCTATGTCTCTGTCTTGTAGCTTCAGTCCGTTTGAAAAAGATTAATTGACCTAGATAACACAATGTAAGTCTAATAAACAGGAAGGAAAATAAAATTATCCATATGTACTGGTGATACAATCTCATGATTAAAAGATCCCAGCAGAAGAATCAGAGAAGTGATAAACACTTTGAGAAGAGTAGCATTATGCAGAAACAACCGATAAAAACTATATACACCAAACGTGCTGAAAAGCAAGCAAGAAATTAATGACACTTAAACCTGCTCAAACAAACAGAAAATACAAAGAAATAAACTTAACCAAAGAGGTCAAAGACTTCCATGTTAAACCTCTAAACCACCGAGGAAAGGAATCAAAGAAGACAGAGATTGTGGAAGCCCTCCCATGTTCATGGATCAGCAGAGTTAACATTATGAAAATGAACCCTTTGCTGAAAATGACCTGTGCATTCAGTATAATCCCCATCAAAAGTCGATATCATTTTTTCACAAAACAAAACAAAATCCATGATTCATGTGGAAGCACAGGAGATTCCCAGTGGCCAAAGCAGTCCTGAAGAAAGCGACGTTGCAAACATCCCAGGACTGGACTCTAAATTGTGCTAGAACCAGAGCAATAGAAGCCAGCTTTGCACAGGCACAAAGCAGACTCAGGAATGAATAGAAGGGAGCAAAAGACTTAGAAATAGAGTCACACAGCCACAGCCATCTGATTCTCAACAAATTATAGAAAACAGAGGTTAGCAACAGTTGCTGTGAACACTGGATACACGTATTACACGTGGGAGTCTGCAGTTAGATCCCCACCTTTCAATAGCACAACCATCCATTCAAAAAGGAACTTGAGCCCTAAAGTCTGACCTGGGGCTTCAAGGCTGCAAGAGGATAATGGGGAATGCTTCAAGATACTGGGATAAGCATTGACTTCCAAATTGCCACAGAAATGATCTTAATGGATCAGGAAATAACAATAGTTGACAAATTATATCAAATTCAAAAGCGTCTGCAGAGTGCAGGAGAAGATGCAGGTGAAGAGGCAGTCTGCAGAATGGAGCAAACTCAGTCAGCTGGTCCTCTGAGAGTGGGGAAGAGTAAAGAACTCAGAAACCCGAACACTAAAAGTCTAGATAGTCTAATCTAATCAACAAATGGGACAGATTAGTGAAATAAAACCTTAACATTTATTTGTGTATATTAACTGTAGAAAATCATAGGTCTCAATACACATTTCGTAAGTGTGTATCATGCACTTTTATCAGGCTCACCTCACCCCCCTTAGTTCTTCCTCTCTGAGCCTTGCTCTCCTTGCTTTCCTGCACCCCTCAACTTCATTTATTTTCTATATGAGAAGAACACGTACTGTTGTGAACATTGTTAAAAGCAGCACAGGTGACTAATAAGCACACGGGAATATACTCAATATGCCTAGTCATCAGGAGAATGAAAATCAAAACTACCCTGAGATTCCATCTTTGTCACAACGGCTCTCATCAAGAAACCAAACAGTTGTAAGTGAACATGGGCAGCAGGAAAGACCCTGGGTGCACACCCTGTGTGGGGAAATTCAGTGTAAGTTCATATTTTAAAAAATACAATTGTATGCTAGCTTCTTCTGAAATATGAGGAAACCATTTGAAGGTTTCGTGAATCTAAATGCCTGGTCACGCCAGGGCTTCAGCTGCATATTGAAAAACCCCGATGAAAAGCGGTATTCTTGCCTTGTTCCCGGTCAGAGGAAAAGTGTTAAGCTTCTGGCCATTAAATATTATATATACTGAAGGGTTTGTGTGTAGATATTTATCAGGACGTTCTCGATTTTAACTTTGCAGACACGATACAATCAGTGTGGATTGGATCTTGTTAGATGCTTTCCTATATCTGCTGATATAAGCAGGCAATATCTTCTTTAGCCTATTGTAGCAGGCAGTCCTGAGTCCTGGGCTGGTATCTGTAGTACCCCGGTTCTGTGTCCCCAGGAGGACTGGACCAGGAACAAACAGTTAGAAGGCAAAAATGCAGTTTATTTAAAGAGGGAGGTAATCCTGAGAATGGGGTAGGCTAGTGAGCAGAGGGAAACTGGGCCCAGAGCTTCTACCTTCTCAGTGGGACATTTGCCTGGCACCTGCCTCTCTCCTATGTGTGTGCACCGCTGGCTCTTGAGCATCTTCCGTCTGTTGGATGACTCACAAGAGGTGAAGAAATTCCAGTATTTCTCTGCCAATGGACTATTTCTTCTAAAACATCTTATGACATCTATGAATGCATATTTATATGTTTGTATGTATGTATGTATGTGTGTGTGTGTATGTATGCATGTATGTATGTATGCATTGTGTGTGTATATATATGTTGGTTTTCTCCTCCATGTGAGACCAAGGTATCGAACTAAGAAAGTCAGGCTTGCTGGCAAACAGCTCCACCCTCTGAGGCACAGTGGGGAACCTAAAGGACCTGTTTTATGTTAATAATAATCCTGAGTTAGCTTACTCCACTGTCTACTTCCTGCCACACTGTTATTTTAATCTCTTTTCCAATGTTGAACTAGACGTTCCTACCTGGGTTAATTTCACTTGGTCGTGAATACAGTTCTTTCTCCACGTAGCTTGGTTGATTTGGATATATTCTGTGGAGGGTTTTTGCACTCATGTCAATGAGAAGCATTGGTCTATAGATTTCTTTTCTTGTACTAGCTTCTTTGATTTTGTTACTAGAGTAATGTTGGCTTCATAAATGGACTTAGAAAAGATCACACTGTATCTTGTGGAAGGGACTGTGAACAATTGGTATATCTTCCTTAAATATCTGATAGAGCTCACCAGCGAACCAAGCTGGCTTTGTGTTTTCTGTTTAAAGAGACAGTATTGGCTTGGTTTCCTGCAGGATTTGGGGAGTTACTGTTTTTATATGAATCTTAGAAGATGTTTGTCATCCAAAGATAATCCAAATCAACTAGACCATCAGATCTAAAGTGTAGAATGCTGACGTCTTTGTCCTGTTAGTACCACAATGTCTATAGTGATGCCTCTCCCTTTCTCCCACTAGACCATCAGATCTGAACTGTAGAATATTGACAACAACCCTTCTTTATCCTGTCAGTACCATAATGTCTGTAGTGATGCCTCTCCTCTTCTCCCACTAGATTATCAGATCTGAAGTGTAGAATATTGACAACAACCCTTCTTTATCCTGCCAGTACCACAATGTCTGTAGTGATGCCTCTCCTCTTCTCCCACTAGACCATCAGATCTGAAGTGTAGAATATTGACAACAACCCTTCTTTATCCTGTCAGTACCAGAATGTCTGTAGTGATGCCTCTCCTCTTCTCCCACTAGACCATCAGATCTGAAGTGTAGAATGTTGACGACAACCCTTCTTTGTCCTATTAGTACCACAGTGTCTGTACTGATGCCCCTCCCCTTCTCCCACTTCTGAGAACAGTAATTTGTCTCTTGTTTCTTTTGCCTTCTCTACCTAAAGATTTCTTAATTTTACTAATCTTTTAAAGAACTATATTTATCGTTTGTAAATTTTTCTAATGATTTCCTATGTTCAATTTTATTGATTGATGCTTTAAGTTTTATTTCTTTTCCTCTGCTCAATCTGTACTTTTTCTCTAGTTTTATAATTGGAACCCTAGAGAGTTGATAGCAGATAGTTTTCATTTTTCTGAGTACTGCTTGATGTTTTAAATTTCTGTTTCCCAAACTTTAGAAAATTATTATTTTCGTTGAAACAAAATATTTTAACATTTTTTTTAAAATTTTTTTTAAGGTTTATTAATCATGTATACAATATTCTGTCTGCATGTATGCTGCAGGCCAGAAGAGGGCACCAGATCTCATTACAGATGGTTGTGAGCCACCATGTGGTTGCTGGGAATTGAACTCAGGACCTCTAGAAGAGCAGTCAGTGTTCTTAACCTCTGAGCCATCTCTCCAGCCCCCTATTTTAACATTTTTTTTGCTGAGAGTTTGACTTATGTGTTATTTAGAAATCTGTCGTATAATATTTAAGTTTAATTTTGGAATATTTTAGCTATCTTTGATAATTTCTAACTTAATGACACTATGGACTTGAAAATATATATCTTGTATTTTTCAGTGTTTTAAACTTACACATGTGTGGGTTGGTGATGCATCTCATTTGTGGCTTGCCTAGGGCGCATGAAGCTCTGGATCATATAAACCCATTACTGTGGCACCATCTGCAATCGCAGTACGTAAAAGGTCACAGAAAGGCCATAGGTTCAAGGTTATTCTCTGCTCTATAGAATATCTAAGCAAGCCTCAGATACACAAGATTCTATTTGAACAAATATTACTAAAGTATGATTTATGATCTGATTTATTCTTTCCCAGTGAAGGTTCATGTGAATAAAGTATTTATAGATGCTAATGGTGTTCAGTTGAATGAAGGAATTACTGATCCTGAGTCCATCACCCACTTTCTGCTGACTGGAGCTATTGTCTCCAACACAGAGGTGTGGAAGTATCCAGTTGCACTATGGATTCATCTGTTTTCTTTAACTTGTGTGTCTATCAGTTCTTGGTTCACATATGTTGACGGTGCTAAGCTCATACATGTTAAAGATAGCTACACCTTCTCACAGAATCAACTCCTTTATCATTATGTGATACCTTTTAATTCAAAGAACCATTTAGCTATCCTTGGGGTTTTTCTTCCCTAAATTAGTTCAGAAGTCCTTGCTTCCTTTTGATTAGTTACTATGATACATATTTTTCTATCATGACATATGTCTTTCCATTCCTTTATTTTTCATTTTTGTCTTTATGTGGGAATTTTATGGACAACAAAGTTGGATCTTTTTCTCCATTCTAAGAAGCCCAGAGTATTTAGAGGGCTGGAATATTTAAAGTGGCTATTTGTATAATGAAATAAATATCCATCCTCTTTCTTAGTTTTCTATTTATCGCTCTTGTTCCATATGCCTGTTTTGGTTTTCTACAAGTTTTCACCTTACTTCTGACTGAACATGTTAGATAATTCCATATTCTTTCTCTAAGCATAGCCTTCTTTGGTGATTACCACAGAGTTTACAAAGCATTTATTTACAAAGAATCCAAGTCCACTTTTAAGTAGAACTACATCATTCATGAGTAGTGCATGTAGCTTTGCAAGAAACACATCCCTTCTGGTTCTGGCAGTGTTTATGCCGTTCATTTTTTAAAAATCATAAGTACCCCTATATAAGAATGTATAATCCAATGCATTGCTGTTATTGTTTTGAACAAGCTGTTATTTGTAGTTCATTAGCAAGATATCCCCAAAACCTCACCTCCAGGAATGTCCTTGTTTTTCTAGTACTTGAAGGGAGCCCTACTTTCTTCTAGTAAATGATCTCCCTTTCCTGGAGGCACATGTGGGGTTGGAAGATGGGTGGGCCTGTCTGGATGTACACGTAGGGTAGAGTGGTGAGTGGGGGTGTGGGACTCAAGCTTCGGTCCAGAAGCCAGTCCCTTCAGGTGAGCAGTTTCTGAACTGGATTTCTAGGTTTTCACTAAACGTTGAGTATGCCTGTTCTCCAGCTTCCATCCCTCTTCAGTATGATTTTTGGGTTACCTCTGCAAAGGGCAAGTTATGTACGGTAGTGGAATTCTGTATGAAATCTTACTGGAACCAGCCTCTACCTGGAGACATACTCTCATCTCCTCTCTAAGAGTTAAGCAAGTCAGTCAGGTCAATGGCCTGGGTGGTAGGCAGCCGGGTTCTCTTGCATAAATCCATCTTCTTCTCCACAATCTCCACAGCCCCAACACAGCCTCCTACAGAGAACAGTTTTGCCACTCTGTACTTCTGTCTTTTTTTTCTCTTTTTCTTTCTAAGCATGCTTTCCCTGAGGTTTAGAGCATGCTTTCTCTAGAACTCCTTCCTCTCCTGTGTGACTGCCATCCATTTGGGCTTAACGGAAATGTCATGTTCCCTCACTCCCTCTTCCTCCTCCTCCTCCTCTGGGCAGCTACTGAAGTTTCCAGTTTATATGCTCGCTCTGGGATTCTTCTTTTGAAATTGTAATATACTTGTGCTCAAGGTTAAAATACAGAATTAGAGCTCACCCTATGGTAGGGGGACAGGTGAGCCAGCCCTGAGGGCAGGAGAACAGGTAAGCTGATCCCCCCTCTGGCCTACTATGAGGTGGTAGGGATGAGGGAAAGAAGCCCTTCCTTCCACCCTACCCCTTGCCACCTGTGGCAGGCAGGAGAGCAGGCCATGCTCCTCACTAATTGAAATACTCAGGAGAGCGGGCTGTGCACTTTGGGCAAAGCAAAGCAGTAGGGCTGGCCCTGGTAGTGTGGGTGCAGGTGAGTGAGCCAAGGATGTGAGAGCAGAGAACTGGCCCCACTCCTTGCTGCTGCTGAGGCAGTACTGGAGAGATTGCCCTTGTGGCATCTGTGAGGGAAAGCTGGCAGGCTGACCCACCCAGTTACCACCCAGGCCCAGAACGAGGGCTATCAGTTGGGCCAGCCCAGCATCCACTTCATCAAAGAACTGCTGGAGCATGTGAAGGTTTTAGTCCCACAGACCCAAAGCTCCAGGATCTCCATAACACAAGGCAAATACAGGGTATCCAAGTGGAGTCCCAGTGAGGGCCCACTATCCGGGGTGTAGCAGAAGCCAGAGGCCCTGAGCCGGACCAATGACTCAAGATGATGAACACATATAAGAAGGACTAAAGGGTGTACTGTGTGACTCACTGGGCCACATTAGAATTTCTATGCTAAGACTTTTTTGTATATTTATTTTTGTTTTTCTTTAAATTTTATATTTTTTGGGGGGAGGTTGCAAGGGCAGAGGGTGGATATGAATGGATGGGGAGATGAATGAGATTAAGATTCATGATCTGAAATTCACAAAGAATCTATAAAAAAGTCTAAAACCCAGTTATTTGTCCATTAAATTTATTTCTCAGTGCTCTTCCTTCCTGTAGATCTGAGTTCTAGGCCTAGATCATTTTCCTTTTCTTTGAAAACAAAGGAAATCATTTCCCACATGGCAGATGCACTGTCAACAAATTTCTCAGTTTTTGCTCCTCTTAGTGTATTTCTTTTTCATTTTTGCAGAGTAATTTTACAGGAACAGAATTCCAGGTTGGTGATTGCTGTAGTTTAAATATTTGTGTTCCTCTAAGATTCATACTGAAACTCAAAATCCAGTGTAATCATCTTAGGAGACTTGGGACCTTAAGGGACTGATTAGCTCCAGAGGACCCCCACCTTCTTGAATAGCACAAGTGTTCTCATGGAAGGGCTTGACCTGTGAGTCTGTCTCTGTTCCATTCTCTGTGCCACCCCAGTGCACATATGGTGTCGTCTGCTTTACGTAGGCTTTTGCTAGACATAAGCCTGCTGGTGTCTTGATTTTGGACTTTTTTTTTGCCTCCAGAATCTCAATTAAGTCAACTCTCCTTCCTTACAAGCTAAATAGTCTAAGATATTTCATTATAGGAACCTGAACAGATTCAGGTCAAAATTGGTACAAGAGTGGGTACTGCTATAATAAACACCACAAAACTTGTTGGAATTAAATAGGCAGAGGCTCTAAGATTTTAGAGGTGAATGCTAGAAACAAAGATAAGGATTATTCTGGTGAGGATTAAGAAGAAGTAAGCTGTAGAGAAAGCCACAGGGTGTTAGAGGATAATCAAGACTGTGAAGTAAACATTGGCAGGAATAAGAACAGTAAATCCCATTCTGATAAGGTCTCAGAGGAAATTGCCCATATTTCAGAACATCCCTTCCAGGAGAACACATTGACTTGTGGCCCCTTGAAAGAGGGGAAGAATGCAAGACCTCATGGACAAGGCTACTTCTGCATAAGTTTCACAATGTTTCCTGCAGACCTTGAGACACAGACAGGGAAGCTTCATAGGGTTGAACCTCTGGAACCTTACTCAAGGCAAAACCCAGCAGATCCTGTGAGGACATGACTTCTTGGAGGCCTCAGAACTAATGAGCCACCAATGTGTGATTTCGGTGTGACTTATGCGAACGCCCGAAACAAAGACCAGCACATGGTAGTGACTGTGCAAAGTCATGGAGAACATTTTTCTAGAATACAGGGGAGCTAACAGCCACCATCATGTGCCAGAAAGTGGGACATGTAGCAAAAATCATTTTTCTGGCTCCCTAATATTTCAAGGTTTACCTGAGTTTTGAACTTACTTGAGACCAGTGCCTCCCTTTCTATTTTTTTATTTTTCACTTTTAGAATGGGAAATGTGTATCTTATGCTGGACGTGTCATTGTGCTTTAGATTCACTCTAGCTTGTTCAGCCTCATAGGCGTACAGTTGAAGGGGAGTTTGTCTCACAAAAAAAGAGGCCATTCATCCATTCCCAGCTGCCCAGACCACAAAATAATCACTCAGAAGCTATATTATTTGCAATACTGTTTGGCCAATAGCTTAGCATATTTCTAGCTTGCTCTTATATCCTAAACTAAGTCATCTCCATTAATTTGTGCATCACCAATGAGGTCATGGCCTATAATCAAGGTTCCAGGCATCTGTCTCCAGCAGTGGGCTACAAGTCTTCTCTTTGACTCTGCCTTCTTTCTCCCAGCATTCAGTTTAGTTCCCCCCACCTCTATTCTTCTCTGTGCAGGCCCAAGACAGCTTCTTTATTAACCAATGGAATTCACAGCACACAGAGGGGAATCCCACATCACCTTGGTGCTTAGCTATATCATGTATAAACAGCATGTAAAAGAAGTATAAGATGTTAGACTTTGGAGCTGGTATTTAAGTAAGGTCTTGGGACCATGGTGCGAGACAATTCTGCATTTTGTCAATTATGTCTTAAATAAATGCTGATTGGCCTGTAGTCAGGCAGGAAGTATAGGTGTGACAACCAGACAGGAAATAGAGGTGGGGCAATGAGAACAGGAGAATTCTGGGAAGCAGAAAGCTTCCTTCCCAGTCCTATCCAGACACCAAAGAAGCAGGATGTGACCTGCCCCACTGAAAAAGGTACTGAGCCATGTGGCTAACATATACTAGAATAATGGGCAAATATGTTATAAGAACTAATACGAAGCCTGAGCTAATGGGCCAATCAGTTTATAACTGTGTGATTTTCTCTGGGACTAAATGGCTGGGGAACCAGCTTAATGGCTGTGGGAAGTAGGGAGGACAGAAACCCCAACAAGCAAGCCCTCATGTTACAAGATCACTCAAATGAGTACATTTTGTGTGTGGAAAAGATGTGATCTTTAGTTGGCTCTTGATGGAATTCTTGCTGATATTTTACTCACCAGTGTGATAGTCCTAAGAGATAGGGCTTCTGGAAGGCTGTGGGAGGAAGCACTCCACTGCCCCCTGAGGTGTCCATCTTTCAATACATTTGTGTGGATGGACTGAGAATATCACCAGTCGCTTCTTAGTTGTTGATCGTTTCCTCCTCATCCTGTTCACACTTAGGTGCAACAGGATGGCTACAGAGCAGTAAAGTTGGGTATTTCTGCTGCCTAAATGAGACTCTGCTAAAATCCCAGCGGGTTAGAATCTGACTAAACAACCTTTTCTTAGGAAGGGTAGCTCGTGCTAAGCTCAAAGCTCTGCTGTTCTTCTATTTGGCTCAGTTCCTGGACTTGGGGTCCCTGATGGATATGAGAAGACATGTTGATTTTTCAGTTCATTAGCATTTTCTGTGCTATTATCATGGAGTGGCTCCTTACATACTGGACTAGAAACCAGAGTCCATTATCTTGCCCACAACAATTACTACTGTGGTGTTTGCTTGTATTGATTTTCTCTCATTCTTTCTACATTTATTAACTGACATTGTTCTGTAAGGAAATGTTTTTCTTCATGCTCTGTATACTTATTTAATAAAACATTTTTATATTACCATTGAATCATGGGTGTTCATTGAATTGTAAGAGTCATTATCTGATATTATCAATAGTTAGTTTGAAACTCAATTATTTCAGCTTTGGCTCTTCACGTTGCTTCTGCTTATTGCAGATTCCCTATGTCTATGAGGTATTTTTAAAAACAATGCTCAAATAGAGTTACACAAGAGGGTTTGGTGATAAATACTGAAGCTGGTGTTTTCGATTTTCCTAAAAATACTGTTAGCCCTTAGAGGTTTAGTAACTGCGTTTCAATACAGCATAAAAATAGGGAAAGGGGGGGATAAAGTCTAGAGCCTGAACAGAGTGAAGATCATAGAGATCATCCTCATGAATGTTTCCTTTACAAGTAGCAGGATGAGTGAAAGTATTAGGAGAAAGTTTCAAAGAGACTGGTGCAGTTAATCCTAGCACTGGCCTCAGATCCTGGAAACACGCATCAAGTCTTGTTTGAGAATCTTTAGACAGAGCTGTCAGCAGCCTAGTTTGCAGTCCTAAGAGTTTCTACAGCACACATGGAAGAGCAAAAGATCAAAATGGGCAAGCCATTCTTGCAAAAAATCAGTTGGGAAGATCGTTTTGCTTTTGTTACCAGATACCAAGATTATAAAACTCATTTTTATGATTATTATATTATTGTATATTGGATACTGTGGTCAGCGCTGTGTAAAGACAAATAAGTGTATGAGCCAAATAGAGACCAGAAATCAATGTGTTCATACACAGAAAACTGACGTTGACACAGCTAATTTTGAAGATGAATAGTAAAAGAATTCAGTAAGACGGTGCCAAGGTAACCAGTTCTCTGACAAGGCGAAAACACAGAGTTTCATATGTCACATCATGTATGAAAATCAACTATATTATATAATCAAACCTTTAAAGAGAAAGGGAAAACTTTAAAACTTTCATAGTCAGCATAGATGTTGATCTCATTTTTTAAAACACTTATTTATCTGCTCATGCATGGACGCATGCACCATTAGAACGTGTTTAGACGCCAGAGGAGTTCTTTCCAAAGTTGTTTTTTTTTTATTTCCACTATGTGGGTCCTAGGGATCCAGCTCAGGTCCTCATATTTAGCATGGGATATGTGCTTGTTAGGAGTCCTTTTCCTTCCATCCTTCCTTCCTTCCTTCCTTCCTTCCTTCCTTCCTTCCTTCCTTCCTTCCTTCCTTCCCTCCCTCTCTCCCTCCTTCTCTCTCTTTCTGTCTTCTTTCTTTTTTTCTTTTTCTTTTTTGTCAATTTGACCCAAGCTAGACCTTTATAGGAAGTGGGAACCACAGTTAAGGAATTGTCTCTGTCTTTCTGGTTTGCAGATAAGTCTGTGGAACATTTTCCTGACTGGAAATTGATGTGGGAGGTCCCAGTTTACTGTGCCATCTCTGGGAAGGTGATCTTGGGTTGTGAAGAAAGCAGGCTGAGCAAGCCATGTGGCACAAACCAGTAAGAAGCTCCCCTCTATGACCTCAGCTTCAGGTCCTGCCCCCAGAATCCTGCCTGGTTCCTCTTCTGACGTCCTTCTATGATGGATTATAAGCTGTAGCTGAAATAATCTCTTTCCTTCCAAGCTGCTTTTGGGCACAATGCTTACCACAGCAGCAGAACTACGTAGCACGGGTACTAGAGGCTATCGTAGAATTCAAGCAGTAAAAAAATGAAGGAAGTTGATCAAATTTGATTACCACAGCATCAGAGCATTAGACTCATCCTTAACAAAGGATACAACAAAGAAAGCCTTTATCAACCACAAGTTGCCTACTTCCGGCTGAAAGGAAGAATGTTGAAAGAAAGAATGCTTCTATAAATTGTTAACTATCCAGAATTCGATTCAATGATAAAAAGACAAATAACCCAATAAACACTGTACCAAAGATAGATAAAAAAGTGGGCATATGATCGGGTGATAGCTGTGCTAAAAATATGGAATAAAATTGTTAAAATTGCTCATCAGTAATTAATAAAATGAAAATGAGAGCAAGGGGACAGCACGGTGTGAGGGCATGCGCTGTATGTGTGGATGCAGGACTCTGCCAGTGACAAACAGTTAAGTCCAATTTCAGATTCGCCTGTGATCAGCAGCAGGGTTTGACACGTTCTCCAAACTCTTCCTGCATTTCTCACCTGCCAAGTTTAGAATGTGACTTCTTTGCCGTTACGAGGAAAGAAGATGCTGCACACAAGGAAATGGGCATCATGTGTGGCAGAGCAGAGGGTCATGGATGAGGGCTGTGGGGCTCACATAAACTTGGGGTAGCCACAGAATTTAGTGCCATGCATGTATCAGGGCTCAGACCTTTGTCTTTAAATCTTTGCATAATAATAACAGCAGAAGTCTTGGCTAAAGGCATGTTGTGGGCCAGATACAATTTGTTTGGTTTGTTATTTCATTTATTTCCCAGGATTATTTTGTAACATAATGTTTTTGTTTGTGTGCATATGTGTTTGTGTGTGGATGCACGTGTATGCCCGTGGGTGTGGACGGCAGAGGTTGATGTCAGGTGTCTTCTTTATGGACAGCTTTCCATCTTTTTTTTTGAGACAAGTCTTTCACTGAACCTAAAGTTACTAATTCCTAATTCCTGTTAGCAAGCCCAGGGATTGTTCTGTCCCTGCGTCGCCAGAGCTGTGACTGCACATGTCTCCACATCTGGATCTTCCGTGGGTGCTGGGGATCTGAACGTAGGTCCTCATGCATATGTGGCCAGCACTTTAATGGCCGAGCAATAGCCCTAGTTAGTGGGGCATAGTAGACTTATTTCTCTTCTACTGTTGAGAAAGCTGAAAGTTAAAGAGCTTAACGTCCTTGCCCAAGGTCATTTCTCGTCCTGGGGGTGGGGCACGTATCTCCCTGCCTCCACTACAATTCGCCAGGGTCAATCATTTCTCGGCACTTGGATCTAGAGGCAGAGCTTTTGTTTTATAAGCAACTTTCATAATTAGTGGAATCAAGGTTAATTTATGTGCATAATAGTTTGATGATCTGATGCCAGTATTAAAATCTGGGGTGGGAGCATCATTTGGTGCTCCAGACTATGTGTTGCTAGGATTTCCAACCTACGTTTTGGTTAAGGTGTCTTTGTGTTTTGACTGAAATCATGTAAAATGAAGAAGAGGCGTTGGAGCCATAACCGGCTGACCTGAATTCTCTAATTCCCTGCAAGTCCATGTGTCCAGTTCAGGAGAGTCCGGATTCTAATGACCAGCAGAAATACATGAGGTATCACTTCAGATGACATAGGATGATAAAATTCTCGATACGTTCACACACACAAAATCTGGCAATAGATAGAGTTTGCCTTGCCAGTTTCTTAATCCAGCAGTTATCTCTCAATCTCTGTGCAACAGTGGACTCCTGTGGGCACTGATCCTGAGCGGGAGACTAGATTTAATAGTCAACTGCAGACCAGCCCAGTGATTGCTCACACACGCTGGTGTTACTATCTAAAAACTCATCCTTTCAAAACTTTTTAATTTTACTCGTGTGTATGTGTGTGTGTATGTATGTGTGTGCCCATAGTATCCAGACAAGGGTATTAGATGCTCTGAAGTTGGACTTACAGATATATGTAAGAACCAAAATCTCGTCCTTTGTAAGAGCAGCAAATGTCCTCAATCACCGAGCCGTCTGTCCAGCACCATCGCTTCTTGTGAGACTGCTTCATCGGTCTTCAAAGAGTTCTTAATTATAACTATTTATTTTCTATATGTTGTGCATTGGTATTTGGGCTATACATGTGTCTGTGAATAAGGTGCATGCCTAGTACCCGCAGAGGTGAGAAGAGGGCAGATCCCCTGCAATTGGAGTCACACATGGGTGCTGGGAAGTAAACCCAGGTCTTCTGGAAGAGCAGCCAGTACTCTTAACAGCAGAGCCATCTCTCTAGCTCAAGATCTCTGATTTTTTCCTCTTTTTTTAAAAAATAGGTTACTTTTATTTTATGTTCATTGGTGTTTTGCTTACATGTGTGTCTGTGTGAGGGTTAGGGTACCCTAGAACTGGAGTTACAGACAGTTGTAAGTTGCCATGTGGGTGCTGAGATTTGAACCTGGGTCCTTTGGAAGAGTAGTCAGTGGTCTTAACTGTTGAGCCATCTCTCCAACCCCCAAGATCTCTAATTTTTAATAACAACAAAAACAATGAAAATAGCTCATTTTAGGTTGAGAACATATCATGACAGGCTAGAGTACTGTTTTAAATGCTTGATATAAACTGTCTCACTTAATTCTCATAATTATCTGATTCATAGATGTGGTTATGATCTCCAGGCTACAGAACAAAGTATGAAGGCTTAGTTCTCTTTGAAATACTTTTACACCTACAGATCGAACCCTAATGTATTTGACAACCTTCAGAAAATACCATACAGCTTCCAGCCTTCAGTCTCATTCTTTTTTGGTAAAGCATTTCTTTAGTTAGTTGAGTCTCTACAGTCCATTTCTGCAGAAAATGTGGACTCATGTGGACATCTAATTGAAGGAGAAAACAGTCAGAAGCCATCAATTCTTTACAGTTAAAATAACATACATGGGGTCTTTACCTGTTCTCTCTGCATTACCTTTACCCATGCACCATGCATCTGTGTGCGAGTGTTCAAGGTGAGAGGTCAGAGGCTGACGGCAACTGTCTTCCTATTACCCACTCTCCTTATTTTTGTTGGCAGAGTCCCTCATTGAACTTAGACTTCTCTGATTTTGGTAGGCTGGCTGGCCAGTGAGCTCGAGAGGTCTACTTGTCTCTGTGCCCCTGAGGCTTGGTCAAGATACATGCTGGGGCTTGCTTTTTAAAAATTCCGTTAATTTACTTAGTGTGTGTGTGTGTGAGAGAGAGAGAGGGGGGGGAGGGAAAGGAGGGGGAAGGAGGGTGGGGGAGGGAGAAAAGAAGAGAGAGATGGAAGGGGGAGGGAGAGGGGGGAGGGAGAAAGGAAGAGAGAGATGGAGGGAGGGAGGGAGGGAGGGAGGAAGACACACACACACAGAGACAGAGGGAGGTAGAGAGGTAGAGAGAGAAAATGTGTACATGCACGTGGAGGTTAGAAGACAGTTTTAGAAGTTGGTTCTCTTCCACCATGTGGGCTCCTGGGATTGAGCTTGGGTTAACCTGAAAGCAACTTTGCCCTATGTCTGGCTTTTTATGTGGGTTCTTGAAATCCAAACTCAGATTCTAATTCTTACACAATGGACACTTTCCAGACTAAGTCATCTTCCTAAACCCAACAAGATTTTTAAAGCTATTATTATTATTATTATTACAACAACTACTACTACTACTACTATTATTATTTTAAAATGCAAGGTAAAATTTACCTCAGGAATTTTTTTTCTGTGAACTCAGTTATTGTAGAGACAAATATTTCCAGGTACTATTTCAGTCCATGACTATGTATTTATAAATTATTTTAGTAATAGTTAAAGACAACACAAATTCATAGCTTATTATTATTATTATCACTGTAAACATTAGTTTGGAGTGTTTGCTTTTCTCTGATAAATTTATCAATGACCAAATCATTAGCCAAGGTTTTCAAAAATATTTTTTAAATGTAATACCAACTGAACTACAAACCCTTTAGTCTTACCCTGGTACCCTGCCTTCAAGATATGACAATGGACAAAGAGTATCACAAAGATGTGGGAGTAATCAACCAATATCTGATTTTTTTGAGCTTATTATTTTTTTAATTTTTAAATTCATTTTACATAACAACCACAGTTCCCCTTCCCTCCCTCCCTCCTCCCACTGCACTATTATCCACTCCTCAGAAAGAGTAAGGCCTCCCCTGGGGAAATCAACAAAGCCTGGCATGTCAAGCTGAGGCAGGGCCACCCCCCCACCGCCATATCAAGACTGAACCTGGTATTCCATCATAGGGAATGGGCTCCAAAAAGCCAGTTCATGCACCAGGGATTTGACTTAAGGGATGTTTCATGAAATGGAGCCCATAGCTGACATTACTTGTGTGGCGGAGAATCTGAGACTAGATAGTCAGGGACCTAGGGTAAAACCAAATATTACTGTTTTGAAAAAAAAGTAGCAAAAAATGACTCTTAATGACATTCTGAAAAATATTTTTATAGAAAATATTAAGACCTTTTATAGTAATTTACTTATAATTTGGATCATATCTGAAAAGTCCAACACTAAATTCAGCTTGTTTTTCTTTAGCTATCTGCTAGTTTAACGTTAATATTTTGTTATATTATTAGATAATCACAATTCTGTTATTTTGCTTTAGTTTTCAAATATTTAGTTTTAATTATGTGTCTCTGTGTGAGGTTTTGTGCACATGAGTGCCTATGGGAGGCAAAGGGAGCTACAGTTGGTCCTGAGACACTTGACATGGGTCCTGGGAACTGAACTCGGGTGTTCCGCACCAGCAGCAAGTGTTCTTGTCCACTGAGGCCTCCGTCCAAGTCCCTAATTCTGTGTAAGTACTTAAGACAGAGCATTGGCTATGAACTGGAGACTTGACTGTCTTAAGCTTGATGCGTCCCTCTGAAACTGTGCCCACTACACCTCCCCTGTGCACGGGATGCTATCACGGATTGTGACTGAGAAGAGAGACGTTTGAGTTAGACCATGACCTGCCACAAGCTTTGTCCCTACTAATGTTAGCTTAGAAGTCAAACACTGTGAACATCATTTTGGCAGCATGTAAGTGAAGATTCACATAGGTTTGTGATACCTACACGTGGGAAAGTCAGTTAACAAAGGAATGAATTATTACAGTCACCTCCCGACACGTGGCCCCAGATAGGCATTTTTCTTTGATGAATGCCAGACCACATAGCTGCTCTTTCAGCATCAGAGTGGTCCCAGTAAAGGAAGAGGTTTAGGGGTGAAAATGAGCGCAGAGACTTTATCTAACCTACTTCTCTGCATACGAAAGAACTGATTTACCTTAAAAACCCTGATGCATTTTTAACACCTTGCATGGAGAATGAATGGGTTTTACGCTTCTAATTGAGTCAACTGGGTTCCAATAAACTCCCAACACGGCTCTCTTCTCTTCAGAGTCACTTGTCTGGAGTCTTCCTGTCAGAATATTCTCCTCCTTTGCAAGACACATAATAATCTCATTTAAAATCACAGAGTTCCATGACACCAAGGAAGCTGACAGACCCTGCTTGCTGTTGTGATCCGGCTCCTGAGTGAGTGCTTTTCTCCACTTACTGTTTTATATCTCTCCGCTCCTCAACACTTCAATTTATTTTTGGATCCCTCCTTGGCAGACGCTGATTTATATATACATTACTTCTAGCAGGATCAACCTCGAACGAAAGAACAAGAAGAAACAGGAGGAGCAGGAGCAAGACAATAAATACCCCACGTTCCTGCTGTTTCTCATGAAACCTGCTGGCTCCTGCCCCTGTGAACCTCTACTGCCCAGCTTGTCCAAGAAGGAAGCCACTAATGAACATGCCCTGAAGTTCCTGTCAAGTCACAGGCGCTATCACTCAGCCGACCTGGAAGGAATGAGGCTGAGGTCTCTTGATGTCCATGGTTAGGCCAGGCACAGAATGAAGTGCTACACTGAAAAATTGATATGCTAATGTGTCATACTTTAGGCCAGCTGACCATTTATTCCTACAGCACTCTATGTTAATGTATTTGCCTTTTGAAGTTATTGTTGTGCACTCATCTACACAACAGATTTCTAAAACATTCAAGTACCTCAAATTATCTGTAACCCAGTGTCAAAACAAAGAAAAGAAAAGCAGCTGGAATCACTCATCATCTTTTTTTTTTATAAAGGAGATCCGTTGAGAATGGCAGATGAAGCTTACACGGGGAATGATGCTAATTTCTGTATGGCAAATACTGGCAAGGGAGGGAGGACCTCTTAAGCAGAAGCCAGAGGTCTGAAACATGTAACAGTGTGTGTTCAGCCACTTGGTCTATTTCGTTCTGTTCAGCAGAGTGACTAGGGAATACATTATGCGAAGAACGGAGGTTTATTTCTTACGGTCCAGAGGCTGAGCAGGCAGATGTCAACAGCCTGCTTGTGGAAGGCTTAAGGGCAAGAAAGCTCATAATTCTCAGATGCGATGGTTGAGGGAAGCAGAGAAAATTCATCTTTATTAGGAGCACCCTGCCTCAATAACCAACCTATGGCTACGATAACAGTGTCTGCCTAGTCACGTGTGATCGCCCTTGCGATCCTGCCCGCTTAGGGAGATTCCTGCGGTTCCGCCTTCAAGACACCAGCACTGCTGCATTAGCTACAAAACGTCCAACGTGAAGC